>NC_089425.1:2161614-2470416 GCF_013426205.1 Metarhizium brunneum | reverse complement strand
CAACAAGAAGAAGCCGACGACGACGACCTGTCACGCAGCAACAAGGAGAACCAGCCCGTAGTAGATCGGATCAGCCTCAAGCGCAACACCTCGAGCACGAGCTCCACCGTTCGCATGGCTTTCACCACACAGACGTCGTCGTCCTTCAAGGTGCCCGCGCTGCTACGACGAGCCACCACCAACTCAAGCCTCATGTCCGGGTCCTCGGGGAGTTCCGCCATGAGCAGCGTGGGGGGATTCGGCGACGACGCCAAGATCAAGAAGGGCGCGGGCAAGAAGAGCGGCATCGGCGGCTTCGCGAGGGAGAACGAGCAGAGAGCCAAAGTGCAGGAGAGCGAGAGGCGGAGGCAGGAGAGGCGCGTCAAGGGTGCCAGGGGCAGAATAGGCATGGTCGGCGGTATCTTGGGCAAGGGAACATTCGGGTAGTTGCCCGTCATGATGATGACTTTTTGCGAGCGGGAGGGCGTTTATTTTCTTTCTTCTTTTTGGGGCTAGTTTGCTATTGGCCATGGCTGGCGCTTTATGGGAAGGGGAGCCTGTGACTTTTGATATCCGGTAGATTATATACTTCATTTGGGTATTCAGCACCAGTGATATCATGGAAGAACTCATCGTGGTCTACGCGTGACCTAGAAAGCCCGCCGCCGTGTGCGTGACAAGCCCTCCCCGGTTCTTGTAGGCCTCGTGTCTGGTATACATAAACCTACGTGTAGCTTCCTCCGCGTTCCTGGACGCCCGTCGAACTATATACGGATGCTATTCCTCCGTGTCCTCCGCTACCTGGACTGGCAACACGGCCTGCCATGCTGAAATGTGAGGATTTGAGAGAATGGATGCGTCTGGGTTCGTCTTCTTTGCGGCTTTCTATGGGAGCGCCGTCTTTTTGGTTAGACAGGGACAGTCCATTGAAGTTTACGGAATACAGAGCCAGGAGCCGATTGCGGCGGGACTTGCGTGTAAAAAGTTGATTTGCGCTTCTATTGTGAGGACTAGCTAGTACATACGTTGTGTTATGATCCTACGTCATGGTTGGAAGCCGTTTCATATTTCAGCCATGGAGATGGCGCTCATCTGCAACACGTTAGATCCGGCCATGAGGTTAGCAGCGATATCTTTTGGAAGCACAGCTATTTATATCGACGCCTAAACGTGTGGCTTAATTAATAAACTCAAAAGTACTTCTCAACCTCTTGAACACGACTATTGCTGACGCAGGGGTATAGAGCCCAACACCTTCACCCACGCCTCAGGCGTACTGCCTCCTTAACATCGCTCCGTTCCGCATGAAAACAGCCGCTTGAACTGATCCAAGGACCTCGGCCATGTAGAAATCTAGAAACCCCTCCCATGCCCACTAATGCTCATGATGTTACTAGCAATGCCGCCAAATTCGAACCAAGTCGCTATGCCCACAACGCCACGCTTTGGTAATAAAATAAAAGAGTCAAAACACAAAAATCAGCATCTCGCAGCTGCCATCCTGGTCATTTATCCTTTTGCGCCAGAACAACGACGTAATCAACCATGACCTTTGGATCGCTGCGGGTTGCGCTCCGCACCTTGGCATTCAGTACCTCTACCTCGTCTGCCGACCAACCCAGTACATCCCTCACCAACACGGCCGTCATGCCGTCCACTCCGTCAGACAGGCCGACACCCATCATTGTACCGACTTCTTTGCTCCGCAGACCCTTGGGCCAATTGCCAATGGGTGCTTTGAAGACATGCTGCTCAATGGTATTGAACCCCCCTTCGCTGCTCCACCGTTTCAAACACGGCGTTGGATCAAGCATTCTCCCCGTCTTACTACACGCTTCTTTCAGCGTGAGACTGAGTTGCACGAATGCGTGAGTGGGATGGTCTACGCCCATTGAGCCGTCGTCTGAGCTGAATGTCGTTGAAAATTCTTGAAATTCCACCCACCCACCGGGTTTCAAGGCGTCGTGTATTTGGCGAATCAGCCGTGGCCAGTCTTTTATCGAGGCAGACATGTAGCGACAGTGAATGTAGTCGTATGTGTTCGTCTCGATCCAATCCAACTCGACATCGTCTACGAGAAAGTTGACATTTGTGGGGACCCAGGTGGGCTGAATGGGACTCAGATCGTTGCCCGTTATACTCGCTCCGGGGTATAAATCGCCCATTTGGATAGGCCACAGACCCGTTCCTGTACCAATATCCAGGATTCTCATGCCATCAGGCTGAATGGGTGCCAGGAAGAGCCGGTCGTCGAGCAGTCGTGTGGTGGCGTGGTGTAGCATATCCAGACGATCTTGCTCCCGCTCATCGTTGGGAAACGGATACGTACCAGACTGGTAGGCATGGTATCGACGGCCATGTTTCCATTCGTATCTCGTAACGGAGCTTCGTATGGAAGTGCTCGCATTGGACGGGGCCTCTCCAAAGGTGGAATCGTCGTCGTTCATGATGATAGACCCCGGGTGGTGAGGTGATGGTATGTCAGAGGGATCCCCGGCGGTCCCAGGCCGGGCCCGAGAGAGGGTTGTCGGCCCAAGACTAGAATTCGTTTGTTCTATATATCCTTTGTGAAATGGCGCCGTTTGCCAATATCCCTTTATGTCTCGGCCGTGCAGCCTCTCGTGCATTGACCCCAGATCGTGTAGGCCCCAGTTGTCGAGGGATTTTTTCTTTTAAAAAAAAAGAAGGGAAAGAAAAAGAAAGAAGAGAAACCGAGGGAGCAAAGATTACAAAAGCGCGGTCGGTATGATTAGACTGCCGAGAAAAGAAGGTCAAACCCACCAGTCAGAGATGAGAATTGCCGTTTTTGCGAGTAAATTCTAAATGCTAAAAGAATGAGCAACGAATGTCTCGAGTCGTGGCATCCACTGCACACCTGAGCTATTCCGCAACGTGGTACTCCGTACTCGGTACGGAGTAGGGCAGGATCAAATGCCGGGCCTGGGTGCAGTTTAAATTTCAATTTAACCGGCAGAGCTACACAATGGCCAGGCGCAGCAAGGATGTTTGATACCGAAAGGAAGGTGGTCGGAATGATCGGACAATAATACGAGCATGTCCGTGCTTGCGGAGCGAAATGTGGTCGATGCGACGACCAAGTGAATGAATGGGCCAGTCAGTAATGGAGGCCAGCCACTTTTTCAGAGAGGTAGAAAAAAAGAAAGAGACAGAAAAGCGCCGTAACGAGGCGAACAAGAGAGATTTAAGACGAATTGCTGGGAGTCGCGGAGGGTGAGAGGGAGGAATGACGGATGAATAAGGCGGTGGCTGTCGATGCGCAGAATTGATTAGATGGCAATGTTGAACGGGAAAAGCATAAATAACCATGAGCGTCATCCAACGATGGACAAAATATAAGATGAAGGCGCGGAGCACCTTGCAAGCGCAACAACTCTACAACACAGCCGAACGGGATAAGCGACCAGGATCAGGATTATTCTTGTTGCAGTTCGAATTCGAAACAAATCTTGGCCAAAATACAAAGTACCGAGGGCTGGGGGAGGAAACCTGGCGACTCCGTCCGGGTGTATGTATGTATGTACTCGGTCGGTTCTTTGCAGAGTCGCAGCCAACGCAACGAGAAAGGCTGTGTGCGTGTGCGGGTGCGTGTACGTGTGCGTCTGCGTGAAGAACAAGTGTGCGCATGTATGTGTGTGTATGTATGTATGTATGCGTGCGTGTGATGTGCAGACCGACATGCGCGTGCGTCGGAGGTGACGAGTGACGAGATGAAAAAGGGAAACAGGCGACGACCACGATCCGTTTCAAGCTCTCATGAATGGACGAGCATCACGACACTGTGTTTGCATGAGCACGGCGGGAGCACGGCGGGAGCATGGCGGGAGCATGGCGGGAGCATGGCGCATGGCAGGGTGGCCTGGCCGAGGCAGCGATGATGCATGGCGAGCCCTTTGATGCTTAAACGGAGACCGGGGGTCCAGGTGTGTGTCGTCGTCGTCAAGACTCAACAGTGTGCCCTTGGTGCGGCCGTGGTGTCCTCGAGATGTGCCCGTCGAGTGGACTTGTGTGTCGGCATGGGTGAATCAGTTGGACTGAATTGCCGTGTTATAACTGCCCATACCTTGCCATGCCATGCCATCAACCCACATCGGAATGGAGATGGTCCAACGTCCACGCAAAACGGGGTCAAGGCCGATTCTCGCCAGCCCACCGTCAATCTTTGCACCGTGCAGGAAGACTGGCACATTCCGTCCATGACCGCCTCACGCAGCCGTGCCAGTTGGAGAGCCTCCAACTCCGTTCGCTCCCTCCTTCGTTCCTTCCTTCCCTGTCTCACTCCCTCCCTCGCAACACCTTACGAATCAGGCCAAACTCCTACACACACACACACACACACACACACACACACACACGCATACAACTGTGTATGTATGTACATACATACGCATTGCAGAAACACACATCTATTACCATTCTACATGCATCCATACACACACTCAACTCTCAATGACAACCAACAAAAGCCAGCCAGCCCCATCCCTCCCTCCCTCCCTCCTCTTCGGTCAGCTCTGCCCGCGACATGTCAGCAAATACCTTTCCCCTTGAGGCAAAACTCCCCGACACAACAACCGCGACCTGGCCCATAGCCGCGGCCCTCGAAAAAAAGTAGACCGATCCTCCCACCTACAAGCGTTTGCTGTCATTGACCAAGAGGCCATTTGACCCTCATAGATCGGCCAACTCCTGCAAGCCAGCCGTGACGCCGCCCAGCTCCGCTCTCGTGTGCCACGCGACAAGCAGGGGTGGTACTTGGGCATGATTTCCTACGGAGCACCTCGTAATAACATTGTACATACTACGTATTACAATCTTGCCCGAAATAGTACAGTACACACATACAAAGACTACTACTAGTACTACTACGGAGCGCCCGTCGACCCGTCTTGTTCCAGAAGCACATGTGGAACTGTATTGTACCATATTGCACCGCAATACTCATCTTAAAAATGCTTGTTCGATGGCTCCCACCCCTGTCATGCGATGCAATGTCATGTCATTTGCGCCGATTCTGCTTGGCTTGGTTGAGCATGCGCCGCTCACCTTGTTGATCCATCTGCTTCCCGCAAAGTGCTAGCATTGGTATCGGTACAATGCCGTATTGAGAAATGCCGTCCCAGGCACGGCATAATAGGGCGCCCAAGGAAAAAGCTGCACCGAGTCTAATTATTGCCCCCAAGGCTGCCTGCCTGGCCTTGGCCGCCGACAGCCGGTCGCCGTTCCGAGTGGGACTTTTAACTTTGGGACGCGCGGAGCTTGGGACGAGGGTTGAAATTAAAGGCGAATAGCTCCTCGCTGGCGTCGCAGACTTGATGATGACCTGCCTTTTTAAGTACCTAGCTCTTGGTAGGTTGGGCACTGAAGCACGGAGTATGTATGCAGTACTTGATATACGCAGTAATAGGCTTGGACGGCCCGAATCAAACGACCTGGTAGTAATCTTTAGATTCGAAACCCTGTAATATCCAAGACAAGCACGCTGTCGACCCTCGCAATCTCCATGGCAGTAACTCCGGACTCGCCGACTTGGGTTCCTGCACCTCACGCACTCTTGCATATACTACCATTCAAATATACATAGTAATAACCGTTGTCATGATTTCGGTTCCGAAAGCCCTACATGGACAAGCTATGGATCTTGATACTCCGCTATATCATCCCATCCCATCTCATCCCATCTTACCCCGGCCAGTCCATCCAATACTTGAGCCCCATTATACCTGATATGTTGTTGCCCCTGCATCTACAACCATTTCCCAGGGCTGATGAAAGAATAGCCCGATGTTTTCCCCAAGCCTACGCCACGTGCCTTGTAATTACTTGCTTACATTGGCGCGCTGGCACAAGTTGAAAAAGGGAAAGGAAACAAAATAATTCGCATCCCCTTGCTTTTGTTAAAAGTGAATTTGCTACACGACAGGAAACATGGGACAAGGCGGAGGCGTATAAAATCGCCATGGCTGAAGGGTACAAGACACGGAAAGAGAACAGCGAAAAAGGTAGAATTCGTTTAGCTGCTGATTGTTCGCTCAACGCATTCAAGGAACTGCATCCGCCTGTCAGCTTTGGTTCTCCGCTTTGCGCTACACAACATGATAAGCTTACCTTTTCGGACACGACACCCTGGTTGCCCAGGTACCGCGACATGCTCTTGACCAGATCGATTTGCTCTTCCGGGCTCAAGCTCGTAATGGCAGTCTCAAGAACCGTTCCGACGTTGACCTTGTGGAGAGAGATGAAGGTGTGGTAGTACATGTACGCGAAAAACCCCATGATGAACTGACAGTCCATGCGATCCGTCATGCCGCCATGTCCTGGAATCGAGTCACCGAAATCCTTAATTTTGAAGCTACGCTTCAGTCCAGAAGCAAAGAAGCCTCCGAACGGAGCGATGAGAGAGGCAAATGATGCCAAGACGAGAGCGTGAAGCTGCATGGGAGCAAACGTGAAGGAGATATTTGTAAAGCTTGGCGGCAAAAAGAACAACTGGGGCATATGGTACGTGCGAGGTATGAAAACGGGATTCGGATCGCATTGAAGGCCGGTGAAGATGGTGGCGCCGAGGTCCTACGTATAAATGTTAGCGGAAGCTCGACGCTGCGATAAACCAAGGTGCGCGTCCTCTTACATTGACGGGGCAGATAAAGTACTTGGATCGGACCATCAGGTTCACGAGGACCATGCCAAAGAGAACAGTGGCAATCCAAGCACCAACAAATCCTTCCACAGTCTTCTTGGGCGACAATTTGATGAGTTGAGTGCGACCAAAGGCAATGCCGCAAATGTAGGCAAAGATGTCGTTGGTAATGACGAGGGCGGCAGGCAAGAAGAACCAGATCATGCCCTCGAACACATTGTTCATGACGAAATGGGCCTGAACGACGATGAGGTACAGGGCCATGTGCGTCCATGCAAAGTTGGTAAATTGGAACTTGTAGTGTCCGGCTTGGAGCGATGCGACGAAGAAGACGAAGCCTGCTCTGATGGTTAGCTTCTCTTGAGGGGAGACCAGAAAGACCAGAAGAAACGCAGAGTCTTCAAGAAAGAGAGGCTCAACCTACCGAAAACATAGAGGATGAAGCTGATGAAGCGATGGTGGGTGGCAAGCGGTAGCAGGACCTTATCAACCAAGACAATGTGCTTGAAGTAGTATATGACGCTTTCGCCGTAAAGAAAATACATGGTGGTAGCCAACCAGTACCAGTTGAGACTCTTGGTAGATCGAAGGGATCGGGCTCGGCTCGGAACATTTGCAATGGCTATGACCTCCTTGAAGGAAACAATCTGAACCATGGTGACGATGATGATGATGTAGATGTGGCCCATGAAAAGGGCGGTAAAGAAGGCGCCTAGCATGCAAAGAGTCCAGAAGGTGCGAGTGATGAAATTGGCCTTTTTCTTCTGATATTCTTCCTCAGGGGTGGGAGGTTTCTAGAAGTCAGGCATGGTCAGCATCCATCATCAACTGCAAGTCAACTTGGGGGTGGCCAACCTCTTCGACGGGAGGAAGCTGCATTGCCTGGACCTTTCTGGTCCGCGTGGGAGAACCACTCCCATCCTCGCTGGCATCGCTGAAGCTAGAACGGCGACCCTCGGAGCCGTTGGCCTGGCCGTTGCTGTGGGGGAACCTAACCCCTCGCTTTGATCTGCCCATGGTTGAAGCTGTGAGCAGAAAGTGGGAATCAGGGCTCGAGGCGAGGGAAAACAGGCGTGTCCGTGTCGTCGCTGTGCTGTCGATTTATATTGTCGAGTACGTGTAGCAGCACTCGAAAGGACGACGTGGCACGGCTGAGGTCTGGGGGACGGTGGTTGTGTGGCGTGGTTGTCGCGGCTCGTCCGGAAGGTCACGGCTTGAAGAGAGAGGGAAAAGCGGAAGACGCAAAGGATAGGGATGCGCCGTACAGCCGCGACAAAGCTTGCAGCACGGAGCTGAAGCTTTACTGGCGGGGAAAAGAGGCAATGTCCAGGCACGGGCTGCCAAGGAGTCGCCAGGCCAGCAGAGATGTGCAGTCGGGGGGAGGGGTCAACTGCAGACAGAGAGAGTGGTTGTCCGTGATGGCGGAGACTGGTGGTTTTGAAGAATGTCTGGTTGGATTGTTGGACCGTTTGGGGTTGATGACGATGCGGAGCGGCAGAACATGGAACCAGCGCGACCTAACCTTGAATGCTGACTGGCACTTGCACTTGCCTAGGCAATTGATTGTGTGCCTTGTGCGTTCCCTGACTTCAGCCGTCCCCCGTGCTCCCGTGCTCCGTGTCCCGTCGCTCTGTCGGTGGTGGGTGGTGTGCGGACGTGGCGGGTAAGTTAATGGGCTTAGGCTTATTAGGCATTAGGCTGGCCCTAACCAGTGCTTGGATGCATGAAGCGTGGTTGGGCGATCTGGGGGCGGAAGAACCAGATTGAAGGCCAGTCTGAGACTCTTCAATTGTTTTCTTTTAGGCTAAGAGTGGGCCTGCCTGAATTTTCCCCTTCCGCATCAATTGACTGGATTTCAATGTTTCCCCGGCGGCCGCTCTCAACATTGGAGGTCTAATGTCCCCAGACGGCTTCCACCCTCAACCAGACGGTGTGGCCACTTGTGGCGGCTGGCCGAGGATCGTGACTGGCCGCCGCCAACAAGCTGTTTCCGTCGTGGTCTATTCTCCCGTTGACGTCACCTACCAAGCAAGTACTTGGGTGCCGGCTTTATGCGTGGTGCACAAACATGGCTCCAGCGGACTTGACGGAGTTAACAATTGCTCGCATGCATTCATTGTAGTACTACTCCGTACAACACAATCACAAGAAGATTCGGCATCAGCGTGCGCGTCAGGGGTGGGCTGCAGCCACAAAGCCTGACGAATCTAAAAGATCAAAGTCCGGCGTTCAATTAGTCTGCTTGAGCTTTTCAATCTGGGTCGACACTGCAGAATCGACTGTACGTACGGAGTACCTACCTAGGAAGGTTCATGGTCGGTTCCTTCCATCTATCCTTGATATACAGTCTGTTGTCTTCATCAATGCCCAACACTGTGGGTCTTGTCCTTGGACTCCTCGGTCCAATATTTCGCAGACCGTCGTCACAAGCAGCTGTTACCAGCTTCCAAGTGCGCAAACGGCCTCTGATGGACGGCACGTGCTGCTTGGCAAGTTGCGCACGATATGTTGCCGTTCTGGAGTCTGGACACTGGGCCATTGGCCACTCAGCTTCGTCCCCCAACCCACACTAGCAACGTCTGTGGTAGTACTACTCCGTACGGAGTACTAGTTAGTACTATTAGTTGCCGTTCAAGCCACACTTGACTCGCCCAGACCTTAGCCACTTGAGGCATATGCGTCTCCAATATAAAAAAACGTGACTACGCGATGAGTTGGCGATTTTCTACCAACATCCATGTCGACCCATACCCGGCTTGCGTGTACTACTTGCATTGTCTGCCTTCATTCACATCAAGCTTGTACTCCGTACATCGCATCGCTTGTAGGGGCAATGAAGTCGTCGCGCCGTCGCGTCTACGGAGACCATGGATGCCGACGAGTTTTCCGATGGCGGCTTCGATGATCTCACCGATAATGCCTTCCAAGAACTCGAACGAAATGCCATCCAGCTCACCCAGGCTCAGATAGAGCCATCACTTTCCCGGGATCCACCGCAGAAGCTTTCTGACTATGGCTGGGAGGAGGAAGACGACGACTTGGACAATACCGAAGTTACTAATCACGTCGGTGTTCCCATTGGCCGACCAGTCATCAACAATTCCAATTCGCGGCAGCATCATCACCAACCTGCACATGCCGGCTCACAAGCTTCGCGTCGACCGATACCTCCTGTGCCGAATCCACGATGGAATCCGGCTGTAGACCCGCCCTCGCGGTCCGCTTCTGGCGCAGCGTCTCTTCATCCGCCGCCAAAGGCCAGAGGCTTCTCTGGCTCTCAATTGTTCCAACCACAGCCTCCGACACAGGCCAGCCAGTATGCTCGGCCGGCGCTGCCACCAAGTCGCCTTCCCGCACCCCAAACTCCTCACGCTGGCCAGGCCGGGGACATTGTATCCGCTCTTCAACAGCGAGTGCGTGCACTTGAATCCGAGCTGCATTCAGCCCGTGGCGAGGCCTCTATTATTCGCGCAAATGCCGGCAAGGCACAGCATGACTACGATTCCCAGGTGGCACGGCTCAAGAAGCTCAATGCTGAGCAACTGGAAAAGCAAGCCAGGATTGTGGAGGCAGCCGTGGCAGCCGAGAAGAGTGCCAATACTGAACTACAGTTCTTGCAACGAGACATGCGAGAAGTTAATGATCGAGCAAGGAGGAAGGACATTGGTGGTGGATTCAACACCACGCCGAAAAAGGCTGCCAAGTCGTGGGGGATCGCGGATGGCTTTGATGAAATGGACATTGCCGCAAGCCCGAGTAAGGGTCAAGGACGAGGCAAGACTGGTTCCGTCGCTGCTAACGTCGGCGAGCGTACGCCCAGCAAAGGTAAAAGGAAGCGCCCGATCATGGACAGCCCCATCGCTGCTCTCGAAACGTCCACCGAGGACGTCGTTATGGGCGACAACAGCAAACATGATTCAAAGCCTTCGCCCCCGATCACGGTGGCAGCCCCGGCGGCGCCATTCGAAGTAGGTTTGTGTGTCGTCAATGTGAGGCTCGAGACTAATTTGCCCTATGTAGTTTCTTCAACTTGTGCTAGACCACGGTTCATTTCATCAACAACCTCCGACGTTTGATACGTTATCTCGGTTCACATTCCCCTCCGATCCAGCCACTTCGTTTGCTTCAATGATTTTTGAGAAGCTGCCCTTGATGGGAAACCCCTACCGCCCCATGCAGCTTCTTGTTGACTTTGCTGAGCATATTGTGTCTCTTTGGACACGGTGTGTAGAGGAGCAATTTTGGGAACCTATCAAATATCTCGTGTCTCTCATCTCCTTCACGTTTGACCTTCACACAACGTCGGTGGCGCCTTTGATCGTACCCAGTCTGGTACCTGTCGCGCAATCCACCATTTTTGCTCTGGCTGATTTGAGACGACGACTCCCAGATAGCCATCTGTCTACTAGCGCGGAGTACGGGTTTTTGGAAGAGCACATTGACACCAAACGGCTGTTGGGCCTCTTGTATACGTCGGCGCTATCGTGCTCAATGACGCCAACCGAAACAGACAATGGTTTTGAGTACACGTCGGTCGGGTTCTGGAAGTTGATGTCCCTTGACATGGTTCTATTACTCCTGACTCCGAGGCAGAGGCCGGGCGATGTAATAGGTATGCTCGAACTGCTTTCCACGTCTGTATTGCCCACATCCATCGGGCCTGTCAGCGGTGATGCAGAGCCGCCTGTCATTGCAAGAGCAATCATCGAGCGCGTTTCTGCCAAATTGACTGAACAGCCTCGCGGCTCCACGACTCAGAAACAGAGAAGGTCGATCAGACTGGCAGCACTGCGGACTCTAATAGCCTTCTCATTGTCATCTTTTGGAGCTCTACAGTTGGGTATTCATGAGAATGCCATTCCTCGACTTGTTGCATGTCTAAGCGCTGCCATTGACGGGTTATACGATCAGCCGATCCCACCTAGCATCCTTCTGCCCCTTCCAGACTCTCTGAAGGAGTCTCTAAAACTGCCAGAGTCCACCGCATCGGCGGACCTGTATCGCATCATTTCGCAGAGTGTTCTTCTCATACACAGACTGGTCACGAATACTAGCACTGCCAATGTCGTGGACGTTAGTCAAAAGCTGTCCATGTCTCATGGCGGCAGTCAGCGATATCTCCTGGCGTTGGGCCGTCTGGCATTTGCAGAAGAGGATTTGGTAATTGAGGCTGGCATTGAAGGCGAGGTTGTGGAGGCAGCTCACGAGCTGTTGGAAATGGCCGTGACACCTGACGAGGGAGAGACGGTAAGCGAGGCGTTTGGGGCTTAATACTTGGATCACCGGCGTTGAAAGGGGTACGAACAATGTTTTCTTTCGGGTGGTGGAATGCCATACATAGGTGGGATTTTTTTAAATGTTCGGCTCAAACATTCCATAGGCATATACATGGGATGCGTGCGAACAGCCGTCTTTACCACGGGCATTTTAGCGACAAGATAGTCTCAACTTTGAGTTGCGACCAGCAAATAATCGTTGCACATGTCCACAGAGCCTGGATGCACGGCCATACTCCGATGTATTCAAATTCCTTGTAACTAACATGAACATGATGCCTAGACAAAAAGAGTTCCATGGCAACGGCAGTTTTCAGCACCGGGACACTCGCAATCCCGCTTACAGCCGACGTCCCAGGCGCGGCCGGGGAACGCGGCGACAAACCCCCTGGCGCCCTTGGAGCAGCTGGTGGCTCGGTGTTTGCAGAGATGTTTGTTTATGCGCATGGATGATAGTATCACTGATAGGGCCGCGTCTGTTCCGTCATCCGGCGCCGGCCGCCTTGACCTCCTTGACCTCCTTGATAGGCCTGGCGACCTGTTGTCCCAGCAAAAAGCGCATCAACTGGTGCGCTGCCGTTGGTACAACAAGCTCGTGCAGGTGGCTCTAATAAAAGACACGACATTGTTGGTCTACACGATGGATGCATTCCAGCACGTTTATTTAAAAGATGCAAGTCTAATTCAACAGACGCCGACATTTCCTCATCAAGACGGTTGGTTGTCCTGCCCTATCTTTGTAGCCTCGTCCGCTTCCCAAATGCCCGCGCAAGGTTTCGCCAAACTCGATTCTGAAAATGCCATTTTTTTTAACACAGTACAGTTCCTGGCAGAATGCCCCCCTCACGACCAGGACCACCGGCCGCTCATGGACCCACGATGCTCGTAAACCCCACGTTGTCAATGATTCAAGAAGGACTTGGCTTGAAGACACCCGCGCCCTGCAACTTGTCGCCGAGACTGCCCACGGCCATGTGCGTCATGAAACCGCCGAGATGCTCTGTAGGCAAGTGGGCAATCTTGCAATGAGGCGAATAGCCGGGACGCCGACAGCGGCGGCGAGCGCGTCGTACCTCTCAAAGTCGGGGTGGATGATGATGTTGATGTGTGGGCTCTGTGTATTGTGTGTCACGGGCACGGGCTTGCGGCTGAGGACGGACGAGCCGACGAGGCCCGTGGCTCCGGCGCGCATGAGGTCCGGTGCATTGCGACTCGTGCGTTTGTGGATTTTGCGCTGGTGCGACGTGACGTGAGAATTGGCCGACGGGGGCGGATCACGGCCAAGCCATGAATACACGAGGTTAAAGACATACATTGGATAATACACACGCGCGGCCGTCCAGCTGAGCCCGGCGCACGGAGTACATACCCGAAGATTGGCTGCACGGCCCGGACATGGATAAACTCGTGGCAGGGTGCAGCGGCAAGCGCAGGCAATTTCGCGGCGCCGCAGGTCCGCGCATCTCCGCCCGGCGGAACAAGAATCTGACGGCACCGGGGTTCGCTTAAGCACCGCTGACACGCCCTGGGCCCAATGGCCGCGCAGCAGTTGTTCGAATCCGGAAGTATTGCCTCCGTAACAAGCACCCAACGTCGGCAGGGGCCCAACAACCACCCAAGAGTCGAGACTGCCCCCCCAAATTGTAATAGATCGCAGCCAGTCGCCATATAAAATCGCAAAAAAAACACAACACCCCGCACCGTCCCGATAACTCACATGGCCGGTGAGAAGAATACTTTAAACACGCACAGCACCAGGCTTGCTGGCTCCGTTCCCTGTGTTACACGATGACCTGCATTCGAAACGCCACTTTGATGACCCAACACCGCCGTGGGCAATTCCGCCGCTGAAACACGCCTGTCTTCCACAATGCCGTCGTCGGCTGGTGTGTAGACTTGCTGCCGCTTACACACTAGCCGCGTAAGAGCGCGATGGGGGATTACCCGGCGCTTCCGCCAAGGTCTCAAACAAAACTCATGCCTTTGATACCAAGGGGTCGTCTAGTTTGCCGGCTTGAATCTTTGGTTGCTGCCTTCCCGGTGGTGGTGATCCAGCCGCGTGAGACTAGGAATCTACGACTGTCACGTCATGTGCGCCTCATCTCTTGCTTCAGTCTTGCCATCGTTTCTCTCGCTTTGGAACCCGTAATTTGTACCAGATGGAGGCTATAGGTGGCCGTCTTTGTCATCGGCAACACGAAGACACTGTCCATCGTCTATCAGAAAGCATTGGTCAGACTCTACACGGACAAACTCTGACCCGGAGAGATGCATATATTTACAAATAATGCATCAAAGCGCAGTCCGCCATGCTATATAGCAGTCCTATCTATCCCTCACGAGTCAATTCTCTCCGAATGCAGTTCAGGGATTCCCCATGGCCTATCAGACCTTCTCCAGTTGTATCCTTCTACCATATCTTGATCTGAAAACAAAAGAAACGACTGCACGTTCCCTTTTATAAACACCTGTAATGTTCCCCCGGGGTTATGCCCTAATAAAACAGTGGTAATTGGCAAGGTGGCCTTGGCACCCATCCTTGGGAGGCATAGCCAGAGCGCCACCACTTTGCCGCGTAGAATGTTAACAGCCGGCCGTTGTAACAGCCGATAAAAGAATAAAGAGAAGAAGAAAAAAAAATGTTCAACTCCTATAACCTCAATGCCTTCCCATACGAAACCGCAACTCCCAGTCAAACTCCACACATTAGAATCGGTGCTGACGGCCCACGCTCTCTACCCTTACGCCAAGCTTCACCATTTCTCTCGAGTCAATCACACCACGACCATCAAACACCCACCGGGGCTTGGCCATGGCGTCGGCAATGCGGACCCAGTCAATCCGTTCCTTGGCCTTGTACTCCTCGGCGCTGCCCATGCCAGTGGCATGGCCGGTCTTCTTGCTTTGCCTCTCCTGAATGCAGTCGGGGCAGTCGTCGGCACATGAAGGCTCAATGTTGAATCTGCCCAGCGGGTCGTCTGAAGTCTCGCTTGGCCGCTGGACAAGATACTTGTGCAGCGCCAACAAGTCATTCTCCGTAGGGACTGGTCTCTCGAACGGCCGGGGATCTGACTTCGGGTTGGGCTTGCGACCAATCATCTTGGGGGCGGCCTCTTGGACAACAGGGGTTGGAGATGGCTTAGGAGCCGGCTGGTTCCTGAACTCATCGAATTCTGTAGCGATGACTACTGCGGTAGCACCGCTGCAAGCGTCGTAAGCATTGCCGTAGACGGAGATATTGTTGCCTGCGGCGACATCTCCAAGAAGCGTCTTGATTTCCTCCTTGATGACGAGTGGGTTGCAGCACGGATCAAAGACGGCAATTTCTCTAGGACGCTCCTCGAGCAGGGTCTTGATCATTTCCAGGGCAGGGGCCTCTCGCGTGTCAGAGGTGTTCTTCTTGAAGGCGTATCCCAAAATAGCAACCTTTTTCCCTACAAGAGTGTTGTTCAGACACTTGATGACCCGGTTCGTGAATCGGTCTCGCGCATAGTCATTCATCTTGACGACCTGCCTCCAGTACTCGCCAACTTCCGGAAGACCCATGGTATCAGCCAAGTAGACAAGGTTCAGGACGTCCTTCTTGAAGCAACTCCCGCCGAAACCGATACCAGCCATCAGGAACTTATTGCCAATTCGAGGGTCAACACCGACGGCGCGAGCGACTTCGTCAACATCGGCACCAGTTTGCTCGCAAACAGCCGAAATGGAATTGATACTGGAAATGCGCTGAGCCAGCATTGAATTGGCAACGAGCTTGGCCAGCTCAGATGACCAGACGTTGGTCGTGAGGATACGGTCCCGGGGAACCCAGGCAGCGTACACTTCGACAAGGGCTTCGGCAGCTTTCTTGCCTGAAGGGGTCGGTGCAGATCCAATCAAGATACGATCTGGGTAGAGCAAATCGTTGACGGCGGTACCTGCAGCCAAGAATTCGGGATTGGATAAGATTTCGAAGTGGACACCGGGGCGGTGCATGGAAAGCTGTAAACGGCATGTTAGCCAGAGTAATAACACCAAGGGAGCCTTGCGAATTGACATTGAACACGTCAATGCCCAAGTAATGGGAAATACACATGGGCTTATAATTAACGTACAGTATCGGCAACGAGCTGAGCCGTCCGGCAGGGCACCGTGCTCTTTTCGACAATGATAGCACCCTCCCTGGCGTACTGCGCAACAACGGCAGTGACGGCCTCGAAAGCCGTCATGTCGGTTGCGCTTCCGGCGCCAACACCACGGTCCTTTGTCGGGGTATTAACAGCAACAAGAACCATGTCGGCCTCGCCAATGCTCTTGGCCACATCCGTGGTAAAGAAAAGATTGGTGGGCCGGCTGGGCACCGAGATGTCGCCCTCTTGGGCAGAGGTCAGCTCGCTCTCAGAAGCACTCTCGTTGGCGAAGGTGAAATCGCGCGAACCATCGCGAGCGACACGGACAATGTCGTGCAGGCCAGGCTCGTATATGGGAGGGTGGCGCGAGTTCCAGCGGCGAATACGAAGCTCATCTCGATCAACAACCGTCACCTTGATGTGCGGGTTCTGGAAGGCAATAACAGCAGCGGTGGGACCACCTAACAAATACCGAGGACGGCCAAATGGTCAGCAACAAGTCTGGATTGAGCCGCAATGGGGTGCGTCATGCAAATGCAGAAGGGGGCGGGGGGCGAGGAGTTTGTTGAATGTCCATGACGAGGTGGGATGGATGCGTCGAGTCTTGCCGACTAACAACATGGAATCTATGATCTGGGGCGCTTTACGGGGCCACAAAACATACCAACATAGCCGGCACCGACACAGCATATGGTGCGTACTTTGAAGCCATCCTTAATCACACCATTAGTGTGCTCCGAGGAGCCATTGAGGCCGAGTTTCTTGACGGAATCGACAACAGCTTCGTGCATGACGGCCACGGCGACACGGCGACACGACGAGGCGACCTGTACGCAAATATCTCGCTTCAGCGCAAGTGGATGGACTGGTCCTGGTCCCTCAGCGAGTGATGGAGGAGTCAGTGAGTGTCTGCGTCTGTGTCTCTGTCTGTCTCCGAACTCGGGACGGGTGCCGCCTTGGTTAGGTCTTTGTTGGATGCGAACGGACGCGGCAGCGCAGCGCAGCGCAGAAGGGCAGGACTCTGATGATTCAGTAGAGGATCCAGGCTGAGCAAACAGGAACGCAGGGTAACGAATGGATGTGTGCCAACGGCCGTGATGTTTGGTCTCACACACACATGAAATGAAGGAGGGAAAAAGAAGATTCGGAAGCAGCAGACGGGTTTTTGGGAGGTTGCCAAAAGTAAAAGGGGGCAATCAAGAAGTCAAAGGCTCAAGTGCTTCTGTTGTCCACTTCTGTTGTCCACGGCGCCGGGAGCAGCGCCCAATGTGCTTGCCGTCTGGAGTCTGGTGCTCTTTTGAAGTCAACTGCTGTGTGAAGTATCCAGTATCCATCCAGTCTCCAGTGTGCAAGCGTCCGCCAAGGCCGCGCCATCCACTTGAGCACGCCGCCCGCGTGTCCACACCCCCGGGGCATCTAAGCCAAGCAATCAAGCATGCAATCAAGCAATCGACTACGAGTACCAGGGTGCTCAAGTACCAAGTACATAACATACGGGGTACCGAGTATGGAGTCAGAGTACGAAGTAACTACTTAAGTACTTAAGTACCAGGCTGGACATGTTTACGACGAGCTGAACTTCCAAGAGCTACTTTACTTTATGTAGTACCAGACATTCATTCATCGGAGTAGCGCAAACGTCCCGCCACGACGCCGTCAACGGGCACAATCTGATTGTTGCTGGTAGACTTGGGCATTGGCTCTAAAATGTCGTGGCCCAGCCGTTACATTGACACTCTCACATAGGACCCCATGCTGGGCATCCCACGCTGGGTCCGGGATTGCTGCGGCTTTCGCAAAGTCGCAGCCATTTCGTGTTGCGTCTTGTCAAGTACTACCTACTAGTACTATTGATATCCCGGCCTGCAGTTGAGCCGCAGCGGGTGCGGTGGGCGTCCAACGCCGTAGTCGGCCACAGACACAAGCTGACGTCTCCATCGCTCCTGCGCAAAGCGAGTGGTACCAGGTATTTACTCAAGTACTTCGAGGTACTCCGTACCAGAGGCTGGGAACGGAGTTCATGTCAAGTTCTGAGTCTCCGGCCAGACACATTCACTTGCCCTCGGCCGCCAAGTAGACGCTAATATAATCAAAGGAGCAGGTCATTTTAGCTGGCGAGTGGGTTGCTGAGACTTGATGCGCGTAAATCTTCACCATCCCCCGCCAAGAGTGGCAAGTGCCTACGCCAACTGACCCCTGTGTTTGGCCCAGACGCCTGCCACTCTGATCAAGTAGCTTCAATGTCGAGCCAAGCCATTGGATGTCTTGTAAGTACTATTAAAGTAGTACAACGGAGAACCAGGGGAGACTGGGGTGTCGTTGATGTGAGGGAGAAACTCATCAAGCTTATTGAGACCGACTTTCCGCCAAGCAACGTACATAAATTCTAGTCTCCGCACGCGCCGAATGAAGACCCACTGTCGTGATAGAAGCTGCCTCCTGTCCTTTTTGTCCTCCTTGTCGAAGCCCTCATGACGGAGCATCGCGGCAACATGGTTCATGAAACAACCTCTGCTTATACTAGTGCACCTGACACCCGCTTATCGTCATGTTGAATGACGAATTAGATCATCACCCGTCGTCGTCGTTGCAGGGAACATATGTACACATGTTACCAGCTCCCCAACATTCGCGCAGAATGCAGATTACCTGCTACGCCCTCGAATTTCCTGGCGGCTTGGCAAATCATTTTTGCCTTTTGCCAAGCGGCCAAGACAGGTTCGTAATTCTTGGTGCCGAGCTAACCGTCAACTTGGCAAACTGGTACAATGTACTACGTGCTCTGTTCAGCGTGTAGGCTTTCGTGCACATGCTACTTAGCCAACGTCACCCGTCCTGTATACTGCGCCGTGTCATCGGAGACAAGCAAGAATCCAGTCTGAGCCACACCCAATCTAGAACAGTAATATTCTGCGATGAGAAGACGTAAATGGAGATGCAAAAGGACAAGGAAAAGGAAAATTCTGCTCACGGCCACGAAAGAGCCCGCCGCCACAATCAATTAATGGCCCAGGCACTTAAGTACATGTGTCTACTCCGTGCTCTGTACTTTGAGGTGGGTATCTCTCCTTCCTCCGCAACTCTAAATTGGCTGTCAGCTATTGGTGGCTGTCGGGCAGGAGCCAGGAACGTGGCACTCGGTGAACCAACTGCTGGTTGCAGCAGTAATGTACAATTTTCAAACATCTTGCTCTGCTGCCTTCTGGCATTCTCATGAATGCCGAAAATAAAAAACACACGCGAATTGCCTCATCTCTTGCACTATTTTGCAATCTCTCTTGCCTTGCCGCTGTCTCCTTCTCCATCACTCATTTTGGTTGTCCGAGGCCGCGTGTTGAGGGCCGTTGACCTGGGCAAGCCACATGCCAGGGCCCAAAAACTGCTGACGTACTTGCCACGGGCCGTTCTCGGCAGCCTCCTGACAACCAACCCCTTCGACCCGTCAAACCTTGCAAATGGGACGACTTTTCTGCACATTGCACTGAATTTTACAAAAAGAAGTATGTAAAATCAAGCGCTGACATAATTTCGACCCTCCAACACCCAGATGCACAGAACCACAAGCCAGCGGCTAATATATTGCGTCTACGATCGCAAATGTGTCCACCAAAAAGATGTTGGCTGTATGCGTCATCAACAGTTTGCAGTGGCTGAGGCTGAAGTAGTAGTACGTTCGAGCGTCCTGATGGCTCCGTAGCCAATGAACCAAAGACTTGGACCGACCCTAGATCTAGCCAGCAGGTGTTAATAAGTGGCGGGGGATTGTGGCTTTTTCAAAACAATAACTGCCGTACCTTGGAGTCTGCTCTGGGAATATCGAAAGATATATCAAAGTGTTCAAGGATGCCGTCTGTCAAAGCTCCGGGATCCAACAGGGTGGTAAGCCCAGCGAGAAGCCATCTACTATAAGCGCCGTGACAACCAGAAATGCCAATTGAGGGACTACTGTCACTGTCTCGACTTTTCATCCATCTCGTCCTTGTCATCAACTATGCCTTCAACCCTACATACAAGTCAGAACTGCCGACATGAAATCATCGGGCCGCAACTCCTCAGCTTCCGCCTCAGCCCTCCAAAGACTATTATGCGCCCGCATAGGCTGAGGCTGAGCAGTCGATTCTGCGCTTGCTATCACAATTATTGGCCGCGAAATCGGAAGAGAAACCAAACCGAGCCAGCTGAGGCATTTCCCGCCCTAATTGGATGAGACATAGGCCCTGCTCAAAAGCTGATTTTTGTGGCCATGACGTCTGGAATCACCTACCTATTAGTCTGTTGCGAGGCGGTGTACTCTGATAATCCGCCGCCGCTGTCCTTATTGTACGGGCAAGCCGGCAGGAGACATACGTGACCACATCTCATGCAACGAACAGGCTTTGCCACGCCTGCAAACGCAATCTGTGGCGATTCACATGGGTCATTAGAGGCACGGGATTGGGTATCATGGTAAGTGCTCAAAGAGGCCATCCTCTTGCTAGGAAATAGCACAACCCCTTGCTAGACATTCGCTCGCACTGAATTCCAACATGGGCACAAGTCTGACATCTCAATCAGAAGTATAAGTAAGTTGGGTTGACACATCATCCAAAGTCAACACGACCAACCAAGTGAAGCACGAGGACCTTGCTCAAGATGCCTATTCGCGCATTTGGGGTGGCGGCATATGTGTGTGTCGCTGTCTTCTCCATTGAGCAAAACTTGTCGATTGGTTCGCGAGGGCAATGTGGTTGCAGTGCCATTTATGATTGGTCCACTGCGGCTTATCACTTCGACCTTCTCGAGTCCGCCGACTTACACGCCATGAAGCCAACGTTCGATTCGTCTCTTTTACTGTGAGCCACTGAGCACATGCATACATACTGTCAATCTCTCGTGACGAAATGTGCATGAGCGTCGCGTTCGCTATGCCAACAGCAGAGGTTCGCCCGGTACAACGCAATAACTGGAAGCCGGTCAAATAACCGCACAGTTCGATACCATGGTACAGAGAAAAGCCCCTCGTCTTTGACGCCCAGACATCATTTTCAAGTAGTACCTGGTTCCCGACTTGAGTATGCTATCGATATCGGGAGCAGTGCCGTTGCATCCCATGCAAGATACGGAGTATTTGCCCCTCCTCTGTATGGAGGGGTTTCAAGCACAGCCGTCCCTGCTTGACGACCCCTGCCTGACCGTGGCCGTCATCACTGCATATGCCGACGAACAGGGTCCAATTCTGAATGCCCGTGGCGTACACAGGGGACACCATTGTGGCCAAACACGAGTTCCCGCCCGCAGATGGAGTCATGTGCCGTGCTGAATAGCTTCGATTCCGGATCTTCATGGCCGCTCACTGCGACCACGTGGTGTCACCTTGGGCTGCGTCTGCAAGTCCAACTATACCAGGCCAGGTAGAGAAAAGAAAGGCTGTATCCCCGCGACCGCGATTGCAAAATATGAGCTGTGATTGTTTTTACCTTCGTAAACCTTTGGAAAAGCTCATCACAGTCAAGTTGGCGCATCGCCTCCGGATCTGAATCGCAATGTCGTCAGCCAAGTTCGCCGGTGGCTCATCGCCGTACAAAGAACATGACCTGTCTCAATTCCCGACTTTTTTGAAGGGCAAACGCATCCTTCTTTGCACCGAGTCGTTCGGCCCTGTCAACGGCGTGAGTCGCACGACACTGATGCTTGTGAACCATTTGCGCAATAACGGCGCGCAAGTGGCAGTGGTAGCGCCTCATAACCATACAAACCACAACACATTCTCGCCGCCCCCTTCGCCTAACCTGTCGCCCGCCGACAGACAGCCTGAAGTTCGTGTGACGGGCTATCCTCTTCCATTCAATCCCGAGCTTTCAATTGTGTACCCAGTTCGCAACTCAAGCCTTTACTCGCGGACGTTTGGTGACGACTCGTCGCCCGACTTGATCTATTTGGCCTCGCCTGCGAGTTTGGGGTTCCAGGTCATGCTTCAATTACGCCAACAGCCACGCGAGAAGCAGATACCCATTATTTGCAACTTCCAGACGGATCTTGCTGGATACTGTGCAATTCTTTTCCCTTCGCCCTTGAGCCATATTGCTGTTTTTGCATTTGATGCTGTCCAGAGCTATCTCTTCCGACACTCCTCCGTCAAGACCATATTCTACCCTTCAAGATTTGTGCGACGTTACCTCGTCCACAACAAAGTGCAGCCCGAAAAGCTCCAACTCTTGACCAGAGGTGTGAATACCGAAATGTTCGACCCTAAGCGACGAAGCGAGGACTTGCGCAAGAAGCTTGCTCCAAATGGAGAGATTATCTTCGTCACCGTCTCAAGAATTGCCGGTGAGAAGGGCTTCGATTTTCTTTCCAAGGCAGCCAAGGAACTTGACGCACGGGGATTGGACTTCAAGCTTTACATTATTGGCGGCAACAGAAACCCAGACGTTGAAAAAGAGGTGCAGGAATTGTTTGATCCACTTCGCGAGCAAGGCAAGGTTGTTTTTGCAGGATTCAAAGTCGGCGAAGATCTCGCGACGGCATATGCAAGCGGCGACATCTTCCTGCACTGCTCCATCACGGAAACCTTTGGTCTCGTAGTACTTGAGTCCATGGCCAGTGGCGTGCCGGTCATCGCCCGTGATGAAGGTGGTCCGTCTGACATAGTTCAACACGGCGACACTGGCTTCTTAATCCCCCCGAATGACATGGACGCGTTTGTGACAAAGGCCGTGAAGCTGGCCAATGACCACATCTTGCGGAAACGCATGGGTGTAGCAGCCAGAGAAGCCGCCTGTCAAGCGACGTGGGACAAGATCAACAACAAGGTCGCCTGGGGCATGGCTGATACTATTTCAGAGCGTATACGTGAGTGTGAAAAGGTGAGGCGATTGTCAGAACACGCTGCTCTGTCATCAACCGCGCAACAGCTCGTCCCCATTTATGGCTGGCTCATGATGAATAACGCATTGCGTGAGGCCATGACACGCAGTATCATCGACGCCAGGTTGATGGGTGGTCTCGGCATAATCATCACCTTTTGGGCAGTCACCGGTTGCTACGTGCTTTTTACAGAGTGTCTCATGTGGGCCAAGGGTCGCATGAGGGCGGGAGACAGCAAAGTCTCTGTCACAATCTGAAGCGACATTGCCAAATGTCGTGGCTACAGTCGGAGTTTCAGGGGCGTGCCTTTTTCACGATACATGAACGTACATGAGTAGGACACGAACGGCGTAAAGTGGGCTGGTTCAATACATTCTTCTTTTCCTTCTTTCTCTCCTTTTCTTCATGCATACACGTCCTTGTCTCATGTGACAATAGGGGCTTCGCCTATTGCTACCCTCTCCCATCTCGGGGTGAGATTAGCGCTAGCGGACAAGCATGCATGGCGGCAGCCAAGACGGCAGCCATATTGCCGAAACCAATGTGACACGGGTCGGTTCACACATTCCTGTGTTTTACTTATGTTTATATACTTGGATCTAAGATATACCCAGAATGGTTGAGCCTCAAATACATAGTTGAATCTAATATGCAGTCCTTTTTGACCACGACGAGTCACGGCGAACCCCGTGTGGCCAAGGAAGGACTATATACAAATGCTGTGTTGTGCAATTTTCACGATGATTCAATACATTATTTGTATTAAGTGCCCTGAGAGACGAGCTAAGATTGTAAAAAATGAACAAAAAAAAAGAAAAGTAAGATCCCAACGCTGAATTCCAAGGCTGATGCAATGTCTCCAAGGCTCGCTATGCCAAGATATAATTTTAATGTAACCACCTCTAAGCCATGCCCACCACTGTTCCATCCTTGATACTACACATGACTCAAATAGTTGATGTGAACCTAGTACCCGCCAAATTCCTCTTGTACCTTTCCGCATAATTCATTCTCTCATATGTGCCCCAGCCGTATGCAAGAAGCCCCAGGCCCAGCCAGATAGATGTGATGATGGCTCCAATGGGGAATATCATGATCTGCGTGCCGGGTAGAATGAAGGCTATAGTGCCGTTGTGTAAGAGGTCCAGCTGTTTAGTGACGGCTGCTTGGGCTGCTGAGAAGTCGGACATGACGACGGATTTGCTGAAGACGCCGGTCAAAAAGGAAGCCTCGTTCATAGAGACATTCGTTTGAACTGTACCGCCAGTGGAATTGGTAGCGGTCAATGTGAAGGTTGGGATGAGAACGGCTTCGAAGGCGGCCCTGGAGCATGTTGTGAGTGACTGCATGGAGACGAGGTAAAAAGGAGCAGCGGGTTGGGAGCCCCGAGATTTTCGTGGCTACACGACAACTTACAATGACATGTTTTCCGCAATCTTTGCCTTATCAATCTGGCCTACAAACACATAGCTTTGAACCAAGCTGGGGCCAGGCGAATCTCGCGGCGCGACAACCTTGGTCTCATTGTTCACTTGGCCCATGCCCATCAACTCGTCGGCTGAGACGGGGCTCACACTCGCACCTTGATATGATACACCGACTCTGATTTTCTCTGGAGGAATATTGGCGAATGCATCTCGGGGCTCCGAGACACGAAATAGTCGTAGGTCCGCTTCGAACACGCCCGTTACGGTATCGAGTGTAGGCAAATTGTAGCATATACAATTTCCTGAAGGGTTCGAGCTGCGGTGGAGCGTGGTGAGGGCTTTAATACAGGCATCATTGGTGGCTGTCCCCCACGCTGTCATGTTGAATTTCCCATCGCTGTTTACTTTGACGACATTCGCGTCTTCCGCAGCAGCACTGGCGCCACTCCCCTGCCGCCTTACTAGCACCGGCGCAGCAGCAGCATTGACAATATCTGAGAATGGTCGTTCCAGGACATCATCAGCTCGGAGTATGGTATTGCCGCCCATGAAGCTCATGGCTGCCAATGTCGTAGAAACCAGGTAAACCGCCGACATAGCCATGCCGACAGGAGTTCGCATGACAGGCTGCACTTGACGACGGCCAGTGAACCTGACCAAAGCTCCTTGCTGAGTAGTGTATTTTTCGGAAAGCGTTCTCGTTTTCCAAATTGGTCTTGTTGCTGGGCATATGTTGCGTTCTGAATATTTTCCCTGATCAGATCGACCGGCCGCGCCTGGCGAATTGCGATCGATCCACACAAGATTACTGGCACCGGTATTAGACAATTAAGATGGTTATGTTGAGAACGAGCGGTGTATTCAATTGGGATAGTTGTCGATGCGCCGACGAGTTTGTGTTTTCACCCCAATTCACGGTCAACGGAAAAGAGGTTGTATGTAGGAACGTAAATGAGCGGCTCAACTCGACTCGACTCGACCTCGACTCGTGAAAGAGTAGCGCAGTACATAAAGTGGGCAGGGATATAAAGAGGCAGACGGCAATAATAAAAGGTGTTGGCGTGCGAGAGCCAAGGGTGCAACTGATATGTCTGCTCGGCACCGATGCTGCCGAACAACGACGACTTCTCTGGTCCGTCACATTGGCGCGGCAGCTTAGTTTCATTCCCTGTTACGAGGATCAGGTCAGGTCATCCGTCAGTTGCGGTGGCGGTTCTGACCGCCGTGGCCGCAACCATGGTTTGATCTCTCAGGTTACAAGCCGTACACTTGATAGAGGTATGGAGCCATTGTACACACGAAGTTGTGATGAAGAACTCAAAAACCCCTGGCGCACCGTCTCCAAGCCTCTGCTTTGATACTCGGCAACGCATTTGATTGGCCGATCGGAACATGACAAGGGCATGGGTTTGGGACTAGTTGGTGAGACGTCGTGGGAGTGCCACACCAGCCAAAGTCCGCTATTGAGACATTGACGAAACCGTTAGGACTGGCGATGAAGCAGAGATGGCCCCGGGTAGACAAGAACCTGTCATGCCAGTGTATGAGAATGTTTTTCTTGTTGGTGATATCCCGGCCGATACGAGAGCCACAAAATAGAAGGGGGCGAGAGAGCCATCGAGAGAGAGGAACCCCCTTCCAAAAGGAACACACGCCCCGTGAACTAAAATCTGGGGCCTTGGTGTACATATGAGCCCTCGTACCATGCGGCCGCTTGAGAGGCGAGAGGTGGAGAGACGCTATCTTTTTATGCCTGCGGTGGCGCATACCCACAGACGTGGTGTGCAAGAGCTTGGAACGGATTGATGAGACGAACGGCGGTGCAGCTGGAATTGTGGCCCGGGAGGTCTTCTTGGCTCCTGAGCGGGTGGACCAACCCTTTGTTTTGTTGTTCGTGAGGCTGTGCGGAAGACAAATATTGAAGCCAAGATTCAAGGCGCGAGGCACTCCGTGAGTCCGTAGTGAAGGGACGTGGAACGTGGAAATGGAGCATTCAGTGTTGAAGACGATTGAGACCAGTCACAGAAAACTGGTGATGGCCCCCCCCTGTGCGTTGCACATGTGTCAGGTTGACGCGAGTTGCAAAGTTAAGATGTTGACCAAGTCATACGTTTGCCCGCGTGCGACCTGGTGTTCTGTAGGGCGAGATGCATGTGACGACCTGAGCAAGGGCAAGGGGAGGCGGGATGTGACGCTGAAGATGACTGGCTGATGGGCTGACGATTTGACGAGGCTCGGAGTGCTCGAGCCCACGCAACTACGCAAGCCAGGGGTCAGGGCGTTTCAGACGACCCAATCTGGACATGCCCGCTGCGTAAGGCAAGAGCCCCCGAGCCACTCGGAGGATAGTATCTACTTCAAGTACGGAGTACTCCGTAGCGTGTTTGTATACGGAGTATATGAACGTGAGATAAATACTAATACGGCGCACCATGGACCTAATTCAATAGTTCAAGGTGCCTAATTGTGGCTCCACGTGTCCGGGGTGCCGGTTGACGCGGCCAAAAGAAAAGATATAAACATGCGTGATGGCGACGGGGGCATGTGTGTAAATACATGACCTCTGCCTCTTTCAAAAATTAATTTTTCCATGTACCCGTACAGTGAGTGGGGTTGGAAGTTGCAAGTATTTGACCCCCTTTGGAGTCATTCAACGCCGCCCGGGTGGCCGAATTACTAATGTTGTGATACTTGTGTCCTGAACTGTAGCTGAGTCGATGAATTCCCTGCCGCACCTGTTACTTCTTCAAACATCCCTTTACTTGTCCAAAACATTCGCAAGCATCCAGACCTTGCGCCCGATAAGAAAAAATGCACTCCGATTTTTCTGCGCAGGATGTCTGGCAGGCGCAAATTGCTGTAGCCATTTCGCAGTATTTATTGTACTTGTACTGTATGCAAAAGTAGCCGGCGCTTGTGGTGCTGGGCAAAACCCGACCAACGGTGTGACTGGCTCTGGTGAGTGATGTGACTGTGACTGTGACTGCGGCGAGCTTGTCGGCGCCTCATGATTCGCAAAGCCCCGACATGGAGCCATTTACTACATTCTGGGTCTGCATGAGAGCGGCATCTCCATCATGGTCATCTCATGATGCCGACAGATGGGCCGACGTTGAAAGGTGGAAGCAGCATCTGATAATACCAACTTATACCTACCGCTCGCCACAGAAAAGCGAGGTGCTTTGCAATTTACCCAAGTAGTTAGTGATCGTCCTCGGCTACGAGTGGAGCGACGCATCGTAATCTCACAATCACAAAATCTCCGCCTTGACGAGATGAAATTAATAGGCGTCGGTGCGCTGTTGGCTGCGTGTTTTTAGTCGTACGAGTACTCTCAGATCTTTTGATCTTTGGCCATGATGCCCATACATCCAAAGCTCGTGGGTGTTCCATCGTATGGGCGTCAGCTTTGGCTTCTAGAAGCCATGGCTCGCGAACCCATCCATCTGGGCCGCAAACAGATGCGACACCGCCACCCCCAACCTTGGGATAGAATGCACCGAGTACTAGTCTACTGAGAGTTTCTTTCCTTTTCCTCGTCTTGCCGGGTTCTTTTTGGGCTGTGCAATTCTATTTTTGATTTTTGTCTTTTTTTTCTTTTTTGCCTATATTCCCCCTCGTTGCGGCAACTCGGTTGACTTTCGAAGCGTGTGCTGCTGGGCGTGTTTGTTAAGTAATCCAAGCCAACCTTGGCTGTCCTCATTGAACACATGTGCCGCTGGTGATGGAATCATGAAGCTGCCTGATGACGTGCCTGGCTGCACGCATTTTCCAGCCCACCCATGGCACCTTACCAGCTGACAATCGAATGCGCCCACCGGCAAGCTTAGCTCCCCAGCTACTAGCTTCAACTGTCGCTTACGGTTAGTTACTGAGCGCGACTGGCTGCCGGGGCATTTGGAAATCGATGGCGTTATTCGTGGTGACTCCCGAGTTATGGCTGGGAAAGAAACATTGAAGGAATAAAAAAAAAGGGTTGACTTTGTCTTTGATGCCGGCCCTGAGTGAGTGATGAGCGCAGCATTTGCCTGAGGCAGGCCATTGTTTCTGTCGGCCCGAAAGACTACCTAGGTACGGAGTACTTGATGAACCGCCTTCCATGTCAACCTCCGCCACTCCTTCACGGCCGTGTGTGCTGGCAAGATTAAGCATCAGGAATCAATCCAGATTATCTCTGGCCTGCCAGGAGCCCTATTGGCTTGTAGGCTGTCACGATGACGGCGAATGCGGATCAACTCCAGGCGTCCTCCACATAACGCATCCTGTTAGCAGCCATGTGGCGCCGCCGATGTTCGTCTTTGCCATCCGAACCCGCTTCGCAGCACATCAGAGGCCAATCATGGCAGCCAGGGCCTGATCGCGCCATCACCTCCCACGCCTTTTGTGTGTTTGCTATGGTTGCATGGTGGTAGCTTTGGGCTGTACCCAGAGTGCAAGCTTGCATGGAGCTGATGGTGATGGATCATGGTGCTACAAAGGGCACAAATGTCGCGGTCTGCGTCGTCGTGTACAAAAGGCGAGCTTCGCATTGACTTGTCCATTGCCAACCCTTTTCCAAGTTTCCCATCATCGCGCCCGCTCGTCCTTCCCCTCCGCATAGGGCCAAAGAGTGCGAGCCGTTGCCTCTCAAGATCGATCCTTCACCATGGGCTACGGCGCCACCGATGCAGACGAGCGGTCGCGCGGCCGCGACGACGAGTACAACAGCAGCATCGACCTCAGCGATGATGATGCTGCAATTGTGCCCAAGGGAACCTTGGATCCCGTCTACGAAGCCAAAGCCCGACTTTTGAATCGCGCTGTACGTATTATCCATGTTCTTTGTTGTTTCCCAGTTTGTTGAATCAGCCTCTCATTGAAGCCGAGACGCTGCTCCGCATTTCACGATGCACCGTGCAATTTCACCTGGTAAAACAAAGTCTTGCTAATATTCCGCCTCCAATGCAAAATACAGATTCGTGATATTGGCATGGGATGGTACCAATGGCAGCTTTTCATCGTCGTCGGGTTTGGCTGGGCAAGCGACAATCTGTGGCCAATCGTCACCTCACTCATCCTGCCCGCCATCTCCAACGAGTTCAACGTATCGAGACCGCCGCTCTTCACGCTTGCGCAGAACATCGGTCTCCTGGCTGGGGCGGTATTTTGGGGGTTCGGGTGTGACATCTTTGGCCGCAAATGGGGCTTCAACCTGACTCTGGGTCTCACGGCCTTCTGGGGAATGATTGCGGCCAGCGCTCCCAATTTTGCCGCCGCCGGCGTCTTTGCTGCTCTGTGGTCGTTTGGTGTTGGCGGTAATCTGCCAGTTGATTCGGCCATCTTCTTGGAGTTCCTCCCACAGTCGCACCAATATCTGCTCACCATCCTGTCATTGGACTGGGCGCTGGCCCAGGTCATCGCCAACCTGGTGGCGTGGCCGCTGCTGGGTAACTTGACGTGCGACGAGAAGGAGAAGCCCTGTCTCCGCAGTCACAACATGGGCTGGCGTTACTTTGTCATTGCCATGGGGGGGTTGACCCTGCTCATGTTCCTGGCCCGATTTTTGCTCTTCACAATCCACGAATCGCCAAAGTATTTGATTGGCAAGGGACGAGATGAGGAGGCTGTTCGTGTCATCCACGAGGTAGCGAAGCGAAACGGCAAAACCATCACCCTGACTATCGAAGACCTCAGGGCGTGTGAACCGGAAGGCTATGTCGCTCAGACAGATGCAGCCGCAGCAGTGAAGCGACATCTTGAAAAGGTCGATGCCAAGAAAGTCAAGGTCCTATTTGCTACCACGCGAATGGCTCTCAGCACTAGTATAATGATGGCCATCTGGGCGCTGATTGGACTTGCATATCCTCTGTACAATGCCTTCCTACCTTACATTCAGGCCAGCAAAGGCGCACAATTTGATGATGGTAGCACGTACATCACCTATCGCAACAGTCTCATCATTTCCACCCTTGGTGTCCCAGGAGCGCTTCTGGGAGGCGTGCTGGTGGAGTTGCCCCGGATCGGACGAAAGGGCACGCTCTCAGTCTTCACGGCACTGACGGGCGTCTTTTTATATTGCTCTACCACGGCGTTGAACAGCACCGCCCTTCTTGGCTGGAACTGTGCATTCAACTTTTGCAGCAATGTCATGTACGCGGTGCTGTACGGCTACACGCCCGAAGTGTTCCCTACTCCCCAACGAGGAACGGGCAATGCTCTGACGGCGACTAGCAACCGAGTTTTCGGTATCATGGCGGTAAGTCACATTTCAAACGGGGGAGTGGTTGGCAGTTTAAAATGGAAACGCGCGAGGATCTGGCTAATTTCTATTTCTGGTAGCCGATTGTTGCCATGTTTGCAAATCTTCAGACTGCCGCACCGGTGTATACAAGCGGCGCATTATTTATTGCTGCGGGCATACTGGTTTTGTTATTGCCATTTGAGTCGAGAGGAAAAGCAGCGCTTTGAGGCGCATGTATATAAGAAATCGATACAATAGTACATGCTGCGGATGCAATGGAGTGGGCCTTGGGTTTGATGGGTGCATTTACAAGGGGGTTCTCCCTTTGCGTTGAGGGGGCTTTAGAACGGGCGTGTTCATTATAATATGCGACGTTTGTTATTAGTCGGACGCGTGGGAGATGGTCTTATACAAGGGCATAATGATGATGGAATTGACCTGTTCGAGGCTGGTTGTGGGCATATATAATTAAACCTCTGTTGGACACTGCCACTATCTATTCAAAATGTCAAGGCTGGAGTGACTTGAGCCTATGACCATTCTGATGACGCCGGACTCTGCCTGTGAAACAGCACATGTGTAAATAAATAAATACTAGTAGATGCTGGAGAGCATACTCCGAACATGTACGCCGTACAACAACAGAAAGCAAGGTGAAGTGCGGGGCATAGGCCACAACCCCCACTACTAATGCACCCCCCACCATATGTACACCGAGGTGGCCGTGCAACCGTGGCGCCCAACCACTCGATGCCTCTCCTTTAACAATTCCTCATTCCTCATACGACTTTGGGCCGCCATGCTGCATCCTCTTCTAAACATGGAAATACCGTCTTGTATGGACACTTGTGTGTCCCTTCCGTATCCGGCTAATCACCAAGAGACCAATTCATCAATGTTGGGCAGCCGCAAACAAATCAGCAATTTCCACATCACGTGAGGCAGAGAAATCGAGCTTCCATTGTCCTGCATTGTGCCGTTTCCCCATAACTTTAGAATCCACTAGTAATATGCTCCTGCGCCACTTCGCGATCCCAGGCGAACCGTGAGGGAGTTTCTGACCATTGGTCCAGCCGCTATTTCAATTTACATACATCAGATACACCAACGCGCGTGACGTAGGCCTCGTCCTACCTTTTCCCCTCCTCTCCCCCGGAAACTCAGGTAGTAGAGTTGCCATGGCTCAGGACAAGAAGAAGCCGCCCAGCGCAGAGCCCCAAGAGACGTATTCCTCTGGCCGCGTCAACCGAGAGATCCGAGATGTCCCTGACGTGCGACTGCTACACTACAACGATGTCTACCATGTCGATGCGGCGAGCGCGGAACCGGTTGGAGGGCTCGCTCGCTTTATGACGCTGTGCAAGGAATATCAAGAAGGGACACAGTTTGAGAACCAGCCAAAGATCTTAACCCTGTTCTCCGGCGATGCTTTTAACCCTAGTCTGGAGAGTAGCGTGACCAAGGGTGAGTTCTTTGATAGCCTCGTTTGCAGGCATGCCGTGCAAATGCTCACTATTCCCAAGGACGCCACATGGTTCCTGTTCTGAATGCCATTGGAACCGACTGCGCATGTGTGGGTGTAAGTTGACGCTTCGCCAACCCTTTCATCCCACAAAGATTGGACATGGTTAACCGCAGGCTCGCTTGTCAGAATCACGACTTTGACTTTGGCGTCAAGCAATTTGAGTACCTAGTAGGAAAATGCACATTCCCCTGGCTCATTGCCAACGTCCTGGACCCAGATCTCGGCGAGGACGTACCCATTGGCAATGCCAAAAGAACACACATGCTCACCACATCCAACGGTATAAAAGTTGGCCTCATTGGCCTGGGCGAGCGGGAGTGGCTGGCAACGATTAATAGCCTGCCGCCTAATCTCGTTTACAAGTCTGCGTCTGCGACGGCGAGGGAACTGGTTCCAAAGTTGCGAGAACAAGGCGCTGAAATTGTCATTTGTTTAAGCCACATGCGGGAACCAAATGATAACAAGCTTGCGGAGCAGACTGATGGCCTCATTGATATCATACTCGGTGGTCATGATCATTACTACAGCCACAGCTTCATCAAAGGCACCCATGTGCTGCGGTCGGGTACGGATTTCAAGCAACTCAGCTACATTGAAGCCCGGAGGAAAACGGATGGATCGAAGCGGTGGGATTTCGACGTCTGGAGGCGGGACATCACATCGGAGGTTCCGGAACATGAGGAGACGGCGAAGCTGGTGGGCGAGTTGACGTCCAAGTTGCAAAAGTCCCTCTCGAGACCGATCGGGTGGACGGCCATGCCGCTGGATGCTCGCTTCAGCACCGTTCGAATCAAGGAATCTAATTTGGGCAATTTTGTGTGCGACGTCATGCGCCGATACCACAACGCGGATTGCACAATCATGGCATCGGGAACTATTCGCGGAGACCAGGTGTATCCCCCAGGCGTAGTGCGTATCAAGGATATCACGACGTGCTTCCCGTTCGAAGACCCGGTTGTGTGTCTGAGAGTCAAGGGCCAGGCCATTTGGGATGCATTGGAGAATGGAGTGTCGACATACCCAGCCTTGGAGGGTCGGTTTCCCCAAGTGTCAAATATTGTGTTCGAATTCGATCCCAGTAGGGAGCCTGGGAAGAGATTGAATTTCATGCAAATAGGCGGCCGGCCTTACAACCCAGAAGATGTATATGTCCTCGTCACAAGGGGATACATGGGCAGAGGAAAAGGTGAGTAGATACGCCTCCATACGGGCACTCCAACGCAGTCGCACTAATTCAAATTAGATGGCTACACTAGCCTTCTCGTCTCCTCCGAAGGCGGTAGTGCCCATGAAATCGTGGACGAAGAAAACGGCATCCTCATATCCGCCATACTCCGGCAATACTTCATGGCCCTCCGGACCATCGGGCAATGGAAACGCATTTCAGACCACTGGGTCGATGTGGCAGAGCAAGCCAATGTGCCCTTGTCGCCCTCGCACGCACGCGACGACTCGGAGAAGATGCTGGGTCTTCACAAGCCACCCAAGACAGATGACGAAGCAGCAGGTGCAACGTGGAGGGGTTTTCTACGACGAAGAGTCGGCCTGCACAAAGAACCTTTGAACGATGACGATGACGACCATTTTGATCCCCACGCAAACCACAAGGACAGCAGTGAAGAAGGTGGGGATGAGGATCTAGACATGGATTTGGAGATTTTGTTGCTGAGAAAGTTCTGGGCGAGGTGGGCAAAGAAGGCGGGCGTCAAGTCCAAGGTTTGTGAGCCCCTGAAAGACGGGGACTGCGCCGTCGACTGGACAAGAGTTATTGCGCCGGTTTTGGAGGGACGCATCAGGATGGTTGGAGGAGATTCATAGAGTTGTTCCACGATGAAACGAATAAATACTTCAGTCAATACATGTGAAGAGGACCTGGCATTAGTCCTCTCCTGCTTTATTTGTATTATGTACAGTCTGCGTCTACCCAATCTACAGTCGTGCCGTGCTTTGTTTAAACGACTATCCCTGCATGTCATTTTTCCCCCTCTTCTTTTGTCTTGAGTCGCCCTGGAACTACTGATGCGATGCCAACAGCCATCTATTGCGAGCATCGACCGCCACGGCAGACCAGAGAATCAGCACAGTCGTTCTCGTTACGGCAAGAGGCACCTAATGTTTCAATCGTTAGCGTTCTACAGCGTGAACAATGGACTTTGGGTGAGAGAATGCGCAACGACGCCTACCCTGGCAGTGCCCTTCCCAGCTACACGGCGGCGGAGGAGGAGTCGAACCACCCGCGCTGCTGCATTTCCCAGCGTTGCAGACCAACTCGTCGGAGCAGTCGTTTTCAGACTTGCAGGGAGCGCCTAAACGGACCATTAGTGACTTTGAATTTCTCTCCTGGACGTGGTACACTGCTTGAGTGACTGGCGATGTGACGATGTCATCTCCAACCAGATAGCTACGGGAAAGGGGAAAAAAGAAGGGAGGAAAAAAGCAACATTCATCAAAGAAAGCCACCCACCTTCACAGTGTCCCTCCCAGGAGCAAGATCCGGTAGGAGGAGGCTGGTTCCCGCCGCCGCCGCCGCCGATTCTCTGAATCAGCTTATTCCCCAAGCCGGTGATGCTGTTCTCAAACTCGTCGTAGTTCTGGGCATTCCACTTGGCGCCCTTGGCCCCGGGGACGGCGTCCTTGCCCGGGAAGGCAATGTACAAGACGTCGTTGTCGTCATGGCCCGAGTTGCCGTTGATGCCGCGGCCAAAGCACGCCGTGGCAAGGGAGATGGAGGCTTCGCCGACCATGGACTCGGAGCCGTCGTCGCCGTTCTCGTCGCCCCAGACACCGTAGATCTGCGAGATGGAGGGTTTTCTTTTAGTAACCGGCACTCGTTGTGGCTTGTGTGTAGTGTGAGTAGGGACATGTTACATACCAGCTTGTTGTTGCACACGACGGCCATGACGCTCAGCGGCTCGACGCCGTACTTCCTCGGGTCAAAGTTTGCAAAGCCCTTCCTGCTGCCCGTGTTGCCAAAGACGACGTACGGATGGGCATTGGCGTCGAGATCGCGCTGGCCGGTGCCGTAGCCCCGGAGGGTGTCGGCAAAGGACGTGACGGACTGGGTGTCGCCCGAGGAGCCGCAGCGACCGTCGTCGGCTGGGCCGTGCTGGATGCCATCGCAGTCAATGTCCATATTGGCCAGCTGGCCGTTTTTGCCCTGAAGGTAGATGACGTTGTAGTCGCTGATGTGGTCGCCGCAGTAGTCAAAGTCTATGGGCTTCATGTCAGGGCTCCTGTCTATGTGTGTATGTGTGTATGTGTGTATGTGTGTATGTGTGGTTGCCAAGAAGGGAGCGGATATAAATGCCCTATTACGAACAGAGTCACTTACTTCCTGAATCTCCGTCTATGCTATGGAAGCCCCCGGCGAGAACGTTGCGGCATTGTCCCTGGCCTCGGATGCTGTTGTAGAAGCTCTTGACGTTGGCGGGAACATCGCGAGCTGCGGCCACGGCAGCCAGGGCCGAGAGGGAGACGGCAACGGAGGACTTGATGACCATTCTGTGTGATAGGAAGGGTTGGTTGCTTGGCTACTTGTGGGCTATGAGTGTTTTCTGAAGCTGTCTGGAGTCATCTACCATGTTGCACGGCGAGACCTGGTTTTTATATTCTACGGGTGGTTGACCCCGAGATAGCAATGCTTCCGGCGGACTAGCAAAGAGTCAAGACTCGGATAGATTTTTCAACGGGCTTACTTCTTCACATGATGGCATCTGTCGACACCGGCCAAGAATGTCGCCAAAATCGGGGCCCTGGGGCGAGCTTGCCGTGGCTCATCCACACGGGACGTCGCCAGGTCCAGGCCATCGAAGCATCGCATCGTGACAAAAGAGCTGCATCAGTGCTAACTGGTGGAAAATACCGTCCGCGGTTCTGGCCCTGGTTGCATCTGGGGCGCAGGGATGCGGCCACAGCCGCCGATTGACAGCTTGTACTCCATGCTCGGTAGAATCTAGATGGAGATGTAAGACGTAGGTGGATACGGCAAACCAATGACAAGAGGTCCCGTCTCTTTGTTGGATTCGCATCAGACGCTGGCCCCGGGCTTCGAGGCTTTCCTAGCGACCGATCTGGTGGTGGCTGTCTGGCTCGCTCCGAAGCGAAGAAATCTTGGGCGAGAGGCGTCGCATCAAGATTGGCCTCGCCGGGGCCTCGTCGCTTTGCGTATGGAACAAAACCCAACTCTAATTGTTGCGCCAGTGAGATTTGGCGGAGGCAAGTTTCGCCGGGAATCGAGTAAAGAGAGGCTTGCTGGAAAAGGGAAGTACTCTTCGACGAGTGGATGGCTGTGCGGCAAAAGAGCAACCGACCAGCGCCATCCAAAAAGGTCTCGTGAGTCGTCACTCTCGTCCATGGACTCCATGCCATGCACACCGTACCTAGTTGCTGACCTCTATGCTTCCGGTTGCAAACTCGACGATGCGGCACTGCTCATCCCATTTCCAAGCGGGTGCGTAGTTTCGCAACTTTTCTCAACCTAGAGAGAATCAGACCATTGCGGGCTTGTTTCTGCAACATCTGGGCATCCATGCATGCTGCTGGGCCCTGGCTATTGCTGACAGGCTGCCGGATAATCGTAAAATCATACCGGACAACCTCAGCCAAGTCTCACGCATCGAGCGGGTGTCGAATGCGCCATTTCCCCAAAGAATTTAAAGCAAAAATTGAGCATGCGACTTTCAGTCTTGACATTCCAAGGAAAACATACTGTCCGACCACGTAAGTGCGTGGCATCACACGAGTCTGCCGCTTCGTCGCCGTCCGTCAGGCCGTCAAGCAAGCAAGCAAGCAAGCAAGCAAAGCGACAAGACGCTACAGAAATAGGCCATGTCACACAATTATGGTTCAATCGCTTCAACAAACTTTATTCTGTTCCGTCAATGCACTTTTAACAGAAAACTTCAGCACTGATGCTAGTGAAAACGCCATGCCCGAGGCTCCAAGCCCGCCTCACGCCTCTGTCCGCCCAAACACACTCATCGCAAAAGCCTCAAGTTTGAATCCCCCCCCAAAAGAGTCCCCGAGTTAATCCACCATCAGGTCTAGGCTCATTGCCTGCGATAGCAACCAGGAGGCGTCCTAATCGCCAAAGTCGGCCCGTTCCTGTCGCCCACGCCGCCCGCCGCCTCCTCCTCATCACGCCATATGCTGTACCCAGGCGGAGGCGTATGATTGCTATCAGCAACGCTGCTGTCACCACTCGCTTCGCCGCCATTGCCCGCAGGTTCGTTCTGCGGAGTCATCTCTTGCAGAGGAATAGTTTGATTCTGTTTGCGGGCCCTTCGCTTCTGGAGGCCCCCCGTGATGGCCGACGTGATGCATCCGAGTATGGTCAAGACGATGCCGAGCGCAAAGAGGCTCACAATGACGAGGATGATGGCGAAGAAGATGGTTTCTGAAGTATTCTTCAGATCGCTGACGGTTTCGAGCGCCATCGTGGAAAAGCAGTTCTTGATTTTGCACGGTTGCTTCTTGCCGGCGTAGTTGCACTGTCGTCTTGGATAGAGTTGCTCTCGTATAATGAACTGGATAACAGATGATTTTTCAGATGACAAAGGAGAATATCAACGTGTGAATTGTTTCGCTCTGTAGTCAAGTGAAATTACAAGCACGATATGAGTATCCCAAAGGAGAATATGAACGAAACAGCTCAGGTATTTATATATGTCTTCACGAAAAAAAGTAGTCAAGTTAGTGGTAGGTTGTGCATGCGTGGCGTAAGGGTAAGTTGCGTCGGCGAGCTTTCGTGATACTAGCATCAACACCATACTCGCGCCTGGATCGCTGTCGAGAAGAACAATGCACTTTAAAGCTTCTCCTAATGCACCCGGAGAAGTTAGCTCTCAGCAATTCTCGTCAAACACAACATTGTCCTGCACAGCAGCACCAGGCTGCGGCTGCGTTAAAGGCGACGGCATGAAGAAGCCGTCTCCGAATAGAGCGCCTCCTAATCGAAATAGAACGCAACCGCTTTTCCTAGCATCTCCCACCATCCAAATATACATTAAGAAGACAAGGAATACGGAGCTTCTGCGGCCTGACAACTCGGTTGGACGGCACAGAATGCTCCGAATTCCATGAACTCTGTAGCGCTCTGCAAACGCAAGGCCCCGTCGCCCACCCGCCATCTTCGAGGGGGGGTGGTAGCCGCTCCAAAGCATGTCCAGTATCATAATGTCTATCGAAGATGAAATATTTCATCATTGAGAAAGGCGGTGATGGCTTTCTACGGTCCTGCATTAAGGGAGTGTCGATAGCAGGCTACATCTGCCCACACAAGACGGTAATGACACCAGTGGCGAGGATGATGAAGGCTTCTCATAGAATACCAACTTTTTCTGGGAAAGAAGCGGCCTCTAGTGTAAGACAGAATGTGCTGAGGCCGAACGGGAAGCGACGATGATGCAAAAAGTCGTGGATTCCATGAAACGATGGGTATCGGATTTTGGAACATAAAAGTGAGGCGTATAAAAATTAGCACAATGCTTATCCGTATAAAGCGTTTGGGGATGCTGGTTTAAATAGCCGTTTCAATGCCGCCAATCCCTGACCTGCATCCAACCTTTTAACGCCATATCAAAAATGCCCTCTCATACGCCAAGCGCTTGCATCGCATGCACCCTGAATCAGAACTATTCGGGAAAGAGGCGCACAGTCTTACATGCTCCTTCTAGGTGTACAGGTTGGCGAGCCAAGTCAGGTAACTTGGAAGATCAATATGTCCCTCAGCACCAGTTCTTCAAAATGGTTTCGTTTTCAATCACCTTCTCTTTCCATCCATCACACGCGATCATTACCATAGCCTTGCCCACTTTCTCCGGATCTATTGACGCAGCAGCACTTTGCCCTAGCCCTGGAACGAGTTTCTTCGATGACGGCGCTAATGTCGGCGGGGGAGTGTCTGGCATTCTGAAGTTGGCAGGCCGGAGAGTGTATGCTTCGAATTTGCCCTTGTAAGAATTAACGATTTCGGCTATTCCTTTTTCCAAATCGTTTGCCAGTTTTCGCTTGTCATTTGCAAACATCAAGGTTTTCTTGCTCTTCTCCGTATGCTTCGGGCTGCAGTAAACGAAACGAAACTTGACTCCTCCGGGCGTCTTATCAGCGAGTTTCTCACACAAAATCTTCGCTGAAGCAATAGGAAGATCAACCCCAACCCTGCGTTCAATGAACTTATCAGTTTTCGCCTGCTCTTGACGGGCGCCAATTGCCCTAGAACAGGGGGGTTTGTTAGTTATATTGTGAACTATGCCACGTATATCGCAAGACTGGGAGAGGAGATGGTCTCCCGAGTTCATGCGTTCAACGTACCATATGCAAGCTTCTGAACCTTGCATTCTGCGAATCAAGTAGTCGGAATATTGCGTGAAATCCTGATGCATTATGACATCCGCTTTTGGGTGACTTTCGATTTCTCCAGGCAGTCCTCTCCTGGTAAGAATCACAACTTTGGTGATGCGCTCGTCTTCGAGGCACTTCTTAACAACTTCCTGGCCAGCCCGGCCGGTGGGCCCAGTTACAATGACCTTCATGGAATGTGGAAACTAGGAACTGGTACGGCGGCGCAATTCTCGAGGTCGCCTTAATCGAGCAATACAGGTCGCCACCCAACGTGAGTATTGACTGGGAAACTGGGTAGCACGGAAAAGAGGACTAAGTTCCAGGCAGTCAACCAACCAGACTCGGCGTGTTGTAGAGAAAATCTTCAACGTGCGTAATCTGTGCAAAGACAAAGTTTTAGTGCCCAGGCTGTGAAGGACTAAGGAATATAAAAGCAGGAAGGACTACAGTGAGAGGGGTCTCGCAATAATGCTGGAAAACCAGACTCCCCTGGATTGTCCAAAATTGGCAAGCGGACAGCTCTATTCAATGAACAGAGCTTGATATAGTTGAAGGTTAGATATTTACCACGACGGTCCATCAGTGCAGCCTTCAATCAATCGTGGCTCAACTGAGTGCGTATATCATGGCTGAAGCCATGCATGGGTTCCGAGGCTTGGCATGGGCCTCAGCCTTCAAGTGCACCAGTCGACCGGATCGGCATTGATGTGCAATGATTCAAAGGTATCAAATTGCAAGTTACTCCCCACGTACCTGTGAGTGTATTGCCTCTTTCTGCTTCTTCCAAGCAAGTTTGCAATTCCCCAAAATAAAATACGTCAGAGGAGGTAGAATCGCCAAAGCGTATCCAGCATTCGAGAATGGCGAGTAGTTGGTAGATGCCAAGCAACCGGGCCACGGCAATGCAGCAAAATTGCGCCAAGCAAAATGATCGGATGGTAGCTAACTGTCATAGCACGGCTCGAGCCGGGGGGGGTCCAGATGTCACAATGCCACAGTCAATGGAAAGCGGCTGTGTCGCAAACACCTGCTAGATACGGAGTCCTCAGTACCGAGCTTGACCAAAGCGCTGCGAGGCCAAGAACCAAGGACTCAGGAGTGGCTCGGTGCTGACGCCGACCGATATATAGCGTAGCTTGCGTAAGTAGGTGAGGCGAAGTGAGTCGGCGCGAGAAGCCAAAGGGATACCTAGCCCCAAAAGGAGGCCGGGATAGTCAGAACGGGAGCGAAATTGAACCTTGGTCGTCCATGCATTAGACACCGAGTCTGTGATGAGGTTTAAGTCTGCCAGCGGAGCAAGAATCTCTCACGAGTGTGCACATATGGTCCGTCCACCTGCTGTCGCAACCTATTGTCGGAGTCCCAGCAAGCCTTCTTTTTCCTTGTCGGATATAATATTAGTGCCCGGAGTCTAGTAAGCCAGCAGCCCAATTGTGACCACCAACGATTGCGCTAGAGTCCTGCAGCTGGGGGATGTTGGGACGGGCTGACCAAACACCTGAACGGACAAGTGGGAGGACTGGAGCTGGAAGGGGGAGCTTGCAGGATCCGGACTTGCAGCGGAAATAATTGTCTGAGGTGCAGATCATCGACTTGACCCGTGTGCTTATTTGGCTCATTGACCCAGTCGCACAATGATCGACGCGAAGTCCACGACGGCTAGGGCAGAGGTCAGTCAACACTTCAGGGGCCCTCGAATAATGTAGAATTAGGGTAGGTTGCGCCGCGATCTCGCTCCAAGGTTGGATATACCAAAACGTAAATCAAGGAAATGGCCAACGCCAGCGCCGGAAGTCTGGGATGTCAGAACGGCAAGCTACTGCCTCGGATTCCCCGCTCTGGATGCGGGATACGGACAGGGTATAGGAGAGGAGAATATGAGAGGCCTCCGAGGTTCTAAACTCAGGCGAGTTCCTTTGAAGTTGGCTGGGCGCGGCCAAAGATTGAATGCAGCTCAGACATGCGGACTTATCTGGTCCAAGTTGAAACGGACATCTGCAGGTAAATCTGTGGCTTCAACTGGCACGTTGGTGGGGAAGGAGCTCCCGCAGGTGTCAGACCCCAAGTTGCCATATTCAACCGACTTGGAAGGGTCCAGTTGGCAGTGACTCCGGTCTGGCCCAAATGTCCCGACGTCGTCCTGGTGCCGAATCCACATGCATGTATGCATTCAAAGCACTTAAGTCCTCATCCCGCACAAGGCATCTCGAGGAACATGGCACCTCGAAATTCGGTATATTATTTATGATTTTGGCACGTCTGGCCGTGCCAACATACTTAAGTACCCCGATGAGTACCACTCTCGCCGAGTCACTGCCGGAGCAACCCAGCTCTTCGCCCCCCACAGACATACTGGTCGGTACGCTTGGAGTCGTCACGTCCATGCGTCTGTCGACAGAATCGCATCGCACAAAGGATAGACAGAACCTCCTCCACAAACTGTTTCCGGTTCCTGGTCCCGAATGTTTCCGCAGACGTACCCTCGGCTTTTCGATATGATGCCCAAGCAGCCAGCGTATCCCATCACGCCTCTATTACTGTATCGTTTTGTAACTTGGCGGATTTACTGTCATGTGATGCAGCATTCGACGTGCCGACTATCCGAGTGACTGGTGCACTTTGCTGACCAGCGCGCAATTATCTACTCCGTACAAGCCACTGTTTATTATCGCCCAATACGGGTGGACGTCCTGCTTCTGGCCTCACTGCATCAGTACGGGGTAACGACGGGCTGCGTTTCCCATCCGCCGCCCTACTTGGAGCCAGTCGCCATCCCAGCTGATATTCGCACGACTCCGACGCTGGACCCATCTCTTCTAATGATATGATGCTTCTAGAAAATTTGTTACCAAACAGCGGCTGTCTCCAGCCTCAGCTGCGTCAGCTCGTGCAAATGAGCAGGGGAGTAAAGGTCGAGCCAACAGTCTCCGTCCTGTCGAGAGCCCATGGTCAATTAGTGACGCTCCGATCCTGAATTTCGAGGTTCTACGTGAGTGAAACAGGCAGTCTACTAATTTTTAATGCCAAACCTGTATCCAATGGTGGATACGATAAACCCAGGATACGACATGTAGTCCGAGTGCTACACCTTTACATCAAGGTCTTTTGCTACCCAACATTAGGACATTCCACATTAACAGCTCATAATCCAACCCCCCCTTTCCTAACCCTGTAGCAGCAAGTAGTATCATGAAGAAGATTATAAACAATACTTACTCGATTTAAAAACAACGCTGAAGAAAACCTCGAAGTGACAGCTGCTCATCCAGGGTTCTTCCATTGTCCGGCTTGCGAATTTGACGGGTTTGAACCGTGCACGAGTATGCAAAAGTGCTATCCACACATGGTTGCATATATTGATATTGAAAAGTTGGAATGCGTGAAAACGAAACAGGCATACTCTCATAAACTTGCCCAGCATGGTGTGCAGTCGTCCATCACCAAGTCCCCTTCACCTCCTGAATCCTAAATCAGACCTGATTCACTGCGATAATCAGAAGGCAGCCGGTGCACCAGCGAGTCCCAGAGCACCGACGCTCAACATGTGTGTCTTTCCGCTCGCAATCCGCTTAACTACATGACCCATCAGCAATGCCTGAAATGCCCGAAATGCCCGAAATGCAAAGGATTCACTTACAGTCTTCCCACTTAATAGGCCTCTTCAAGTCCCCTTTGGCCTCCTTCCACAGCCTCGCTGCCCAAAAAGTCACCAGCAAATCCAAATTCTTCTCCTCAAGCGTCACTATCATACCCAACCTCGGCAACACGTCCACGGTCCTATCCTCGTTCCTCCTTAGCCTTCTTTCCAGCGCAGTCACCACGCCGTTTTCACCTTCCATTGAATGTAGGCATCTAGGCGGTATCGCACCTTTTGGACACCGTAGACGGTGGTGTCCGCGTCGCAGGGGGAATTGCTAATCTCGTACAGGACTTGAGAGGGAATCTGGGGGGAGCAGATGGTGTAATTGTTGAGTATGAACGTGTAATGGCCTGAGCCGGCCAGACGATGGTTTGGCTAGCTCGAGGCTACGGATTCGTATGAAGCTGGGCTTGCCGTCATTTCGGTTGCTGGATGCTGGCCGTCGAGAACAGTGGTTGAATTTAACATGTTATTATTAAAATTAAGAATCAACAGATATCTAGTATTACGGGTCATTGGACCAGCACGTACGGCTTGGCCATGCCCAGCCGCCGCCTGTTGTCCTGGCCGCCCGACATCATTGGGCCTTGACGCCACGAGGTCCCCCGTGCTCCTCGTCGTCTCACCCACAAAGACTTGACCCTACGGCAATCAATGGAATGAGAGTGTTGGTCATCCCAGGCCTGTATGAAATAAGCTGACACGGAGCTAGCTTTTCTGGAATGGGGACAAGATGCCCGTTGCCACGTTCCCGGGTTCCGCGGCAGGCTCCATGGCCGTTGGCTGGGTTTGCCATGAAGAATTGACTCAATTGCTCCGTTTGCAGAGGGCGATAACGAGTGACAGGCTGCAGCGGATGGGACGGGTTGACGGGAAAAGTGGGCAGGCAAAAAGGCAGACAGACCGTCAGACACCGCGATGGTGCTTCTACAACAATGCTGGCGAATGGGATGCTTTGCCAGAGCCGATGGCTGAGCTATGCGAGTCTCATTTGCCTCTGGAATCTTTGCGTCGAGCCAAACAGCGTGCCAGTGTATTTTTGGAGGCTTGCATTCGAACCCATTGTTCCACACTTCCAACAGCACCGGTCAAGTCCCCCCCCGCCCAACGATATCATTATCAAATGGGTGCAAAAGTAGAAAAAGACGATGCAAAAGAAAAGCGTAACTGTATTAATCTATTGGGGAAAATGTCATCATCGTCTCATCAGGTGGAGCCCCCCTTTCCCTCTGGTCACCCTGCTCCTTGTAGTCGTCATCAGTTGCAAATGTAGGCGTCAACGCTGTGGGTAGGAATCGTCATTACTGAGCCCAGCTCAATACCGTCTGGTTGAACTTCTCCAGCTGCCCAATGTCCGTGGCCCAGGTGGTGAGAAGCCGTACCACGGCCCAATCCTCTCCACACTTTTCCCAGACGTAGAAAGTAAAGTTCTTCTGGAGCTCCTGCACAAGATCCGTCGGGAGAATGGCAAACACCTGGTTGGTCTCCGTCTCTGCACGCAGCACGTAGCCGGCTCCGACAATGGTCCGCGACAGCTTCTCCGCTGCGCTGTTTGCCCGCCGCGCAAGGTCATAGTACAAGTTATCTCGGAAGAGCTCCGCAAACTCAACGCCCATGATGCGGCTCTTGGCCAGAAGGGACCCGTGCTGCTTGATGTAGAACTCGAAATCTTGCGCGAGAACGGGGTGCTTGACAATCACGGCCTCGCCAAGCAGTGCGCCGTTCTTGGTGCCCCCGATCCAGAAGATGTCGGTTAGCTCAAGAATGTCGGCAAGAGTCATGTCATTTTTTGTCGAGGTGAGCGCGGCGCCAATGCGGGCACCGTCCATGAACAGCAAGAGTCCCTTCAATTCGCAAAGCGTCTTGATTGCCGTCAATTCCTCCTTGGAGTAGACCGTGCCAACTTCAGTAGCGTTTGAAATATAAACCAGCCGGGGCTTGGCCATGTGCGGGAAGTGCCAATTGTCGTCCAAAGCCTTGGTGATGGTCTCGGGTGTCAACTTGCCATTCGTGGGAGGAACATTGATGATCTTGTGGCCGCTCGCCTCCACAGCTCCAGTCTCTCTCGTAACAATGTGACCAGAGCTGGCAGCGATGACAGCTTCGTGCGGTCGAAGGCACGCGGCAATGGAGATGGCATTCGCCGATGTACCACTAGGAACAAAGAACACACCAACATCATCGCGGCCTAGATGGGCGCGAATGTTTTGCTTCGCCTCAGCAGAGTATCTGTCGTTACCATAACCGGTTTCCTGCGTATGATTGCTGGTAATGAGTGCCTCCAGAAGCTGTGGGTGAGCTCCTTCACTGTAATCATCCAAGAAGCTATACTTCTCTTTGGCGGTGTATCCTGTGTCAGGCATTTTTCTTGTTGGTAATAAACGATGAGTGGCAGGTCGGGGTACATAAACGTTGGGTCCTTTCTGTTTTTCTTAATATCTCTAAACCAGCAACGCTCGATGACCTATAGACAACCTGGTATGCCGGGTGTCTTTGCGAGGTCCTCGGACTTGAACGTTTTCGCCTACAACGAGGTTCCAGTGGAAAGACGGCGAAGGTGGAATCAACATTCCAAGTAGTTGAGAATCCAGGAACACAGCCATCAGACACGGGGCCTCGACTGGCTGCCAGACTTCAAAACTCTGCCTGTGCCAGTGGCGGGGTTCGCAACCACCTCCCTCCCACAAGGCCCGCTGGATGCCGATACATGCCGGTGATGATTCTGACGAATGTCGCGAAGTGTTTGTACGGGCAAAAGTGGGTTTACCGTTGCGATTCTCCCTATAGCGGACAACTTCTTAGTCAAAGTTTTCCCCTTATAGCGCTGTTACTAATAAGCTAGAAAGACAATTGCGCGCCGATTACGCCAGTTCCTCTGATTGATCCCGGCCCATCCGTCCAGACCGCTAGAGGAGAGCCATCGAACGGTGGGCTGCGTGTCCGGAAACAGGTGAAATGGCCACCTGATCTTGTCGAAAATAGCCAAAAGGCACCATCGTGAGATAATAACAATAAACCTTACCCTTCTGGCGGGCCACTTGCATGATGGGTTGGCGCATGTCTCACAAACGAGGCTTTGCGGGGGCCTGCTGGGCAGCCATGCGCGAACATGCAGCGTCGCCGATGTCGGCGGGGCTTGAGAGTACTGTAATAGCACCTCGTGGTGTCATGTATGCAAGTAGTTCGTAATGCGCCTAGCGCTCTGGAGATTTGGTATTGTCGTGTTGTTAGAACCTTTGGAACCCTCGGGACCTTCCCAAGTCGGGGCGCTCCCTCATAAGCCGAGATCAACCAGATGGTCTGCACGGAGTCGTTCGCCCAGTCGTGTGACAAAGACCCATGCCGCTCGCGCAAGTTCGTCCGACACGGAACCAACTTTGACGATCTTTAAGCGGGATTGTGCAAGCATAAATCCACCGCATGAAATCTGCACAACCCGCACACTGGGATGGAACATGTTGAGCGCGAGGTGATGGTCAAGATAACGGGCGAGTGCCTCGGTGAATGGATGCTCATCTGGTTCCTGGCTTGCCCGCCAACCCCAGCCGTCATCTGCGTTGCCACCAGCCAGCCGTCGACGTTCCCTGATATCGTTCTCCCAAGGGCCCGAGCTGCTGCTTCTGTACATTTCACCTGATTGCTCACCGCGGCGGAAAAAACGGCGTAGATCCTGCGGCGCGATGGTAATGTCCATGCCACGGAGTCCGGGATCCGATGACATGCCGTCGTTGTCACTTTCATCCTCCGATTCTGTCGGGCCAGACGGCTCTTTCTTAGCTATCGGGGCGTTAAATGCTAGCGAAATTGCAAAGTCTGGGCCCTTTCCCGGCAAACCTGCCGTCTTGATCCAATCCTCCCAGACTGTGACGAGCGTTCGTGTACCCAAGTTCAGCTTGCTTACTCGGCAGTCAAATGTGGTTGATATCCAATCGCCAATTACACCTTTGAGAGCTTGCGGCATCCGTAGTAGGAGAAGTGGTAGATGGATGAATTGATCTTGGTTGACTTTCGTATCGGGAGCGTTGCCATCAGACTGCATGGTGAAGCCATGCGTTCCTGATCTCCTATCCTTCACAGTGCCTGGGTGTCCCGGCAGTAGCAGTGCGATGTAAGCCGCATTCTCATGTCGTATTTCAATCCAGAGGCCTCTTTTGTATGTCTCCTGTAGTCGGTTCCATTGACGCATCACTGTGTCGGTGAGCCCAGAGCCTCCATCTTGTTCTGTGTAGAAGAGGTCCCGATCCAGTAATCTCTGTGCATGAAACCAGCGAATCTTGACCGACCTAAGCGAGCCAACTTGCCCAGCTGGCGTGTCTGTCGACTCGAGACCAATTTGAATACCTCGTACAACATCTCCTACTAGTGTATCCCGAAGGCGATGAGCCAGCTGCTCCAGCCGTGATGACGTTAGTTCCTGTCGTCCCACGTATAAGGGAGACACGCGGTGCGTGGAGAAGGTGGTGTTGAAAAATGGAGGCAAGACTTCTTCTGCGGCGTCACTGTCGTCGTCTGCCAAATCATTACGAGAACGCCCAGATCTCGGCGGCATCGTGTCTTTGCGGCTGTCACAATGCAAAAGCTTGGTGTCGCGTGAGGCTGACGCGTCGCACTCTTTCTAGGACGACTATGTCTTGTAAAATGGTTCGTAACAGACAGGGCGATATATATCACGTGAAGCCTTGAAGAAAGAAGTGAAAACCTGGATGCGGCGAGCTTTGCTGTTGGGCGGGTTGAAGCCGTCTTGTTGGTGTTCTATGAGCGCGCAATAATTTTGCTGACTAAGGTTTTGCTTGGGGCAATTGAAACTATTTACCCTTCCATGAACAACTATCAGATGGTTACATACATAAAAATCGCAATGATGTTGATCCCGATGAAGGAAAGGATTAAGGAAACTCATTTCTTGAAACTTTGTAAAGTTTTCAAGTTTGAATTTTAACTTTCTGTTCTTTTGTATTCCTGGTACTGAGTACGGACTAGATAGCTTCAGAATATCCTTCAGAATCGCCCAGGTCACAACGACGTTCAGTTCTCCACCAACACATCAATCTTTGCTTTTGTTAATCCCTGCGTACACTGCCTAATATCGAATTTGCCAAAAAAGAAAAGAAAAGGAGAAAAGAAAAAAGAAAGCCTTAGAAGAGCGGTCAAAGGTAGTATTCAGCAAAACACACACACATACACCCCACGACTTTAATGCCTTTACTTATGGAAGGGGATAGTTCTCAGGTCGGCCAAGCGAGCAAACGACTAAAATCCGGCGCATAAAATACATCACCAACAAGAGCTCTCATATTTTAAAACCAGATTTATGTTTTCAACAAAATAAGTAAATAAATTAAATTTACATAGCTCCATGCAATCTGGATTTCCGATCCTAGCCTGTCGCAAAATAGCTTCCCAAAGACGGTGAATCAAATGCTGCAAAACGCTAGTGAACCAGCACTTTATGCTCCCACGCTAAATCCAAAAGAACCGTCAAACACATCGAGCTTTCTCACATCATTCCCACCTCTGAGGGCCAGCAAAATATCCATGGAAGGGACCTTGTCAGCCGGGTAGAAGAGCAGCAGGTTATCCATGTCTTCTACAGTGAGACTGCACATTTCATCCCACTTGTAGGTATCGCTAACCTTAGACATCCTGCAATAGCATCGAGTTAGCTGATTAAACTTGGGAAATGACTCGTAGTCTTTGAACGCATGCAGACGCACCATCGCATTCTCTTTGGACCATCCTCCGCATTTGGTGCAACCTTGCGCAGCTTTGTCCGAAGCAGACCAATTGACTCGACAGCATTACCCGCGTTCCTCGGCAACTTGCCAGCAATAAACCGCCGGATAGAAGCTGCAAGTCTGGGACCCTTGCCATTGGTGCTCACCATGATCTGAAGCGGACCATCGCGGTGTACGCTGCCAAAGTAGAAGTCGCACTCAGGGGGCACGTCGGCGATATTGGCAGGAATTTTCTTCTCCTTGCACAGCTTCCATATAACGGTAGAGGCGACGGGATCGTCAATGGCCACAAGGACCATTTCGGCACCTTCCAAATCTGAAGGCTCGAATACTCGGTCGACGTGTGTAACTTGCTTCTGGGCAACGCGGAAAGCTACCTCGGCATTGAGGCCCGAGGCAGGACAGACGACGGTGACACTGGCATCGGCATTGAGACAGTTGAGGATACGGCCCGCAGCTACCTGGGTTGCAAATTCTTGTTAGCAGCTGAGCGCCGGGGTATTATTCCATGGCATCGAGCGGCGTTGCATTTGCGACAGTCTCATAGCATTGGAGTTTCGTGTGGCTTACCTCGCCGCCGCCGACGACAAGTACCCTCTTGTCCTTGATCTGCCAGGCCAATATGAGACTCCCTCCTGGCTGCACCTCTGGAAATTTCCTAGCCATGGCGCGACCGAAAAATGTGAGCTGGAGAAGATGGACGGGAGTGTAGGACAAAAAAAAGGTTGGGTCGAGATGCCGATGATCGGGTGGAAGCGCTAAGCTTGGCTGGCTCATTGAAAGTACATAGCTGGCTGGTAAGCTGGGCCAGTTGACGGGACTGGAGCTGCCACTTGACGACCTTATCATTATCAGTTCAATATTGCGAACCGGACATGGAGGTGCTCAAGTGCTTGAGTGGGTAACATGGAACTGCCAGGTGCACGAGTGTCCGCTGTGGGGCCCCTCTCTAGCCGCCAGCGATTGTGCTTGTGGGCCTCGTGGGAGATGCTGCATGTGGGCCGGATGTAGTCTGGGACGCTGGCTACCTACCAGCTGGTACTCGGCAAGGCGGCGGGGGCCCGTTGATTGACAAAGGACGATCATCAAACGAGTCGCATCATCGCCACATCCAACTTCGCTTCCTTGCTTGCCTCATCTTACTGCTTCTATTCCCTAAACCCTGGCTTGGCTCTATTCCGTCTTCACCATTCTGCAGCCTTGCATGCTCCCGCACACGTCAGCGCAGCTCGAGGCACGTAGCTCGACCGCGCCTGGTCGTCTCGTCGTTTCGAGTTGCTTTGCTTTTTGTCTCCCTTGGCCTTGACCGTGGCCCGTCTTCCAGCTTCAATACCAAGCAAGCCTCGTCCTTCTGCAGCCATGTCTGGACGTAAACTTGGAGGCGGCCGTATTCTCGGCAGCGGCAAGGGTCTGGCACCTCCGACTCCCCCATCAGTTCCCAGATCCGCGAGCCCGCTTCCTCCGTCCGAGAGCACCGCGTCTATGGGCTCAATATCAATGTCACCGCCAGCTAGTGCGAGCTTACCCGAGCTCGGTCAGGACATCGGTGCTAGCATAAGCGTCGGATCCCAGAGGAAGAAAAATGCAACCGACGCTACTGGCCTGGTTTGCCCAATATGTAACGAAGAAATGGTACGCATCACCGGTCGAGCATCGACTCTATAACAGCATCTCTAAGTCTGCATAATAGGTCACCTTACTCCAGCTCAACCGACATATCGACGATAGCCACCAGGAACTACCAGAAGCAGCGCAGGATGAGGTCAAAACATGGTTTGATAAGCAGGTCCTCAAAGCCAAGCGTTTCCAGCCATTATCTCTGATAAACCAGAAGCTACGTGGGCTGGAAGTTTTCGAGTCAAACGAATCGCACCCTATTTCTGCCCCGGCGACGGCCGCAGGAAAAGCACCACTTGAGACACCTATAGACCCCGACGATCTCATCACTCGAAACCACTGGCAACGGCCGACGAGCCATGATTTATGTACAGACCCTGCGTGCGGCAAGAGGCTGGGCCCTATGAATGGCAATATTAACTGTAGGCACTGCGGGCGACTATTCTGCGAAGAACATACAATGTACCAAATGAAACTTAGCAGAAGCGCGAACCACGAACCCGTACGAGGATACTGGGCAAGAGTCTGCGAGACATGCTATAAATCTAGGGAGGGGTACAACGACCACAATGGAGTGCTAGTAGATCACATGAAAACGTTTGTTGAGATTAGAATGAAAAAGATGGAGCGACAAAAACTGGACGTTTCAAGACTGGAGAAACGGTTGTCTAAGTTGACGAGGATATTAGCCAACCCACCCGAGAAGCTGCCGTCGCACAATGGATCATTGCTTTCCCCTGTATCGACCCTTACTGGACAGAAAAATAATCGAAAACTCATAGAGCAATCTCTTGTCACCTGGGAGGACGATGAAAAGGTGTCAAAATGTCCATTTTGTCAACAAGAGTTTGGCTCGTGGACGTTTAGACGACATCATTGTCGAATATGTGGGCGGGTTGTCTGTGCGGACAGTCAAACTGGGTGCTCCTCGGAAGTCAGCCTCAATGTTGCCCCTGGTAAGAATGGTTAAAATTAGAATTTTGAGATGATGAACTGACCGACTTGCAGCGCCGCCCAGAAATGGAACCGAGAAGCCCGAGACAAATGGAGAGAATAGCCTCGCACTCAATATACGCATGTGCCGTGAATGCAACCATACCATTTTCTCCGGCCGTGACTTCACCGAGTCGCTACTGCACAAGCCTCCAGATCAAAAGGCATATGAAACCCTGCGACAATTTGAACGAGGTATTCGCCAATTGCTCCCTTCATTTCACCGAGCTCTCCAAGCTTTGCAAACGCCAACGCTGCCCAACGGAGAGATGGACCTATCCGTACCTCCACCGAGTCATGCGCAAATTCAAGAAGCCGGCAAGATTCGTAGAAGGTTGATTGATAGTTTCGGCAAGTATGGGATGGCAGCAAAGAGATTACGGGATTTGAAAACAGACAGCCCGACGCAGCAAATGTTACAACAAGCCGTATACTCACAAACGAATAATTTCCTACACACAAACATGTTGCCGCTGAAGAGCTTGCCACAGGTGTTGCGACATCGCTCTACGCCGTCACAGTCTTCTCGTTTTCTCGCAACGCCGTCGCAATCTACCTCGAGCTTGCGGCATTCGGAACTCGCTTCAGACGCCGGATCTCAAGCAGCCAGTGAGAGTAGCACCATTGTCAGCCAATTAGAAACAGAAGAGAAGGACCTAAAGGAGCGATTAGCCATCCTGGAGGAGCAAAAATTCATGGTTGAGGAGATGATTCGTTCTGCCTCGGGAGCGCGACGATTCGAAGAAGTCGGCGCCTTGTCACGCAATGTTGACGAGTTGGACCAGGAGATCCAGCAGTTGAAGACAAAAGTAGGGGACGTGGAGCAGAAATGGGAAGGAGTATACCGCAATGGAGTGGCGTAGGGGAGTGTGTTTCTGGCGTTTCATTTGTCTGGTTGGATGTTGACTAGGCGTATTTTAAGCATGGCATGGCGTTTGGGAGCAATGGTTGGATGATAGGGGTCTGGGACAAGGAGCATAGGCCTGGTTTATGCGTAGAATGGATAGTCAAGGCCAGACGTACATGTCGCACAATACTATACTAATCCCCCGACACTACAAACAAGCGCAGTTGAACAAGGGGACACGAAATTGAATCAACGTATCGGTTGTATTAGGATCTCGGACAAATATCGGTTCCAGAACTACTTGCCAGGCAACAACCCGCAATCCTACAGAAATGTACTATAATAATCATTACAATGCCAACCACGACGCCTATCCAGACGCTCAACAGCGCATTTTTGTACACAAAAACCCCATAGCCAAAAAGGGCAGGCATCAAAGGGGGAGAAAGGGGCAAAACAAAGTCCATCCCAAAGACCCAAAATACAGTTCGTGTCCAAGTAGCGCCAAAAAAACAGAAGGTATTACAAGCATATGAATCAACGGGATATCATAACACTCGGGAGTTTAAAAGAAGTCAGGGAAACAAAAACGCCGGGGGAAGCCATCATTAATGCACCACACCTTCGACTCCGCCTAGAAATCTTCGTACACGGCCAATGTCTAGCTCATCGCGCTCGCTTTCAACAGCCTTGAGGAGGTTGTCTACCACGGCGTCGACCTCGCCCTCTTGGACGCCTGTACAGAGAGCCACGACACGGCGGTACTTGATTTCGACGTCGCGGCTGCGTCCTTTGAGTGCGGAGACCATCTTGCGGGTTACTTCGCGGCGGGCTTCCATGGCACGGATGCGTGATCGGAGGATGGAGGCGGTTGGGAGCATGCTCTCGCTGCCGAAGCCGCCGCTGTTTGTGGATTCTTCGGCTGCTTCGAGCATGGCTGATAACTCAGTCTCCCATGACGCTGAGGGGTTGGGCTGTGATGAGCGCTGTTGTTCGTTCATTAGGCGGAGCTGCTCGTCTTCGCGGGCATGTGCGAGGTTGGACACCTTCTGTCGAGCAAGTTGCTGCTTCTTGACGGTGGAGGTTAGCTGTTCGAGATTGCGGCGGGCGTCACCAAGCTGGGTCGAAGTCGTGCGCAGCGTCGCATGCATGGCGTCTAATGAGACTTGCTTGGACTTCATTTCCTGCTGGAAAGCTGTTCCCGTCTCGCCGAGGAGATGTGTGATGGCTGTATCATGTCAGCTAATATGCTACATAAAGGTATCGCAGCGTGGCTATAGTGGAACTTACACGCAATAATCTCATCACTGCTCTCTCGCGTCCTTTGGCTTGACCCGGCACCGCCGTTCTTGTCGGCTGGTATTTCGCTGTTGGTCTTTTCCTCTGCATTGTCACCACCAATGCCAAAATCAAGAGGTCGCAGGCCGACACGATTGGCAATGTTGGGGTCTCCACCGACCTCGAGAAGCTGTGAGATGATGCTCCGGTTGCCAATTCTAGCCGCGATATTCAAAGCGGTGTCACCTGAACTATCCTGAGCATTGACAATTTCACTCATGAAACGAGCAATTCCCATCTTGGGAATGACGGATTGAGAGCTATTGGGAACGCTGCTATTGGCCTGGCTGCTCGGTACGCTACCCTGTCGAACAACCCATTCCAAAAGGCTCTCTAGATAATATCGACTAGCAGCATTGCGACCTTTGACGGCGCTGGTTACAGCAATATGATGCAGCACTGTTCGACCCTTGTGGTCTCGAGACTCGACGGTGCCTCCAAGGACTTCGAGAAGATCAGGAAACGAGCCTTGGTCCATCGAATTCGTGACTAAACAGGCCCTCATCAACGCAGTTTCACCAGATGCATTGACCCGGTATGGAGATGCGCCGGCTGCGATCAGGGCACGCAGAAGTGGCATACGGGCCAGTGTGGCCGCCCAATGAAGCGCCGTGTGACTCTGGGGATCGATAGGCATGTCAAGTTCTGCTGGACTGAATGTTCGTAGTAACTCATGCTTCGAGGTGTCATTGGGTGATGAATCCATGAACAAGCCCATCAAGGTGTTGCGCTTCATTTCCACGTCAGGAGACATTTCATACGGCAAGGGAGGCAAGGAGCCATTGCCGTCATCGCCGGCAGCGACGCCATCCTGGATTGCACTTTGGGTGTACATGAAAGACTCATTGGGTTCAGTGGGCGATCCTGGAAAGGCGGTCCCATACATGTCCATACTCTGGTTGTATCCACTGAAACTGTCGACTGGCGTCATTGTTACCCGCTGGCGTTTACGAGGAGGCTCATGCTCGGGCATGCCGGCCAAGGCGGCTGCTTGTTGCGTAGAGTATGCCGAATCCAATTGTTGGCTGTAGTCGGACGTGTAGCTCTGTTGCGAGTTTCCGGGGAACTCATCGCCGTTCTGCATCGACGGCTGCCGGCTGAAGCTAGGTGCTCGGGCGGGACCGTTTCGACTTCTCGGCCCCGGAGAGTCGAAGCGAGCTTTGCTGATGGCCGCAACCGCATGTGAGGCGGTGCTAGAGATGTTCTTGAAAAAGGTGCCGGACATGCCATTGGGTCTGGCATCTACACCCGAGTTGTACAATCGCTTCCTCTGAGCCGCCATGGCCTGCTCCTTGGTGGGAGTGTTGAAATCTCCTCTGCCGGCAACGCCACCGTCCTGTCCCATATCGTATGTCAGAAGTGGTCGCAGAATCTCTTCTACGCCATACTGCCGACAAACTTCGACGCCTCGTTCAAACTTGATCCAAGTACCCTGATATTTGCCATAGCCGCCCTGGACCTTTTCGTGCTCGCCTGTTTGTATCTCCTTTTCGAGAATCTTGGTTCGCTTGCCCTTGTCGACGCCGGCGACTTTGAGGATCTGGGTGGCGTTTAGCCAGGAATCGTTACGTCTTCGCATGACTGCCACGTTGTTGACCTCCATTTCGTAGACATCGACACCTGAATATGAAGCCTGCGACAAAGCAAATCGGTTAGCCACCTACAATGCTTTCAAGTAGTTGGTTTGAAACGGACTGAGAGCTCGTACAGAGTAGATCTGGGGGCCGTCTGCGCCATTATAGCTTTGGTGGAAGGAGGCGCTATGCCTCGGTTGGGACTGTTGGCTCATGCTAAAAGACTGTTGAGATGACTGTGATGCTGACGGCATGTTGGCAAAATTTTGCGCCATTAAAAAAAAGAATTGAATTGAGAAACGCAAGAGGCCAAAAGGGAGGGATGCCGATTACTATGCGCAGTGACGCCGTGTGGGCGGCACCTGGAAATTCGCGATGGAGGGAGCTGGCGTCTCAAGAACAGATGGATGGCCGAGGGCAGTCGAGGGTCATGTGCGCGCGCACAAAATCGGCAGCGTGATGCCCGGCTGCTCTACTCGGAATCCGGTCGCAACAGTATACCAATACGACAAGAATTTGCAGCGTCGACGAAGGGGAGTTTGTCGGGTTGTGAGTCCCAGCTGCAGGCGAAATGAATGGCGGAGAACGGAGCAGGCAAGTGGGTTGGTTGCAGGGCAGCGCCGCGGTAGTTATGCGTGCACAAGTGCGTGCGTAAGTGAGAGACAACTCGACTGTGGAATGGTGGAGAGGAGGGGAAGCTGGAGCCTGGAGGTGCAGAATGCCCCAAGACGGCCTTTCCCTGCCTGCTAGCTAACCAAGACGGGCCAATTCAATTGAGGCCCGGCCGGATGGCAAGCCTTGTACTCCGTAGCTACAGATGCCTGCCCGCGCTGCGATCTGAAAAGGGAGCAAGAAAAAAGAAACGGGAAAAAGCAATTGGACACAATCACTGTCGAAGCGTTTGAGTGTTACACAGGCAAGAGGCCTGTCTCGCTCTTTCTGTAAATGGAAAAGCGAGGGTGCCGGCCAATGCACGAAATTCAAAACGAGGGGTGCAGCAACAGATAGACGAGGCATGCGCTGCCAGTGCCTGTCTGATAATCATGCGATGACGAAACTCGACGTCTGGAAGCAATACGGCCTCGTTGGCCGCTGCGCGTGGTCGTGGAATGCCGCCCGTCAATTAATCAAGACGTGTCGGTTTCGTGCACGGGTCGTGTTAAGGCGTGTTACGCGTGTCGCGCCGCGGACTTTTTTTTTGGCGGCGGTGACGGATCGTCTAATTAGAGGTTAGTAAGCCCACCAACCAGCCTTTACTACCTGATCGTGGGTGGGTCCCGCTTGAGTGCCTGCACGGTACACACAACCATCGAATGGCATCTTTGAAATAGTCAGCAGATGGGGGCACGCCATTCCTATTGCATCTGATCCTTCTCAATCTTTAGTTTCGGGGCAGTACTAAGTTGTTGCTGGTTTTGCAGAATCATCGTTGCACCTGCTGGCCCGGCCACATCCGTGCAGCCACCACATACCGTATCTTACGGGAGAAACCTGATCATCAGTGACTGTGGGCCCCGAGGTTGGTCCGGGCCGGCGAGTGGCGCTCCACAGACTGTTGAGTGATGAGCTTTCAACATTACGAGGCGTCGTGCTTCTGCAATGCCTGCTATTATTCGTTCCTAGCTTGCATTCTCCCATTCTCTATTTGTATTCCTCGCCGTAATGCCCGTCCCGACATATCCCCTCCCTCAATCTCTCTCACCTATCCATCTCTATCGCCATCTCCTCCGGGAAGCTTCGTATCTTCCGCCCGCCTTCCGAGCCACCATCGACTCAACCATCCGGACTAGATTTCACAAGAGCCGCAAAGATGGCATACACACCAAGGGCCGACTGGCAAAGGCCAAGTCGTCTCTTCGAACCTTGCGGGCTGCCAATAGCGGCGACAAGATTGCCATGCAGAGCTTGATGATGAAGGGGTTTGGCAGAACCGGCAACAGAAGACGAGAGCTAATGACGCAGCTTGTCAAACCGCAAGGTCCTAGCGACACCAAGGCCTTGGAGTCGTTGATGGATCAGACCGAGAAGTGCGACGCTCAAATACAACCAGGGGCAGACGTCTCCAAGGCGAAGCCGGCGCGCAAGCCAAAGAATAATTTCTTCGAGAAGTGGGATCAACCCAAGCTATTAAAAGTCCTTGAATCGCAGAGGCAGCACCAGAAAGATACGAAAAGCACAACTAGCTGGCCCGGAACCGCCGTGAGAACAGTCGATCCCGACCAATTCGTCCCCAAGACCAATATATGGGGGAAGCCGCCCGCGGAGAGCCTGGTGAGGGCCAAGCGAGCTCACTGGTGGAGGAGGAGTGCGGACAAGATCATGCCCCCGTTGGGTAAAGGAGAATGGGACCTGTTGCAGCGGTTAAGCAGCGGTGCGCAAGCAGAAGGCGAATGGACCGTGCCTCGGCGGCGGCATTATGCGTCATCAGAGGTGCCTTTGCTCACGGAGCCGTCTCAGTGTTGGAGCTGGGAATCTTATGCCACAACGCCCGCCGCAAGAATCGAAAAACCCAAGACAATGTCTCGACAACGCCGGACGGGACAATACGATCTCGGTCCGTACGGTGGTCATGAGCGCAGCAAGCAAGTCTCAAACAGATGGTTCCGCAGAGCGTACAATAGGACATGGCAGCTCACCCCGATTGTGGAACAGGATCCGCACACGCTGCAGTACTCCCTCTGTTGGGGAAATGCGACATCCAAGTTGCCGGCTGCAACAAAAGCCCAGCAAGGGATTTTCGAAAGCGTGGACAGAAAGGGAAACAAGATTCACAAAAAGCCAGATGCATGACTTGGAGCACCGCACTGCCATTCCTTTTCCATGTTGTTCTCTTCTTATCCCAGTAGCGCGGGAAACTTCTATGGTATCGAGTCTAATCCAAAGAATGTGCCAACTTGTCCAATGCCTCTCCGTCAAGGCGCATGCCAACCCACTCATCCAACGCCTGCGCTCCAAGACTCTCATAGAAGTTGATGCTGGGCTCGTTCCACTTGAGCACGACCCATTCGAGCCTTCCGCCCTTCATGGCGACGACCTGCTTCGCCAGCTCGGCCAACAGTCTCTTGCCGTACCCTCGCCCACGCTCGGAAGGCTGGACGAAGAGATCGTCCAGGTGGATGCCGGCCTTGGCCCGCCACGTGCTGTAGTTGTAGTAGTACAGTGCCATTCCGACGGCCTTGCCCTCGGGGGAGAAGAGCAGCAAGCAGCGGGATGGCCGGTCAGGAGTGATGGCTTCGGTGTTGGGGACCGTGGCGTCGTTGCCGGCTGAGTCGGACGGGGCAAAGGCAATTGTCCTCTCGAGTGACTCGACGGTGGCCTCGACGGCATCGGGCTCCTTTTCGTACTCGGCGAGGGCCTGGATGAGCTCGAGGATCACGGGGGCATCTGTCAACGGTCGTTTTGTCAGTTCGGGAGCAGTTGGGAGGTTGGGGCCTGGTTGTTCAAATGAGGGCATACCTTCCCGTCGAGCATGTCTGATTGTAGCCATGTCTGAGTGTGCTTTTATGATGGGTCGCAATGCAGGGTTTTGGCTCAAGGGGCAGTTTCTCTTTGTGCTTCATACAATGGGCCGTGAAGCTTTCTGCGACACCGGAGTGATGCAGGAATACATGTATGTTCGCGGGGCTTTCATCGAAGGGCGCACGAGCATGTTGTGGTGGGGGAGGCGTCAAGCTAGTTGGGTTTAGGTGGATCTTTGTTCAATGCCAGACAATACATAGTTGCGTCTGGTGCTTATGCATGTAGTCTGGAGTTACTTCTTCCGCCGAGGTATCGTGGCGGTTGGTTCAAGGACACATCGGGGTTCACTGTTGTGGAAGCAACCCAGAGACTGGCACAACCGGGACGGGACGTTGTTCACAGAGTTGACAGAATGGAGTCGGTGAAGTTGCTCGTGTGGGATATATTGCACCACGTTCTACTGTGCTGTGATTGTACATCTCTGCATGTCGAGATCCAACTCTCTTCACTGTTCACCGGTGTCTCATGCGATTACATGAGGCCTTGCGACATGGACATACCAGCTCGGCACTTACACCACACCTCGGTCCGTTTGTTCACAAATGGGCCCTTTGCTTCTGCCTTCTATCATTCAGCGCTGCATGAACTGAAAGAAGCTCTGTATATGCTAAGAGAATCATCGGTGAATGTCCACACTGGTGCTGTTCTGCAGTTCGTAGGACTGTATTTCCGCGAGATGTTTCAAGTGCATGGATAGAGGTGAATTGTCTTCCGAGTTCGACTTTTGTTGCCGTTCCTACTCTGTGCCGATGTTCATTGTCCGTGGCAGTTTGAAATGATTCCTCTACTTCTATATAAACTAGGCCATCTCGTAGAGCCAGCTCTAGTCAATTCAACCCGGCAGTCATCTCAACATCGACAACTACATCTCATCCTACAGTCCTCTCAAGGTTCCCAAAAATGCCTAACCCAAGGGCACGGGGCCAAACAAGGTCACACTCTGCTGACCGATTCGGTTATCGACTTGACATGCACCTTGTACCCCAAGAAATGCTGTCAGAACATCCGCCAAGCAGTATTTCTGAGGATACAATCCAGGATCGCATTTCTCGGATATACAATGCACTTATCAATAAAGGCATGGGGGTGCAAACTGAGTCCGCAATGAGATCTTCTGAACTACTGGCACTTCGCGGGCTCCTGCAAACAGGGCGATGCACTGGCTACGACACACTTCTCGAGACAACGTGGATTGTATACCGAGTAGATCCCAGTCTTGACGAGCCTCGGAAGCCGCAAAATGCCCACATTGGTGTCATCACACCACTTTTCAACAAGGAGCGCTGTCGCCTCAGATACCAGCTCCCATCTTCCACCACAAGTTGCCCGATATACAAAGGGATCGAGGCCATCTTTGCCGCCGCCAAAGAGGGTGGTTTCCCCTTTTCGGACACCTATGCCATTTCAGCTGGCGTCTTTCTACCAAACAATCACCCATTGTTACGCTCATCGAACCCTGACCATGTTTTGGAATACACGGCCTTGCTTGCCCGAAGTTTACGGTCTCCAATGATGATCGACCCGTCCGCTCTCGTCACGGTCAAAGTGCCTTCAACAACAAATGATTGGCGTCCTGTCATCCCCCACTACAACCACCCTGCTTATCTTGCTAGACAGTGGTTCTACTTGGTAGCACGTGTCTACGAGAGGGCTTTGCTTGATTCGATCAGACGCCAAAAGCCGATTAACGACCTGATTAACACTTGGAGGTCTGCGGAGGATAACCAGACAAAAGCTTGGACTAAAATTCGGTGGTTCTTAGAAAAGTATTCCGAGCATGGAAAAATGCGTAAAACCGACATGACCTTTTGGGACGATAGATGGAAGGATTTTGGGAAGCATTATTGCGAGAGGGAGAAACGTTCAGTTGGCAACAAATGAATGGAGAGACGGATACCGATGCCTTGGGGAATGGACAGTAAGGACACCTGTACTTCTCTCCAGCGTTGGCATTCACGAATCACCTCCGCACTCAACTTTCAAGCTTTGCATTCGCATGCGGCTGGCACATGACACGGCACACGTACCATTACCGCCAACCTCCGTGGGCAGAGTGTCTGCATGCAGTGTTTTCTTTTCTCTTCTTTTCAATCGTGCCATCACGGTGCATCTACAAACAGGAAATATGGTTGGAATTTTGGTGTACTCAAGTTGCAGGGTTTCGTCATCAAATCCTGATTCCTGAGGCTATGGCATCAGGGGCAGCCTCCTTTCAACAAGGGGCTTTGGAACAATAGTCAGTCGCTTTTGCAGATAGTTTTCCCATAAAATCTACCACGTCTTTCGCTATTCTCATTGTCATGAAACCCGTCTCGCCAAGTGTGCCCTCGGACATCTCGAGCATAGTATACGATAGGCAAGAAAGCCAAGAGTGTTTAAGGCGTTGTAAGCGGAAGTTGGCCTGCCAACATTCAACGACGTCGTAATCGACCGGACAGAGAACTTGCAGCAGATGATTATAATTCAGTATTTTTAATCTCGTGCGACGACTACATCTGCATGTTACATGGTATCGTGATGGAGCAAAAAATTTGACTGGTTCAATAATCCAATATTCCTCAACCCAAGCAGCCACTATCCCTAAAAACTATAACAGATAGCGGTATTTGGGGTTCATATCGCCCAGAGCCAGTTTCTCTTCTTCTGACAGATGGTCCACGTTTTGTTTACCATTTTGACGGTCATTGTTTGCCTTCCAGCAGGCAAACGCGTACACGACGCAAGCCACAACAGAGACACAGCAGAATGCGATACATAAAGAGTAACCAAGGCTATAGTCTTGGACCCCTTTGGCGCCCGAGTCTTGCTTAAACGCAAAAGCAGCAATAATGCCACCTAGGTTACCGAAGCCAACTTGCCAGGCGCTCCCAACGGCTCGTCGGTGGTGGCCACCCAAGTTCATATTGAACCAGCAGACGATGATAGGCATTGCCGTGTAGGCGCCCATAGCAGCTAGGAAAAGAGCAGCATACTGCGCATCCAGGTTTGTGTGGACGGTGAGAAGGATGGCGAATCCCGAGATGGCAATGCCAATGGGGACCACAGCGAAGAGGGCTCGATGTCGTATCTTGTCCGAGGCGTAAGCGCACATCATTGAGAAACCAAACGCAGCAACCCACGGGGGTACACTGCGCAGCTGAGTCTCAATTTTGCTGTAGCCATAACCGTTCAAAATCGTCGGCGCAAAGTATGCATAACCATAGGCCGGGACAATAAGACCAAAGTACATGAAGCCACCAACGATGACCTTGTAGTCTTTAAAGATGTTTCCGACATCACGCAAGGTGATCTTGCGGTCCAATCCAGCTTTGCCTTGGTCGAGGCGGAGCCTGGCAGCGACATACTCGCGCTCATCATCCTTGAGCCACTTTGCTTGCTCAGGGAAGTTGGGGAGCCAAAAGTAGAAAAAGAAGCTGACGAGCACAGTAAGGCCGCCTTCGATGATGAAAATCCAGCGCCACCCGCTATAACCACGCATTCCACTCATCTTACCAATGGCGGCAGCAAGCAGCCCGCCAAAGGCGCCGGCCAGGGTTGTGCTATTAAAGAAGAAGGAGTATCGTCGTTGGGCTTCATGCCGGCGGTACCACATGCCAATCAAGTAGAATGCTAGCCGCGAAAGAAGCGTGAATCAGTCCAATGTACTTGGTGTGAGAAATTTGCGCAACTGAGAGAAAGCAAGACATCACTTACCACCGGGAAACATGCCTGTTTCAAACAATCCGAGGAAAAATCGAGTTGTCAGCAAGCCGGCATAGTTTCGAACCAGCCCCTGCATCATCGTGGTGAAGCCAAACAGAAACATGTTCAAGGAGAGCCACGTAGACGGCTTGAATTTCTTGAGGAGTATGTTGGACGGAATCTCAAACAAGACATATGGCACGAAGAAGACGACAATGGCCGTGTTAAACTTTGAGGGATCATCTTTGATGCCAAGGTCCGTCTCAAGGTCGAAAATCCTAGCATTGGCGATATTGACTCTATCTGTGAAGTAGGATTGGTTAGTTTGTCAAAATCGAGATAGTAGCCCGTCAGAAAGGCGGGTAGACATGTTGATTGTGTTCTTACCAAGAAAAGCCAGCAAGTACATGACACAAAGGAACGGAACGACATGAAGGTCAATCTTGGTTAGAAGCCGGAGATCGGTCGTGTGTGACGGACACCTGACCTCTTCCTCGTCCGAAATGCCATCCTTGAAGTGCTGTTCCTGTGCGTCAGAGAGCATACCAGTCTCGCCAATCTGAGGCTGGCTGAGCGAGTCGCGATTTTTCTCATCCGCAGGGACTGCCATGGTGGGCTGTGAGGATTCTGATCGTGGATCAAACGACCAAGGTTCAAATGTCTGCGGATAGTTGTTTCGACCGACGCAAGGACGCTCGAATTTGGCCAGGTATCACAATCTCGGCGCGTGCACACAGCGAGAAGAGATGAAAGATGACCGTGGCAGCACGGCAAGACCCCAGTTGGCGCGAGGATCAAACATTCTCACGACTCGGCCGAGGTCGGCAGCATGGAGGGTTATTATATGGAGAAGAAGGGCCGTGTCTTAGAAACTAGAGCATAAGCTGAGGTAATTGAAAATGGCCAACCACTTGGATCTTGCAATGGGGGCCCCGGAGGGCCGGGGGGGTTTAATGTTGGGACATCAGCAATGGAATCTCCGGCGTGGAGGGCTCCAGGGGACATCGATCCGGGTAAAGTACTTAGTACGAAGTGGAGCCCAACAGCCGCTAAAACGCCTCTGGACCGTTCAATGTTTAATCGATTTGTTCAAGTAAGTGGTCAACTGCTGGTAGAATTGACATGGGGGTCCACGTCGGATCCGTGTCGGACTTTGGCGCCCGACTTCAAGGGCAGGTGCGACCGGTTCATCCCTTCGCCCCCCGCCGCCGCGAGCCTGAGGCTAGAAATATGCCAACCAGACGCTAAAGGGAGTCATTGCGGCCCCCCGGCTTGCTTCTCGAACCATTCAAATTGTCACCAACATGCTGCCACCCCCACACATGCCTCGTCTAATTACTCCTTTGGTCTTTAGATTTTGTGGCGGACTAGCCATGCCTTCGCAATCCTCAACGTTGCTTTGCCTCTTCAAGTGCGGCTGAAACCTTATTGCTGACATGCTGCATGGCTTATTGCTTATATGCTGCATAGCTTATTTGCTTACATGCTTGCCATTGGAGCATCCGGCGCCCACGGAGCAAGGCAGGATCCGCGGACATGCAAGCTGTATGGCAACATTACGGGTCTTGAAGGAAACCATCAAACGAGGAAGGGATCCATTGCCGGTCTTCTCTCTGCGCACAACGGCCCGCAGCATCTTGGACGTCGGGTACAACATGCGGTGGCAATGTCAGCCTCGCATCATCACCTCATGTATTTGCGGACGGCGTCGGGAGGCCAAGACCACCGACTGCCCAAGTTTGAGTCACGCAAGCTGTTTGTCACCTAGGTCGTTCATCACGCCTTCTATGAACACCCAATGCCTCCGGGATACGAGAGACGAACAACACCGACTGACTGGTTGTCTGCTGAACTCAATAGCAAGTCGACTGTTGGCTTGAGAAACGCCCGCTATCTTCAGTGCCTATTCAGCTATATGCGATATATATCATATTGCCAGAGTTTCTTCCACGAGTTTTCCTTTATTGGAAGTCCTGCTGACATTCGGATCAACGCATCGATAAGGTGTGCAGGATGCCCTGGTCTACCGTGCACGCCACCATGCCGGTGAAACAACCGAAATGAACAATCTCTGCATCGGTTACGAGCGGGCTAGCTCTCCCCGCATAAACACACTTCGGGATTCTTTAGCCGACATGGGTTGGAAACTGGCTAGAGCTGAGGGGGCTCTCTTACACACGACGGTATATTTCTTCGTGGAGGCCTCGTCGTTATTTGAGTAGTAGTGTTTGAAGCAATCAGACGACCGGTTATTTGTTTGGAGGTTGGTGAAAGTGGGAAAGGACGTCCAGGATATAGTATGTACTGGTGCCCAACCAAACACGTTTGCAATTGGAAGCCGGAACAGTCTATATGTACATTCCCGATCTCAAAATGGGAAGATGCGGGATCCCGAGAAATCTACGGCCGTTGATGATATGGAACGCTCTCTCGCTCGTTTGCAAGTCAAGAATGATCATTGATAAAGTTGACTTATTTCACAAGCCTCCCGCTTTGCTATCGACCATTCTGAAAGGGTGCAAGGATCCACATTGACGACACCAAGAAGCCAAGTTCACAGTGTCATCAATCAGCTCTTGTATCATCACGTCAATGATGAATACAAATGGCGATGGGTTATTCGACGAGCCAGTGGCATCGTCGACTCAATTCCAGCATCCAAAATTATGGACCGACGAATACAACAATAATTTGGTCAAAGCCTGGGGATCGGAACTCTGCCCTCGATGGGCCCGTCATGATGAGTTTCTCTGCATGGAGGGAGATGCTATTCAAACATCACGCCATTTCGAAGATCCCGTTATCAATGAAAAACCTCTAATTCAAGATTACTCGATGCATCAGCCCTTTTCGGGGATATCCACAGGGTGAGTTAGGAGATGTCGTATTCGCAGTACATACGCTAATTTAAAATCTCTCTATTCAAAGTACTTCCAATAATATGAAGCCATTTGGGGGACTTATTCTGCCAGATACTTCTGTGAATGAAGACATTTTGACCAACTCCTGCCACCACTATAGCCTTCCCGGTGGATTTTTCGATCGCAATAGATCCGTAGGATCGGGCCATGAAGAACACTCTTCCACATCAGAGACTATCATTGACGGTATTGAAAACGCATCTGAGCTCACTGCACAGCGCATGAAACGCAGTGTCGAGAACGAATTCAATGATATTAGCGGTCCCCGAAGGAAGAAAGCCCGCAAATCTTCTCCAACGACGGCTGAGATGACTCCTGAAAACAAGGCCATACAAGACAAAAGTAAAGAATCTCCAACTAGAGTATTTCAGGAGTTGTTTAAAAGTAAGCATCATGCCGATAAATCATTGAAAACCATCATAGAGCTACATCGCAAACCGGTGTCGGATTGTTCCTTTCCGACAGATGACGAATCTTTTCCCAAGACAGATGAAGAATATCGCCAGAGGGTTCGCCAGGTATTCGATGCCATCTGCGACTGGTCGTATATTTTGGAGTGGAGGACAGTCTTGCCCAAGGGCGAAGAGAATCGCATCAGTGCTGAATTCTCACAAGACAGACCGGAGCGCCGTCAGGGGGAGTCCATGGACGATCCACCGGCAGACTTTATGCCAACCGAGGCCGAACTTGTCAAAATACTGCCGCCCGTTGAAGATCAACAGCGAAGGGTGCTAAGGCAAATACCTAATGACCAGACAATTGAATGGATTTCATGGGGCATTGTGGTATTTTTTTTTCTTTTTCTGGTGATTACACCGCCAAATGTTGGAAGCAGATTATTGACACGATTCAGGGTGCCGCTATCAAGTCCCAGCAGGGGGATACTCAAGTTCCATACTGGTGCGTCTCGGAAGGCGGTTAGGAGCCGTACAAAACGTTTGACGCCCGACTGAAGGAAGTCTGTCGTGTTTTGCGGGTGCGTAGTCTGCTCTCCCGATACCGTGGCCCAAACATGACCGACTTTGTGTCCAGTGCTTACAAAGGGGATATTGGTAGCTCTCGAAACAAGTCGTCAAGTCTCTCCTCGGTGCTGGCAACGCTTGGCAAATACGGATTGTCAACCACCCACAGAAAGAGCTCAAGGTAAATTTACAAGAAACGAGTCTAGGATTTCAGTGCTGATAATATAACACTGCCAGACAAAGCGAGTAAACTCGAGAGGAAATTTTGCCAAGGCCAAGATTTTGAAACGTTCTGTAAGGGTCGGTGATGACACCCCTGGAGGAAAATGAAGTTGGCATTGCAGGCGGTCTGAAAAGTCCTTCCATGTTAACCAATTTTACCACCTAGCATGGCCATGCAGGTTGATAAAGCACCTTTCAGGCGTGAAAATTAGGTGCTCGAGGCAAAATAGATATAAGTAAACACTTTCGAAATCACAACCTATACTTGTCTACATCTGTGTGTCTCTTTCATGCGTCAACAAGACAATTACTCTCGGTACGCTTTACAAAAAGCCCCTTGCATCAAGCCACCTCTGGCTTCTTCCCAACCATCAGATACATGGGAGTGAACAACTTCCTTTTCCCGCCCTCGACCAAGGCGTCGGCCGCCCTGCCCAGACTCTCGGCCGTCTTCTTTGTGCCAGACGGCACAATCCTCGCCATCTCAAGGGCTTGCAAAAACGCATGCGCCACCACCCTCCCCCAGCGGTTCATTCTCAAGACGGTCAGCGCATCCCAAAGATTCTGCGCGTAGCTCAGGTCTGACCCGAGCGGCCAGTACCACGGCGCGGGACCGCTGTCCGTGGCCGCGAGGTCCTCATGGTAGACCAGGTCGAAGCCGGCCTCCCTTATAGCCGCCAGTCCCTCGCGTACCCCAAACATCTGGGGGATACCGTCTCCCTGTTCAATATCAAGTCTGATTCGGCAATGCTCAAGGTCCTCGTTATCATAAGCCTCCGTCATGAGCCATTCGTAGACGCCAAACATGCCGCCCGGTTTGAGAACGCGGTTGATCTCGCGGTATACGCCAACGAGCGAGGGCGCATGGCACGTCGCTTCAATCACGTACACGGCGTCAAAGGAGTCATCCGGAAACGGCATTTTCTAAGCATCCACCATTAGCATTCAGACTTTTTTGCCACGGGGCCAGACCAAAAGCCGGCCCGCGTGCAGAACACAGGAACGGCGAAGCATCTCCCACCATAAAGTCCCCTTGGACGAAATCCAGCCTCTCGGCCAGTCCTTCCTTCTCGGCATACGACTTGGCCCGCTGGACCTGGTACTCATTGATGTTGAGCCCGGTGACGTGGCATCCGGCAAACTTGACCATCTCGCGCGCCGGGCCGCCCACGCCGCAGCCGACGTCCAGCACCTTCATGCCCTTCCTGAGGCCGACGTGGGCGGCGAGGAGGTGCTCGTGCCGGGCGATCGCCTGGGGGAATGCCTCGCCGTGCGCGAAGCGGCAAAAGTGGAACGACTCGCCCCAGGCGTTTTCGTAAAAATCCGTCGCGATGTTGTAGTACCTGCAAACAGTGGTGTAAGTCGGCCATCTCACCCGGACAAAGCTACACTCGTGCGAGAAGGGGCACGGAAAGGGGCTGCAAGTAAGTCATACTGTCTAGTCAGGCTAGCGTAGTCGTCGGCTCGAGCCTGGCGGACGGCCTCGGTCTCGTCCTGGGCCTTGTTGTTGTCCCAGTGTTGGAAATACTCCTTCACGGCCGCCTCGTTGGCGCCTCGGTCCTTGCCCATCATGGCACGCAAGCCGCCGCGGGACTCGGACGATGCGCCATGGAGAATCTTGTCGAAGGCAGCGTGCCTCGCGTCATTTTCCGATACCAACGTCCGGCTGGACATGTTGATGCTGTGGGAAAGGGGAGAATACAATTGTGGTCAGGGCAAGATGTTGCGAGATAGCTCTAGCCAAGCAAATAAAGGAGAAAGATATGTACAATCAACGACACGGAAAATTGAAAGAAATTCTGCTAGATCTAAGGAGAATATATAAACCTCTTGTAACTTGACTACCAGAGCCTTGCAAGTATTCTCTAGTATTGGCTTGTTGTACACCAACGGGAGGGCAAACGCACATGCGAATACGAATACGAGTGCATCCGACAGCGACGAAATGCGATGCACCGCCCAGCACGGGAGTCTCGGTAAAGTTCACGCGGCTGAAAGGAAATAGGGCCCATGGGTATTTTATGGCTTGCTTCCGATTCATTCATGCGGCATTGCTAAGGCTCCCCGGTTAAAACTTAAGACTACGCCTCCGTGACCAGAGAGTCGCAATCTTACTGCGACGCACTCAAAGTGAAACACGAATACGTTTGCGGGCGGGAAATTCTCCCATATTGTAAATCCCCCATGTGATTATGGGTATTGAATTGCTTTGTAAAAGCCTTTGCGCGGCATGAAGAATGCTATATGGTATGGCAAAGTGCAAAACGTATTTCAGTAGAGCAGGTACGAAGCTGTCCCGCGGTATAGTGCAATTTGCTGGAGCAAACGAGCAAATACTTAACAATATTCAAATTAAATATACTTCGTCGCAGAACTGTATACACTTGTTTCAGTCAGTCCACTCACCCCTTACCCATCGGTTGACAAAGTCAAGAGCACCTTCAGGCTGGTCATATGGGACCATGTGCCCTGCCTTATAGACTCGTAGAAATGCAAATCCCCGTGCGTGCCTCAAGCTCCCATAGGCCTTTCCAGAAGAGGCTGTCAACTCGACCATGCTGGCATCGTTGAAGTCGGTTTGGCCCGGCCACGGCAGAGCCTTTGTCCAGGCTTCGTTGCCCAGCCAATTGCAGATGAAATCGACGTCGCCTGCATAGATGAGAACCGGGATCTTTTCCAAGAGTGTCGGAACGTGTTTCTGGATGGGAAGAAACCAGTCACCGGCCTGCTGGAAGGCAGCGTTAACGTGGTCGTTGCAGGTCTTAAAGTTGGCAACTTCGACGCCAAGGGCTCCCATAACGTCCTTTCTATTCAGCCAGTCTTGAATCCAGTTCATCTCTTCATAGCATAGATCACCTCCAACACACTTTTTCCGTATGTCGTAAATGTTGAGGCCTGTTGACGCAAAGGCACCAAGGAAGGGGGTATTGCAACGGTCGCCCGCGTTGACACACGCGGCATCTTCTCCGTTATAGCAGGCCTTGATCGCGGCCTGGCATTTGGGGAGTGCATATTCCATAGTTTGGCAAGTATAATTACTAAGGACAGGCTTATATCCTCCACCTCCGCAGCCCATGGGCTCGTAATAGGCATACTGGGTGTAGGGATCGGTGAGGCCGTTGCCAATCAAGATGCTTTTGAGGTTGATGTTACGAGCAGGGTGGGAGAGAATTTCAGAGGCAAAGACTGGGATATAATGACCGGCATAGGATTCGCCGGAAATATGGAAATCCTGTTCAGAATATTCGGGAAATTGCTCAAAAAACAGGGTCATCAGGGCGTAGACATCTTTAGCAGCAGCAGCTGTGGTGTCGACGGGAACGTTGCTGTAGGAGAAGCCGGTGTTAACGGGCTGATCTAAGAAGATAACAGAGGCATTATTGTTCCAGGAGTATTCGTTTCGGACAAGGCTGCCGTTCTTGTCAATGTGAGAGGGACCAAGCTCCATGAAGAGTCCAGACATGGAAGAACAGCCAGGCCCTCCGGTAAGCCATAGAATAACAGGGTCGTTCTTGGGGTCGTTGCGAGATTCAAAGAACCCTTAAGTAAAATGAGAATTAGCCAGATGGATACTAGCAATGCTCATCAGACATTGACTTACAATAGAAGAGATGCTTGTCCGTGGAGTTGTCATCGAGATATCCAGTGTACTGCTTGACCGTGTCAACGCCAAGTCTACTTGGGTCAACCGCATTAGCACGCAATTTGTAGTTGACAAGATGGCCACCGTATTTCTGGGAAGCTTTCACATCAGCTCCACTGATTAAATAGCTGAATTCGCCATCTCGCTTGCCAAGGGACTCTTTGGTAGGTGGGATGTCTGTTGCTTCATCGGGATATGGGTTCGGGAACGCGGCTGTCACCGAGACTAGCCCAAGGAAAAATGCAGCAGAGAAACGCATGGCGGATGGAGAGGACAACATGCGGTAGCCCCAAGCAGAAAACTGGGGGACAAGGGAGAGACCAGTTTTGACCTCTTGTGGGAAGTCCGGCTGTTATTCAGTCTCTAGAAGATGAATATCAAGAATGTCGCATAAAAAAAAAGAGAGCATGGCCAGAGGACAGAGACAGTGGCGTGCGGTTCCTCCCTGAATATATATAGATATCAATTGATATGTGTCTTGTGGCACGAACCCTAATTACCAGGAGCTATCAAGCTAGCATTACCTAAGAATAAGATCGTTTTTTGTAGAAGGACCAATGGACCTTGACTCGACTAGACTAGCCGGCTTTCCCTACTGCCTCGTAGGAAGGTACCTAGTTGCCGGGTCTTTCTCCAAGGTCGATCATGAGAGTCGGCTTCGGCTCCTCGGGCAATACCATGGTGTTTGTGGTTTGTAGATGGGTAATGCTGCGTGGACCAAACCCACAAGTGCGCCTAGGTCAGGACAGGAAGGTGGGTGTGCAGGGCCGGTGCCATGGTGGGCGCTCGCAATCATAGCCTTTTCTTAATAATGATGAGGTCTCACCGGTAGCTATTTTGGGTTGGCACTTGAACCTAGATCACTGCCCGACATAGCTTCGTCGGCGTCATAGCGCTCTCAGCATTGCATACGGCGAGGTCAGTCCGGAAGAACCCAGGACAGGTGAAGCTCGAGTGAGTGATGGTGTCGAACACACACCAAGCTCAACTGCCGATCTTCTAAGTTCTCTCCAAGCTTCATGCGGCCCCGTGCGGGTTCCGGATAATGGCGGAATGTGGCGTAACTGAAGATGCAGCTTCACGCACTGGTATGGGGATGCCGTGTCTTGTCTCGGCTAAGAAAACAAGCATCCTGAACAATCCATCTTGTCTTGGACTTTCCGGGCTGTTCGCCGTATGGCGTTGCGTCGGGTCCGGCCTCATGTTCGAGTTGGTTTGTGTCATTTCCCCAATTGCCGACATGTCATCAATCGCTGTGACCCCGTACGGACAGACCTGGCTCAACGCCTGCCTGAACGGGTAGGTGAAGAATACCCCCAGGGCCTCTTCTGGGACAACGTCGAGATATGACGTAGCTGGAAAGATCAGGCAATGGAAGTCTCCCCTTGTTGTCGAATCATCTTGGCAGGGTGCATTACCCGTTGTGGAAACTGTCGGGCAGGAACAGCCGAAAACACGACGCATAAGAGCATGTGGTGGCGCTCTGCCGACCAGTCCACACAGAATTTGAAGTCATGGAAGGTCTATACATTCGTTCATTCGCACCATGGCCCATCTTGGCAGGCGTTCGGAACAACGGCACAAATGCATGGCTTCCGTCAACCGCCTTGGCATTTATGGGCGCAGATCAGGTGCGGGTCCATTGATACGAGCGTTGTCGTTTGCATTGCTCTCATCGTCTCGTCGCATGCAGATTCAGGCGCTGAGCATTTGCTTGGCCGACCAAGTGGTGGCTTGGATCTCGGTTTGTAGTGCATTTGCGCCGCGGTGTGAAAAGATGGTCACGACATGGACTCATGACATGCCGCCTCAGGCTCTCAGCACGTGGCTACAGGGTGCATTGTTCACACCGACCTAGTAGTCCCTGCTACTTGGCTAGGTACTTAAGTAGGTACATATGTCTGTGTATAGGTATATATGTACCTTTTAGTGTATATGCATATGAGTGTACCAAGTATAAGCATATATACATTGTCACACTCGCGCAAGTCAACAAATGCGAAGCCAAATGTGTGGTATCAAAAAAGTAAATATCAATTACATCGCTATGTTGAATTACTAGGCTCATGTTGAAAAGGAATACATCGAAATATCATTGAGAACCATTAGGATCCTGGGTATCCTTGGTCCGCTCTCCCAACGGCCGGGTAAAGAAATAACTCTTTTCCCATCCATCAATGTCATCAACGACCGTCTCCCGCACAAGCTCGTACCTGCCGATCTTGGGGAGGATGACAGCCCAGATTAACCAGTACAAGCCTCCAGCCAGAATCACACCAAATCCGACAACGCAGTGGATCCAGTACGGCAGGCTCTCGTACACACTCTGCCCATCCTCGGGGGGCACAAACGGAGCCACGACCAAGTATATGTTGCTGAGGAGGAAAAAGATGACCACGGGGAGGGTTGCCTTGAGGGGAGGATTCCAGTTTCTCGCCGCCCGGTTGCGGTACAGGTGAATCAGCCCGCCCGCGACAAACGTGTTGATGATGGCCAGCGGGTACGAAATGAGGTTGAGCACAAAGTTGTACGCGTCGCCAGATGGGGGGGCCAGAATCGTAATCGCCGTGACGAGCCAGTGCTCAAAGAGGCCGGCGAGAGGGGCGTTGAAGGGGCGGTTGCTCGCCCAGAAGCGCGAGAAGGGAAGGACACCCTCGCGCCCGAGTTCCTGGACCAGCCGACCCTGGGAGAAGATGACGCTCAGGACGTTGCCAAACGCAGACAGTGCAACAAAGACAGACAGGGCCCGCTCGGCAGACTCTCCAAACATGTTGCGGAAGAGCGAGGCCGCCACCAGGCGCTTCGATTCCAGCATCTCCTCTTTCGACACGGCCGCAAAGTAGGCCACGTTTGCGAGCATGTACAGGACGGAAATGGTGCCGAGGGCCAGCGGGGCGGCGAACTTGAGCGTCCTGGCCGGGTTCTTGGTCTCGCTGAGGGCGTAGTTGGCGTTGCTGTAGCCGACAAAGCTCCAAATGACGTTGTACAGCGCCGTGACGACGCCGTACGCACTGCCGGTCGTGCCCTCGAACGGCTTGGAGAAAGTGTTGTTCTCCCTCACCTTTTTGAGATTGACCAGCGGGGATATGACGATGATGACGATGACGAGGATCTTCAAAATACCCAAGAAATTCTGCAGTCGGATTCCCCATTTCAACGCCGTGCCGTGGATCAAGAAGGCGGCCGTCAGACATGCCAGCGCGATGCCTCGCTGGTTCCACCGCGTCACATCGACCTGCGCGGCGTGCAGGATGTACTCGCCAAAGATGACGGAGTTGCCCGCCGCCCACCCGAGGAGGATCACATAGCCAGTGTACAGAGACGTGGTGAGGAACTTGGGCTTGCGGTACACGAATTCAAGGTAATTCTTCTCACCGCCGTTGCGGGGCAGTCCCGTGCCAAACTCCATGTAGACTGCTGTTCCGGCGGCGGCGATGAGCATGCCCACAAGCCAGATCATGAGCGACAGGCCCGGGGAGCCACACTGGGCGAGAATGGTTGCCGGCGTGGCGAAGATGCCGGTACCGATGATGCGGTTGAAGATGAGCATGGAGGCCGAGGGAATGCCTATCTGGCGTTTGTTTTCGCGGGCGATTTCGAGTTGGCCTATTTTTGGTTTCATGACTGTCAGTCTTGTGTAAAGGCCCTTGGTAGTGTGAGGCTGGCCAGCAACGAACTCTAGGGCCGAGGGATAACAAGCATACCATTCTCTGTGTCGGGCCCCGAGCTGGCATCGCTAGGATGCACCTTGACGGTGTCCTTGCCCTCAGCGTGGGCACCTCCAACAAGGCGGTCCATCTTTGTGCGCAAGGTTGGCTTTCTCGTCGGTTCAGATGATGAGGCCGTCACACATGCCAAGCTTTATATCAACGCACGAGAACCCAAATAAGAAGGAACCAAGATAAGACACCAACAGATAGGGACGAGCCAATACAACATAACAAATATGGGGAACGAAAAAAGGCTCGGACGGACTGCTACGCCGTCGACATATTTAAAGAAAAATCTTTGCCCGCCGCAGCACGAAGCCAAGAGTCAGGTCCCAAAGGTCCCCAAGCACCTCATCGTCGTCCTAACAAGAAGTGTGGATACCCGAAGCGGGTGTCGCGACGCTAGAAGCCCATCAGAAGCAGCGATTGCTGTGTCTAGAGCTTCTCCTGACCCTCTTTTGCTCACCTAGGCGGGTCTCGCGAGAATGGTGCCATCGCACCCCTTGGTTGACGTTTTTTCTAGGCATGGAATGCATAAGGGCTCCTTGCTTGATGCCTCACGTTGTTGCATGTGTCGTCACGCCAGGCTGCGACTACATTTTTTATTCAGCCGATACCTTTGCTACGGTGCTCGGGGAATTTGTCTGCTCAATCGGATAATTACCCAGTATAGCCACAATCTGTAAAAATTTCTTCTCTTGTCCGCAGTAGACTTCACCCAATGTGAGGAAATTTGTGCATGGTAAAAGACTGGAGTGTCTTTCTTTTTTCGGCACTAGCTTCGATGACGCGATCGACAAAGCCGCCTGGTTTGGGAAACATGGGCCAATCAGGCGGGTCGGGGACTAAAATAGAATGGGGCCGGGGCTGAATTTCAACCTCTGATTTAAGCATGGAGCTCGGCCCTGGCTTTTTTAAGCTGCGGGTGCGCATGGGAGTGGTGGTGGTGGCGTCGTGATGGAATATTCGGGGCTTCTGTGGTGACGGGAATGGTGGAGAAATGGCTGCGATCGATGTTGCGCAGGTTCACTTGAAGTTTCGATTCTCTGGTAACCTACGGAGTACACGGCGGTGGCACGTGGTGTCTGGGTTGAGGCACAATTTCGATGATACCTCGCAAGCTCGGCCGTGCCAACACTGGCCACTTGTGGTGTGTATAAAGGCCCTCGTCAACCAAACTACCATCAACTGCCATCTCTCCCATCAACTGCGGCCTGTTCTCGGTCCTCGCTGCTTCGAAATCACCCCTGAGCCGCCCCTGGAACGTTCCTGAGCCGGCATCATCCGTGGTTCCCGTGGATTCGTGGACTCGTGGCGTCTTTTCACCAATGGCATGATGTATAAGTGCGACCTCTCGGCCCTACCTCACTTCAGCCGGTCATCCATAATTCCATGACTGCGAAATAGCTCAAATGGATCCGTCACGCAATCGTATTTCCTGGCAGGCTTCACGACTCGCGAGCGGGCGCCTCATTTAACATGGATTGTGTATTGCATGGCCATCAGCCGTAAGCATTACTAAAATTTGGCTCAACTACTCCAGCCTTCCTGGTCTATCATCGGTATCATATTGTTTCAAAGGAGGGAGCATCCAGCGGTAAGGAGTGTCATACAATGGCGTGATTCTGCCTTTGCTTTTCTCCCCAATATCCATCATATCAATCCTGTTACAAACTCCACGACAGCCGTCTTGCTGCTTCTCGACTGCCCAATCCAAAACAAATCTTCCAAAAGATACATTACGTATGCGCCGTCGTATGCAAACGGTATAGAATAAAATGCAGTAGTCCATAAATTGGCAGTCCAACGCCACAATTTCCAAGAGAGGTTTCGCCTTTTTCCGTTTCATTATGCCAGCGAGCCAAGAGAGGGTTTCAGAGTTGCTTATGCAACAGCCTGCATGGCCTCGATAGGAACCGGGGCATTAATGTGGTTGCAGCTGATGGTGCGAGAAGAATAGATCTGGCCAATCGTCCAGTTATCGTTCTGCCAGGTTTCATCAGTGCAGGTCAAGTCGAGCTTGGAACCGCCCTGAGCCCAGAAGCGGCTGCCCTCTTCAGGACACGCCCATGTCTGGTTGACCTTGAGCTCCTTCTCGGGCCACGAGAAGGTGAAGGTAGCAGGGTCTCCGGATTCGGGCTGGACGCAATTATAGATGAGGTTGCCATAGAAGAAATCATTCAGCTGGTTGGAGGCGGCCGAGCACTGGGGCTTGAATGCAACGTTGGGGTTCTCCAGAGTGAAGTTGACGTAGCCCCAGGAGTTCTGATGGGCAGGGGTGGTAAAGATGTAAGAAGCATGGAAGTCAAAGTCGCCGACAGTCCATTGTGTGGTCTTGATCGACTTATCGGTGCATGTTTCTTCCGCGCGAAGGTCTAGGGTTGACGGGGCTGCCAGGGCCGTGCCGGCCAAGAGCAGAGATGTGAGAATGTTGAACATTTTGAGGGTGTTATTGCTTGGTTTGGGGAGAGAGAAGAAAAGGGTAGCAAAAGACTTCTTCGGAAGAAAGTTTGAACAGATGAGATTGTTTGCTATTGTATCTTGTGAGATGATGTCTCTGATCTTACATTTGGGAACGGGATCTTGCCACATACTTATAGCCGGAGCAACAAGTTGCTGGCCGGGTCATCAAAAGAAGCCGAGCCGCGTTGAGACTGCTGTCTGGCCCGTTGGCCGAGGGCCAAAGACAGCTTTGTTCCTTCCAATGATGCAGAGCAACACCCAATCGGTCAGGTAAGACTGGTGGGCTGGTCTGTGTGCGTGTGGCAACCAACCAACTGATGGGGTATTGACCATTGAGGTTGGTGATGGTGATGGCGGGAACAACATGGACAGAGTGAAGCAGGTGAAAGCTTCCAGACGTCGGCCAAGCAAATGACGTAGCACCGACTTCGTATTTGCCGAAGCAACTGGAAGCAGCAGGCAGCCAGCTGGCACTAAGCAGATAATAGGTTAGCGTCAAGTCCTTTTGCCTCTCAACGGCTGACGATGGGGAGGCGGAGGGCGGCGAAGACGGCGGCGACGACGACGACGACGACGACGACGGCTGACAGGAGCTGAGGGCCATTCCACTCCGCAGCAAACATTGAGTTTCCGTACATTGTTTCCCTGAACAATACCGGTCGACATTATACAAACGGGGCCTATCGAGTCTTGACCAACCGGCCGCCACGGAAACATCGAAGGGCCCCTGCAACCTGACAAGCCCAAATGCCGGCTCATGTCACCCATGCTCCCTGCAGCAACGCAAAGGGCTGTGTCATTGCAAGTCACCGTTTTTTTGTGTCAATACTTGGTACCGCAGCGTAATAATGATCAATTGACAATCTGATTACTCCGTAGGTTTTTGCCCTTTGCTGTGAGCACGAGCGCTTCACCGCGTCGACAACTGAGACATTGCAATCTCACCTCGACAAAAACAAAGACAAGACGAGCGACAGTTAATCTTCTGCCAGCGCATGAACCACCAACCAGCTGGGTCGAGCAGAGTTAGACGGCCGAAAACGGTTCTGACAAAGGGACCACACCGTGGGGGCCCAGGAATAGCATCTCTCAAGAACGAGGCGGGGAGAATGGAGCAGCGCACGGTCGTGACTCGTGAGCCAAGCAGAGGGCATCGGGCAAGCCCAGATAATACTCTCGTTGCAGTTTGTGAATCGGCCAGTTAAACTTTGGGGGTCCAATGAGATCTGCAGCGACCCAGCACTAGAATCTCGTATTCCACTTCGCACGTTAGTCGCTCCGTATAGGCGGCTGAGTAGCGACTATAATGCCGCTCAATGCAAGGGTCAGCTGCAACAGAACATGAACAAGAGTCATAATCGGAGCACGATTTGTCCATGCAACGCAACCGACTGTCAGCTGCGTGCTTATTTTCCTTACGTTTTTTTACGGTTGACGGTTGACAGCTCGGGTTGGCTGCATGTGCTCGTACGATGGGCCTCTGTATCACGAGGCGTGGTACATACGCAGACGCACTGGTGAGTTGTTATTGACTTGTGAATAACGCACCGAGGGTCAGATCTGGACCTCGGATCATGGCTTCGACGGGTGGTACATACATCCCTCGCAGGATTGAAACGCCTGTATCCCTGTTCCACAAGCAGTCTTTGGAGGCCCAGAAGAGCTGATTCTTTGTTCAACGGTGTCGGACTGCAGGCCAGCAGCTCACCTGCATGTTAGGTGCATAAAAGCAAAATCTATTGAACATACTTATGATGCCAGGTGAAACGAGTAGTTCGTCTACTGCTGTCGGTTCCGGGCGACCAGAATATCATACCCCGAATGATATCAATCATGCCATCAGCTGTTCAAACAACCGTCACCATGGCAGTCGGCATCCGGAGCAAACCCTTGCCTCCGTGGACCCCGCCAATTTGGACGGGCAGTCTTCGCTAATCGTGGTTTGCACACTGCCCGTTCTTAATCCCGGCGCCAAGGAACCATGTAAACCATCCATCCCCACACCAAAGTCTCGGCATCCGGGCCATGACAATGCAAACCAGTATTTACGGAATACTAGCGGTAACAGTAGCAGCGGCAGTGGCAGTGGCGGCGGGCCCTTGAGGTTATCGTTATCAGTGTCCAAGGTTCCATCGCGTGGCAAAGAGGTTGGGTGGCTCTGATGACGTCGAGTCCAGTGTTGCTGCAACCTTATGCATCATAGTCTCTGCACGGGGGGCCCTTGGCAAACCTTGTGTGACAAGAGGTGAGTCAATTTTTCATTTTTGCTGAGCTGCGGTGAGGCGACAGATATTACAAGAGATTTCGGCCCTGGGTCAGATATTGCGGACTTTTTCTAAAAGACTGTGGCCTCGAGTCAAATATCTCTTCGGAAAACCTTGCACTATATCTACGGACGAAGCAGAAGCCGCCCCCTTCAAGAACTTATTCACCTCTGCGCAGGTGTGCATTGTGGTCCGCATGTTGCGTAGCGAAAGAAGCATGCCAATTTGCCTCGACGGTTTTGAGAGCCTTCGAGCATAGGGTAGGACTTTAAGCTGATGGATCTAGTACGTAGAGCTAGAGCTCCATGTAAACTGGCCTTGATATACGCTGATAGTATAGACAGACCTTGCAGTGATCTTTTGCCAGGAAACGTCGTCTACCACCCCACGTTGTCCATCGGTCACTTTATATGGTTGTGATCGACGTATGGCGAGGAATAATAATAACTCGTCTCCACGACCTGTTTCGAACCCAAAAATGACGCACACCCAGCTCCCTTCATTTCGAAACATGAATCGTGTAGTCGTAAATCTATAGAAAAAAATCTGTAGAAAATTCCAGCTGCACAATCCCAAAGAAGACCAAAATTGATTTATCGATTCTGTACGGAGTACTCCGTAGCACGTGCGCTCATTCCACCAGACCTCCACCGTGCGAAAATGGCAGACACGTCTTACCCCCGCCCAGACTTTGTGCGAGCTGGTCTGCACTGGGAATCGCTCAACGGCGCTTGGGACTTTATTTTTGACGACGGCGATGTGGGACTACAGAACCGCTGGCAAGATGCAGGCCTTCCCAGCGAGATTGCTGTGGAAGCTGTCGGCGGCGGCAGCAATGATGGCCTCGGCGGTGAAGGTGACAGCATCACGCAACGCATCGCTGCGGGCACCCAAGAACTCCTACCGGGCAACGCCTTGTCCAGAGAATCGGCCATTATCAACCGAAAGCGACAGATCCATGTCCCTTATGTCTTCCAGTGCCCTGCTTCGGGGATCAATGACCGCGGCGTCCATCAAGTATTGTGGTACGAGCGCTCCGTCGCTGACCTGCGATCAAGCCAAGAAAAAGACCGCGGAGACAAGCTCTTGTTACGATTCGGGGCTGTCGATTACGAAGCCCGCGTGTGGGTGAATGGCCGTGAAGTTGGAGGGCATCGCGGCGGCCATGTCCCGTTTGACATTGACGTTACCGACGCTGTCGATCAAGCCGGAGCCGGTCCGCATCGGATTACGATCCGGGTTTATGACTCTGCGTATGATTTGACCCAGCCGCGTGGGAAGCAGTACTGGGGGGCGAAGCCAGAGAGCATCTTTTACACTCCCTCGGGCGGTATCTGGCAGTCGGTCTGGCTGGAGGTTGCTCCTGGGGCGAGGATTGCTGACAGCTCCCATGGAACTGTTCTTCGGTCTAATGACATTGATTCAGGGACGCTGCACTGCCACGTTGCCGTGCTTGGTCGAAGAGTCGGCCGGAACTACAGCATCGAGATGGAAAGTTGGTTCGGGGGCGTCTTGGTCTCCAAGTCGGGGCTTATAGCCCTGCCGAATGACAAAGATTCTGTTGATGTCGAACTCAAGATGCGCATGTCTGAGAATCAAAAGTCCAGCCTCTTGCCCGGCACCATTGACACAGATTCATTGCAAAATCCATGGTGCTGGAAAGACGGAGTCGCCCTGTGGTCTCCAGAGCACCCGCTGCTCTATGGCATTACCATTAATCTTATCGATACATCAACCGGAAATGTCTTGGAAACGGTCAAGACATCAACGGGAATGCGATCCATAGAATGGCAAGCTGGTGATGGCTACTGGCGACTCAATGGTAAGCCTTACTTCCAGGCTCTTTGTCTAGACCAGGGCTACTGGCCCGAGACCTTCATGACGGGCTCTTCGGACGAAATCAAGCACGATATCGAGTTGGCCAAGAAAATGGGCTTCAATGGCTGCAGAAAGCATCAAAAGGTCGAAGGTCCGCTGTTCTACCACTTTGCCGACAAACTCGGTTACCTCGTCTGGGCAGAGATGGCAAACGCCTACCAATTCAGCCGTGAATACATCGACCGCTTCAACCAGGAGTGGGTAGAGTCGGTCAAGTTGGCCATCAATCATCCCTCGGTTGTGACTTGGACGCCGGTGAATGAGAGCTGGGCGTACACGTCGCTTCAGGATAGTGTTGAGCAGCGCAATCATATCCGAGCGCTGTATTTCTTGACAAGGTAAAGCACAGCATGACGAGTCTGTGTATCATTTTCCGATGACTAACCTCAGTGCCGCACGCAGATCTCTGGATTCAACGCGCAGCATCAACGATAACTGCGGGTGGGAGCACGTCCACACAGATCTTACAACCTTTCACGACTATAGCGATGGGCCTGAGCTAGCCAAGACATGTGCCAGCTTGGATGCCATACTGGACAAGAAGGCGGACCGTCATCTATTTGTACCTGCTATCGAAGGTCGAGACCAAGGTGCACAGCACGTCCCTGGAACGCCCATCATGTGCACTGAGTTTGGCGGCGTCAATATCGCGCCAGCCAAGGATAGCGGGGAGAATGTCCGCGACTGGGGATACACAACTGCCAGCAATTCGGCAGATCTTTTGACTAGGTTTGAGAAATTAGTACGGGGTGTTGCCGACGGCGGGCATTGTTGTGCCTTTGTCTATACGCAGTTGTAGGTTGCCCGTTACTTGTTTGTGTGTGAGAGCGACGATCAAAGGCTGACTGTGACTAGGACTGATATCGAACAAGAAGCGAACGGACTATACACATTTGACCGCACAGAGAAACTGAGTTCTGAAAGGGTTAAATGCATTATTGATGAATCACTACGACAATGGTATGAGCGCATTAGCCACGCATGATGCGGCTGGTTCAGTTCGAATATTTTTAGTAATTCTACTGTGAGCCTCGAATGAACAAAACTCAGCTGCTCGTCCTGTGAGTGCCTGCCCGTGCTGTGATGCAACGCCATGCTACATTGGCACACGGTGTTCGCATCGTGCTCAGTGACATATATTGTGTGCATTGAAAAATCTCTGAACAAAGTTTCAATCTAGAAAAATGTATAGATTCTCCCATCTTTCCAAGACCTCTGCCCTCCTTCCTGCCCTCCTTATCAGTCCTCAAACAAAACCAAGCACCGAGCTTCTCAGACAACAACACAGAATATCCACGACGCTTCGCACAAAACCATCCAACAACAACAGCAGCAACAACAACAATACGGCGATATAGAAATATCTACTACAGTACTATATCCAGCCTTAAAAATGCCTTCTGGACCTGTTGAATCAGCTCCGGTTGATGACCACTCGGATTCGGTCGACACCAACCCTCGTCATCATCGGCTCAAACCATGCTTTCCATGTGAATGCTTTCATGGCTGCGCGAACATGATCGAGGCGCCGTCCGGGATATGCGCGCTTTGCCTGTTTAATTGTAAACCACCCGTGTAAAGCGGAGGTTTGCCTGTGCTTTGCGCCATCGAGAAGCAACGCAGGCAAGCAAGCTGTAGCTTTGGAGCTGCAGCCTCCGGCCTTGTCTCTTTTTTGTAATGAATGAGGCCGACTCCCATCCTCTGGTTCCCCCTCGAAATACTCCTCGGAAAGCGGTCAATTAGATGAGGGTTCAAGCTACCCACGTACAGATGTATCGCGGTAGCTACCGCATACCTTTGACCAACGCGGCCAAAAAACTTCAAATTCGACAACCACTATACATCTTCAAGACTTGGATAAACTCGACTGGATCTCCTCGCCCGCCCGGCTGTCACCACTGCCCCTTACCCTCTGTCAACATCTTGGCATCAGGGTCTTTGTCAATCCAAAGATTCCCACGGGCCAGCATTGTCTCAGTTTCAACACACGAGACCACTGATTTACGGATGCAAATTCACAACCACCCGAATTGACGCCGGTGTTGGAGAAGGAATATGAAGATGTACTAGTTTACATATTTCGATGAATAAAGTTTTGGATATTAAACGCATCTCATTGTTCTTGTTAGTGAATTATGTTATTCGTTCCTTTATCCCTCGTTGCCTCAGCCGTTTCTGGTAAATGGAGCATTTTTGGCATCAGTGTAGGAAAAGACGGGGAGAAATTCTCCGTTGCCCTGGGACCTATATGTAGTCTGAGGGTTCCGTTTTGCATACTTGAGCTATTTTCTAGTTAAACTGCAGTAAAGTTCCTCGCAGCCGATTCTTTGCGTATTTTGCTCATGTTCTGACCCTACATAGTAAAACGGAGTAGTACCTGAGGAAGGAAAAATCAGGATACTCAACAAATTGTCAGTGTAAAAAAGTGCTTGCCTATTGGTGTATTGATAACGTGTAGATGGATACCCTAATAACTCATACTTGAGAAAACAAGTCTACGGTTTCCAACCACCGCCAAATGACAACCCTTGCATTCGGGCAATCTCCCCCAAGTTTCTTCATGCTCATTACGTGAAACTGAACAGTCATTACCGCGTTAGCGCCATAGTCCGCCATCCTTTCCTCCCGTCTCTACCTAGCTCTCCACCGAGTGAACGATGGTCCGGCAAAACTGTCATCTGGGCATCTGAACCATGTATCTCTTTTATCTGGCGGACAACAATGCCGGTCCCGTTTCTAGATCATGACTGGTACTTGGCCCAGTCAATACCAGTCACGTTCTTATAGCACTGAGACTGGACTGCAAACCGATAGTCAAACCGAGCACGGGGAGAAAGAGGAAGCAGCTCAGCGCACTCGGGAAGAAGACGAACAGGAGCACAGTCCCTCGGAATATTGTAGTTGGGCGAGCCGTCTGGCGGGAAAGTAGTCTTGGCCTGCTTGATGACAACCTGTTCACCCCCAATCGGGAGCACCTGGCGACAAGCAACATATGTCTCTGGGGTGAGGAAGACGAACGGGCTCTTGTAGTGTCTGATGCCGATTCCCTTGTCGCCATCTGCCCCCGACATGAGCACCTCGGAGAGCGTCTCTGACCCCGGCTCCGGACTAAGCCTCCAGCTTTCGTACACGTCCCAGTCGGCCCAGATGGTGGTGGCCACGTCGGCGTCGGCCTCTCCCTGGGTCCCATTGACGAAGAAGATGCGGGCGTTCTTGAAGTCCTGGCCGGGGACGACGGCATCCGTCCGCTCGCCGTAGTGGACGCCGGTAATGTACGTGTTGTGAACTGGCGGGTTGAAGTCGCGGGAAGGATGGGTGACATTGACGACGAGGCGGAAGCCTCTGGCATGGGTGGTTTCAGGCCACGCTGCTTCATTGGGGGAGGCCGAAGCCAGTCCCAGGAAGGCGAGAGCAAGGAGCACCTTTTTCATTCTGATGGCGTCTGAGAAGATTGTGGTGGACTTTGGGGCTGGGTGAGTGCTGGCTGGTGTCTGGCGGAGGAGACAGAGACCTCAGACTGGTGACTGGTGACTCGTGAGTGAAGAGTATTTTATTCTTCTGAGCGACGACTGGCCCTTCTTGTGTATTTTGCAGAGGATACGTCAGTTTGAAGAAGGTGATGAGAGTCTTGGATGTGGATAAAAGTGACGCTTTTGCGTGGCACGAAATAAGAGGGCGGAGTTTGTGCGTCGCAGTCGCGGCTTGCCGGCATCAAATACGAGCTGCCCAACACCTCAAGTGCTGCCGGGCGCCAGTATTGTCCTGTGCGTGTTTACTTTCTATTTATTGACAGGATATAGTTTGTCCGTACCCGGCGCCGGCCTGCGCTAAGATTGATCCTACTTAGGTCAAATGTACATTGCATCGGCCAACATTGAAGGGCGCCGTAACCTGTAAGCTAGCTGCCGATCATCACTTCAATCTTGGGTGGTAAAATGGCACCCCATATCATCTGACCAGACCGCTTGTAAGCTGCATATTTAACCAACCAAGTTCATTACACGAAAACTCCGGGGATTGGGCACGAGGTCTGTTGTGAGCCGTGTAACAAATGTTCACGCCATGTCGCAAGGTGGTGGCTTGACCAAGGCTCAAGCCATATCAATGGTTTCATGCAAGTCGTCTAGCAATAGAGAATATGAGGCGAACAGTGTGAATTATTATCCTACGAGCAGAGCCAACATTTCATTTCTTTCCCTTGATACGTCGCGAACCCAAAACCTACAGCACGATTTCCTCGGAGCACCTTCTTCCACGTACAACAGCTCGGTGGCCGTCTGAAGATGCCGCAACCTTCTTCCTTGCATGCCTTTATATCGCCTCCGTACTAACCGGCCATTACACTCTTTCCTCCGTCTTCGGTGATTCGCTCTCTGACGCGAATCTTCATAATCCTTTGGCCCAGATAGTCCAGGCCATTCCCGCAATCAGAATACGCACCCGAACGATCCTGCTCGAGACACCATTTTGCAAACCCATCCGCAATTCCATCAATGTCATCAGTCCTTTTAGGCGTCTTGACACCAACGATACCACTGGGGCAGAACAACAGAGCTTCCCCCTGACGAAGAGAGACGATGCGGCTCAGGAGCTCAGCCATGCTCTCTGCGCTGCTCTTCCCAGATTCTCCTTCTCCCTCTGTGGCGGTTTTCCAGCCTGCCGTCGCCCCTGCCAGGTGGTTCTTCAGGCTGCCCAGCCAATTCGGTGACGTGAAGCGGTGCACGACCGTCACCGAGCAGAGGTCCAGGAGCTTCGGGGAAATCGTCGGCTCCTGCGTCGCAATGACGATACGCGCGCCGAGATGCCTCTGGAGGCGAATGGCGGACAGGAGTGAGTCGGTGAGGGTTTGGCTATCCGCGCTTTCCGTCATGTACTTGTGGGCTTCGTCGAGGGCAATCACTCGTCCAATGTCGTCCGAGGGCTGCTCCAGGAACAAGTTCAGGCAGATGTTGAACAGCGAGCACGCAGACTCGGCGGTGACGCAGGGACAGGACAAGTCGACAATGGTCAACTGCCCGGCCTAGTATCATATATCGCAGTTAGTGTGAGATGGTACTTTTTCATACCGGCAACGTCATGGCCTACCTTTGGTTCCCATGTGGTGGCTGTGCTTGTGAACTCGTTGGGGTCAAACATGGACTGCTTGCCCTTGGGCTTGTAGGAGGTAAACCCGGGGATTTTGCTTTCAGCAACGTCTTCCTCTGCCATGAAACTTTCCAGAGTGTCGAGTCTCTGTTCCAGAGGTCCAGACTGCCCTGGGCTGAGTTCTGCTGCCGCAATGGCCTTGCGGAAAGCTCTGTAATTAAAGTGGCCGCCTTTTTTCTGTTGCTGGACCCTGAGTTCTCTCAGGATGCGAGTCACGATATGCAGATACAGTGGCATGGTTCCTCCTTGAATGGAGCTGACTGCCATAAGATCCAGCATTCGTTTGGTATTGAGGTCTCGCTGGCTGATTCGCAGCTCCTCAACTTCAACATTTGGCAGCGATTTATACAGTTTCTACGCGTGATTAGAATACAACTTCTACAGTCTCTCTCTTTGGTGAAGTTGTATTTCTCACTTACTTTGATTTGTCCCACGTTTGTTGGGGGGCACAAGACACGGACTTTCACACCCGCGTGCGAAGAGATGGAGGCGGCTTCGCAGCGTTGGCCTCGGTTATCCGAAAAAAAGGGATCGTAGTGAAACAATATGCCGGTGAGAGGTCTGGGCAGGGTATTTGCATCCGTGGGTATGAGACAGTTCTCAAGCAAGCAGCTCAGGGTATGACTCTTCCCCGAGCCCTGGCTGCCGCAAATGAAGACGCTCGAGGGGGCTTTGATGTTGTAGAAAACTCTCGGGTCGTTTTCAATGTCCAGCTCCATGTCCTTGCTTGCGTGGAGCTTTGCGACGTCCCCTCCCAGTAATCCATACTGAGTAAATATCTCCCCATTCGAGGTGGACGCATTGTTGCCATGTTGTCTCACAGACTCGGTGAAGATGGGCGTGCCACTCACCTCACTTTCTTCTAAGCTCTTGGTGTCAGCTTGAATCAAGGCAATATGCTTCTTTAGCAAGCTGGAATCGTCGGTCTCGTCCATTTTGTGTATAAGCAAGACTTGTGGATTTTGATGTGCGTGCACCGGTGGCACAGGCTTCTTGGGCAGAACACTGGTTGAGATGAAGGAAGATTGGCAGCTTCATCTAGGAAATGTTGTAGTAAATTTCTTCGCCAGGTAGGCGTGTGTGAAGCTCTCGACTTTATGCAATAACACCGGTACAGGCGGTGAACTTGGCTACAGGCTACATGTACAGGCTGTGAATCAAACATGTTTGCATCAAACGTGTTTGCAAGCTTGGGATAGGAAAAGTCCTTGACTAATTTCACCTTCTTTTCACATTTCACTCAAAAGTACGTAGTAGATTCGTTCCTACGCTCACGAACGTTTGCCTGGTGTTGAGAGGGGATTATTGATGATGAAGTCTAATGAATAATGATGTCTGTATGGCCGGTCAAGGACTCAAGGGGCTACAACAATCTCGCTTGCGTTGGCTGGGTGACGTTGGATAACGTCAACTGGTGGCTCCTTACAAGTTACAACACCTGTCAAGGCGTCGAATGATGACAGCCTCAAGTACACGCCGAGACTAGCATCATGAGTGGTCCAAAGGTACTGGTTTTCTACTCATGTCCAGCCTTGGGAGACTATGGCGCTTGTCCGCGCCTCCTTTTGCATGAAACTACAACTACTATGTGTGGGGAGGCGGGGTTTGATGCTTGATAGCATCACGTCATGCAAACGGATGCATCCCTTCGGTATCCATCGATTTCTCACCTGCCACCTCTTTGAGCATCAACCCGTTTGATTCCCCGAACATGGCCAACGTCGATACTTCACTTCCGCCAGAGCCGTCGGGCGCGGCTGCCGAGTTGGCCTCCCGCCATGCCTCTGAACATGCACTCAAGCTATACGGCGGATGGTTCTGCCCTTTCGTTCAGCGGGCTTGGATCACATTGTGTGAGAAGCAAATTCCACATCAGTACATTGAAATCAACCCCTATAAGAAAGAAGCCGACTTTCTGGCCATGAACCCTCGCGGCCTGGTGCCAACACTGGCTGTTCCCACCGGGCCAGAGGGAGAGAGCCACAAACCACTGTATGAAAGTCTGGTCATCTGTGAATTCCTGGAGGACGCGTACTCGGATGAAGCCAAGCACGGCCGTCGTTTGCTTCCGTCTGATCCCTACGAGCGTGCCCGCGCCCGGCTGTGGATCGACCATATTGGCACAAGAATCGTCCCAGCCTTCTACCGCTTTCTACAGCATACCCCGGAGAAGCCATATAGCATCGAGCAGGCTCGGGCAGAGTTTCACGGCCATATACGCACCCTGACAGAGCAAATGGATCCTGATGGGCCATGGTTTTTGGGCGAGCACCTAAGTTTAGTCGACATTAGCCTAGCCCCTTGGGCAAAACGACTATGGTTGCTTGATCACTACAAGTCCGGCGGACTAGCTATTCCACAAGCTGATGGAGATGCCATCTGGCAACGCTGGTTCAAGTGGTACCATGCCATTGTTGACCGACAGAGCGTCAAGGACACATGGAGCGCTGATGAACGATATATTATAGCTTATAAACGCTACGCGGATGATACCACAAATTCGCTCGTCGGGCAGGCCACAAGACAAGGACAGAGGTTGCCATAAAGTTGAGGTGGCTCAACTCTTGTGCATCTTGGATTGCGTTGAGGGGACGCAATGTGGCTTCCAAATAATATACGCGGAATACCGAACCCGTTTCATGATCCTTGGCTTTTACTTTGATATCGGTCCGGAGAGGAGTATCCTGCACTTTTTGCCCAGACGCTATCATGTGTACTTAGTACTCAGACTTGACTATGAATTATGCAAAATGACACGGTTAATTACCATTTCAATAAACTCGCCATCATGACATAGTCCTCCTAAGCGCCTTCGTGGAACTTGTAATGCCCCAATCCACAACGGGTACAGGGTAGCTTCTGCACACAGTGACACATGAGCAGAAACCAGCAAAGTGTACAGTACAAAGAGACATTTCGCACTCCGAGGCGGACATTGCCTTCACGCCTCAACCACACCGTGGTGGAACTTGCTTTGCGCAACCTCATGACATACAAGCCGACGGCTGCCACGCCGCCATGTCTGACCAGGGAAACTCGCGGTTCACGCCGCAAAACAGGACGACGAACGAGCGTCTGTCAACAAACACCGTTGGTCTTGTCGCGCTATCCGACTTTCGCAAACGGCGAGCAGAGGTGCTCGAGCAGCAGGAGCGCGAGGCTCGCGAGGCTGCCATCTCAGGCACGTCCACACCGGACCGTTCTTTGACAGGCACCCCTGACAACGCCGGCAGTGACTCGAACAGCGGGCTAGGTGTACGGCCGCCGAAGAAGAAGAAGAAGCAAGGCAAGAAGCTGCTGTCCTTTGACGACGAGGAAGACGGCGACAGCGAGGCTAGCAGCAACCCTGATCCCAGGAGCAAGCCGAAGGACTCGGATACGGACCGCGATAGCGAGACGGGCAGGATAAAATTCAAGGCGAATGCGAACGTGGGCATCGTGCCAAAAGCCGTCACGAAAGCAGCCCTGCGGAAAGAGGCTACCGAGCGAGAGGCCTTGCGGCGAGAATTCGTGGCGGTCCAGGAAGCTGTCAAGGCCACCGAGATTGCGGTCCCCTTCGTTTTCTACGATGGAGCCAATACACAAGGGGGGACCGTGCGAATGAAGAAGGGAGACTTTGTGTGGGTGTTCCTGGACAAGAGTCGCAAAGTCGGTGCCGAATTGGGTGTTGGAGACCAAAGCAATGCGCGGCGGGCGTGGGCACGTGTTGGTGTTGATGACTTGATGCTCGTAAGAGATACCGTTATCATTCCACATGTACGTTCTATATTTTCCCAGTCCATCATCCTACTCACAGCTGACCTGGACATTATCTAGCACTACGATTTTCACTTCTTTGTGATGAACAAGACCACTGGGCCCGGGGGCCGTCGACTATTTGACTATAGTTCCGAGGCACCTGTGGGAAAGGAGACTGCGATGGACCAGTCTAGTCCGTCTAGTGAAAACCGTCTTAGCACGGCTGCGTCGCGGGCAGCCGCGGCGAAGTCTTTGGCGAGCATCGATACCCTCGAAGGGGCTTCGGAAGACCCAACGAGGACAAAGGTGGTGGATCGTCGGTGGTATGAGAGAAATAAGCACATCTACCCTGCTAGCACTTGGCAGGAGTTTGACCCGGAGAAGGACTACTCCAGCGAGATACGCAAGGATACCGGCGGCAACACGTATTTTTTCTCCAAATGACTTGTGGCGTCGACATCGGATTATCGGTCGGTTCCAGAGTAAGTGCGCCAGGGGGCTTCTACCAACAGTGGCCATGCCGTCTTGTATGTTGGAGGTGCTGGGTGAAATCTCTCCCACGCTCGACGTGCTAATAAGTATCATGCCTGATTGTGGCTCGCTCCGGCCTTCACCCCCAAAACTGCCACAATGCGAATGAAGCCCCGCCGACTATCAGCCACCCCGGCCAGAACAGCAATAGGATAATAGGGTTTCCACTTCCGAGGATAAAGACAGCAAACTCGTAAAAGAGTTTTTTCCTCAGCATCCGTGTTGTTTTGGCATCCCAAAAATCTGCAAGTGCCTTGGCGGACATGTTGAAACCGTGAAAGGCCCCAAACCTGGTCGCGATATAAGCCTGGATGGCGAGGAAACGGCTTGCATAAAGGGCGTTGACCACGGCGAGGCTCGCAACGAAATAGGTCTGGATGTACAGGAAGGAGGAAAAAGAGCTGATCATGTACTGGAATCGCACGGCGGAAGCAAGAGCAGGCCAGAGACGACCGATGACGGTAGAGCGAGGGTTGATGGAAACCAGGGGCTCCACCTTGGAAGCTGCCAGAAGCGAACCCTTGTCCATTGTTGCAAGCGCCTGCCTTTTATGACTTGTGTGCATTTGATATAGATGAGGGGACAGGGAAGAAGAGAGAACACCGAGAGCACAAGGAGACGCTGTTCCGTTGGAGTTGTCAAGATTGCAACATGGACTTTATAAAGCAGACGCGGCAGACGGCTTCACCAAAAAGCGCCCTCCACCAAGACCCCTCCTCCGTAGTCACAACTCACAAGCCCATCCAACCAGATTCCCTGCATTGAGCAGATGTAGCAACACGCCGCCAAGTTGGGAGAGACGGGGCTCTCTCGACAACTCGGCGCCAGGGCACATTGCCGATCCGCGACGCTTCACTCGTCAAGCCCGGGGGCACGGGGGCCACGGTGGGCACGGAGGAGACCAACGAGGAGGGATGAGGGACGAGGGACTGGCATGTCGGCAGACTTTGGGCAGCCGCCCGGCTCACGGAGGGCCTGTGTGGACAAAGAATGAAAAGCATCGATGCCACCGTCGACCCGACAAGTCCCGTCTGCGGGCGAACGACGCAACCGCTCGCTTCCACGTGGGGCCGCTGATTCGTCGGCCGGACCGAAAGAGCCTCCCGGGCCGCATTTTAGAATGAGATGCGAACTGGTTCACCAGTCACGTTGATGCGAAATGCGCGCAGGACATCTGTGGCGCTGGCGACATGCATATACTTTGCAACATTGCGGTGTGCGTCAAGGTGCGCACGTCCAATGCGGTAAGCCGACTCTTGGAGGGGAGGATTGGTTGACAATGACATGTGGTGTTGGAATAGATTCTGTGTTGATGTTTTATGAATGGTCGTGTGACTGAGTAATGCAACGGATTGAGTCGATGCAATTTTCAATGCTAGCACAAGCCCCAGCACAAGCACATGTGCATGCATGCATTGAATGACTCCGTCGTAAACACCAACCTTGTGCAGCAAAAACGTATTTTCGTTTTCCGTAGCTCTCCCATCGTCTAGAATACGACACCGCCGCCATCACATATTACATCCGCCCCATTCATGTACGAGCCAGCCCTGCTCACCAGCATCACCACCACCCCAGCGACTTCCTCCGGCAAGCCCATCCTCCCAAAGGGGTTCCGCTCGCACCACGTCCTCCTCGCGTCGGCCAGACCCTCGCCAGCATTGAGAACCGTGTCCATGTACCCCGGGCTCACGCTGTTCACCGTGATGCCATACCTGGCCCACTCGGCGGCCAGCGAGCTCTTGAGCATCACGACGGCCGCCTTGCTCGCATTGTACGCAGCCTGGGGCTGGGGAAAGTTGACCCTGTGCGCGGAAACAGACGCCGTGAGCACGATCCTGCCGCCGGTGCCCTGCCTCACCATCTGCCGGGCCGCCGCCTGCGCGCATATAAAGCTTCCCGTCGCATTGACGTCGAGGATCCTGCGGAACTGGGATGCCGGCGTCTCGAGGGCGTGCGCGCAGCCCACGATGCCCGCAAAGCACACGAGCACGTCGACCGATCCGAGGCGGGAGACGGTTTCCGCGACGGCTGCAGAGACGTGCTCCTCGTTGGTGACGTCCACGGGCAGTGCTTCGATCTTGGCGCCTGGGAACTCGTCCCTGAGCTGCTGGATGCTTCGCTGAGAGGCGTCGGCGTTGAGATCCAGGAGCATGAGGCCCGCGAGGCCGTGCTGGAGCATTGCCCGTGCCGTTTTGAGGCCAATGGCGCCGGTGCCGCCTGTGACGATGGCGTTTCCCGAGACGGCGAAGCGGCCTTGCGCCGAGTCCCGGGGGTGCGTGTGCGTGGCTGGGCTGTTGATGGTGTATTTGGAGTCGTCGCCTTGCGCGAGCGTCATGGACGGGAGGACGCGCGAGGTGAGGGCATCCCGTTCTGATGCGTGTGGTTGAGAAGCCATCTGGCTGGATGTAATTGAAATTGTGCCGTGCAGGGTGATTGAAAAAGCCAAGAGCCTATAGATGTGTAGCTCGTGAATGATGCAGCGAGCTCCCCTCCCGCCTTGTCTGCGGGGTGACAGTCGCCCACTTCTTTTCGGAGGGCGGCAGTCCGACGATGGTGTTTCTCGGTCATGGGCAGTGTATTTTGCAATTGTCTCGTGTATGTTTTGGCTGAGCCTACCTGCTTTGCTTCATCGCTCACCCTGCTGGCCAGCATGCGTAAACACCAAGTAGACACATTCGTGGCTGCTGCCTTGATGGCGTCCGCCGTCCACTTTCATCTTCATTCACCCGCCTTCTTGCAAAACGATGATGCCTATGAAATTAAGAGAGCCTGGCCTGCGGCTGAGTCGACTCAGCCTCGCATCGAGAGCCCATGTCACATTATCTCGACAAGTTGACAGGCATCCAGCGCCTCTCGTGTCCACCTTGCCCAACATCGTGGGTACCTGCAGGCTGCGAGATAAATCTAGCATCTGGCCAGTTTTCATCTCGACTTCATGCCACGGTTTCACGAGAGAAACTCCTATATCAAGTGGAACGTGTTCAATTGCCTCCTTTGAGGAACGATGAGCCGTTCATCGCTACTCATACATCGCTGCTGCATCATCATCACTTAGCAGCCTGCCATGAGTAAGTTTCCTGTTCAACAGTCAACATGATACCACAGACACTGACGGGATTAAAAGAGCTTGCATCGTGGCTCTTCGGGAAGAATCCCGAGTATCGTGGCCTCATGATGGGCTTTGACGCTGCCGGCAAGACTACGCTACTTTACCAGCTGAAGCTGCCTCATGAGAAGATCACGACGATCCCTACCATTGGATTCAATGTCGAAACCGTGGAGAGCACAAAGGGCCACAAGTTCACGTTGTGGGATGTTGGAGGCATGTATCGCTACGACCCAAGAGACCCTGCGTCAACATTTCGTTTGATGATTTGTCACAAAATCCATCACAATTGAGGCATATGGAAAGACTGCAGCTAACACTGTGAGCTAGGTTGTGACAAAATGCGTCCTCTGTATCGGCACTACTTCCAAAATACGGACGTCTTCTTCTTCATCGTAGACTGCGCAGACACCTGCAGATTTGACGAGGTCGTCCCCGAGATACAAAGTCTTCTTAATGAATTGGACAACGAACATGGTAAAAAGAACTTGTGGGTTGTCCTCAACAAGCAGGATCTTTTGCCACAAAATGAACGCGATGAAGCTGTCAAACAGATCAGAACAAAACTGGAAAAGGGGCTATCCAAGACTGTAGAGTCAGGGAGGGTACGCATCTTTGGTCCACCCGGTTTCAATGCTTTTGAACATGGCCATGCCGCTGCCTTGCTTGATGAAGTAGCGGACGCTATACCAGGGGGCAAGTCTCCAAAACCATTGGAAAATGACGACAAGCCACGGAGCAGCCATGTGGGTGAGACGGATTCGAAAGAGCGCATCAATGAAAATGTCAAGAGGAACACAGCATCCGCTGATGATTTCTGGCAAGGCTTCCTTGATGCTGATTTACCCGTTTGGGACCACTACAATCATTTGCGAGCTGGGTATTTTGTGCTTCTGGAGGGCATGGCTTGCGGAAACACTGTGATGAAATGCGCAGACATGTTCATGGACCATGTAGACATGTTGAGATCCAAGAGACCCGAGAGATTCCGCAACACCACCCACCGGTATGATGCTTTCATGAAACGAAAAGCACCCGAAACTCCTTTGACTGACGAAATATAGTACAATGACGATATTCTGGCTCTTCCAACTTCAGGTAGCTACCATCAGATACGCACACCTCAAGCACTTGGTTGGCCTCACTTGTCGCGAAGATTTCCCCCAAATTCTAATTCATACGCCGGAGCTCATGGATGCCAGCTTGTGGAAAGTACACTACTCCAAAGACTTGATGTTTGCGCCCAACGCTCGAGCGAACTGGGTGTTGCCGGACAAGTCACCACTCCCATCCATCGCACAGCCCGTCCAACATGAGTCGTCGCCGGGCGATATCCCACTTGCGGATAGCGACCATTTAATTCGCTTTGCCCTGACAGTCATTCAGAGCACATTGGGAACAAGACTCCGTCGAGGTGCTGTCATCAAACATGCTCTGAGTGCTTTGCAGACATCCATCATGCGAAAGAGGGCTTCCCTGTCAAACATTAGCCCGTATTCCGAGACCCAGGCTTACTTCTGGATCCAGTACGTTCATGCAGCGCTTGCCTCTCTGCAATCGTCGCCGGGGGATGGATTAAACCGCACTGCAGGATGGCACGGGTCCATGACAAGTCTTACCCTGACGGCGTTCAAGTCCCTTTTCGACATTTCTGGTGACGAGTGGAAAAGGTATTATTCCCCTGATCTGTGGGATAGTATGCAGGCTCGCATTGCCTTTGTCAACCCGGATCAAGCGCCGCTACCCGGGCTCATCTCCATCCCGCCACAGTCGAGCAGCAGCCGTGCGAAACTGCACATGGCGTCCAAGGCCGGGCTGGGTGTTGCCACAACGCCGCGCATGCCTCCCCCAGAGAGTCTTGCGGTGATGGTAGCTGCCGTGTGTGATGCGGCCGCCTTGTCTGATACGGACGCGGTAGACGGCGTGGTCAAGAGTCACACGGAGCTCATTGTGTTTCTTTACGATACCCTGGTGGCCAACCTCGGCGTCCGGGCTGGACCGGATGACAGGCCAACGGCCACTTCAAAAAGACGAAGCGGTCTTGTCGAAGCCGTCAACAAAGCGCTGGGAGTTTCGGGGCCATCGGCAGAGGGGCTTACCTGCAAGATGTTTTGGATTCAGCAGGTTCTGGCTGCTGTCGAGCAAACTGCGGAACAGTCGTCATTTGACAGTTTTATGAACTCCAATCCTCACTTAGCGTATGAACGCCTGCCTCTGATGTACTACTCCGAGATGATTCTGAACAGCAGCGAGGCCAAGGAGGTGTTTTTACCTCCGGATCGGCGAGCCTTTCCCAGTGTCATATCGGGGGGAGGGGAGATGTTACGTTTTGGATCCTGACGGGGGGCACTCCGGCATGACGCTATAGCTGTTTTCTCTGTGTTGGGAATTTCCCTCTTGGTACATCATTTTTTTTAATATGAAGATTTTGAGTAGTAGCAAATTCATGAATCTCAACACCAGCAACTACGTAAACATTAAAGACATGATCGTGGGGGCTTAGTAAACCCTGACAGGAGTCGGATAATAAGTTGACAGCTCAGCTCGTATTTCGCTCCTGCAAGGAAAACAACGCACCTCTGCGCATACAAGTGACAAAATCACCCGGGAAAACCGGCAAGGAAATCAAATCAACCGAAAAATAAGGGCCCGTAAACATGGCCGACTCGGCCCAGATCCAACTCGACGCCGAGCTCATCTACAACTACCACCAACTGCGAATGCCCATCCGCCCCGCCGACGCCATCTTCTGCCTCTGCAGCCTCGACACGCGCGTCGCCCGGCGCGCCGCCCAGCTCTACCTCGACGGCCTGGCCCCGATGGTCATCTTCTCCGGCGCCTCGGGGCAGCTCACGGCGGGACGCTTCGCCAAGACCGAGGCAGAGACCTTTGCCGACGTCGCCCGCGCCATGGGCGTGCCCGGCGACAGGGTGGTCGTGGAGCCGAGGGCGACCAACACGGGGGAGAATGTGCGCTTCACACACGCCCTGCTGCAGGGCATGGGCCTCCGCCCCGAGTCGCTCATCCTGGTGCAGAAGCCGTACATGGAGCGCCGGACGTGGGCGACGTTTAGGAAGCAGTGGCCCGGGGAGGCGAGCTTCGCCGTCACGTCGCCGCAGTTTACGTTTGAGGAGTACCCGGACGCGGATAACCCGCGGGACCTGGTTATCAGCATCATGGTCGGGGACCTGGTGAGGATTCGGGACTATCCCGCGCTGGGGTTCCAGGTTGAGCAGGTCATTCCGGATGGTGTGTGGGCGGCCATGGAGAGGCTCGTGAGGGCGGGTTATGACAGGCATCTGCCGAGGGGATCCGTGGTGAATGGATCCAAGTGAGGATTAGACGTACTTGCAAAGTAGACAGACAGCATAGATGGACACAAAACATAGAATTTGTGAAAGCATTCCCCTGTGGGTTGGTCATGTATTTTCCTTCATCGTCGGGCCATGGGAAGCTTGGGGGCTGAGTAGAGTTATTCATGGTGAGTGTGTTTATCCTTTGCAGGGCACGTTCGCAGGCGGAAGAGTCTTGGAGATGTTTCCTTCTCGTTGAGCGTCTGGCTCGTACGGGTGTAGGTTATTTTACATTTGCGGCGGCTGTGGCCGTCGACTGTAGAAAACCCTGAAAACTCTCAAACGCCTTCGCGTCAAACCCTTCCGTCCAGCGACATCCCACCAATACCTCTTTCATTGATACGCGAATCCACACCTTGAAGCCAAACATACACCTTGGGTCGCTTTTCGAAATCGAGCTCCCTGTGCTCTCGTCGGGCGTTTGCTGTTCTCTCTTCTTCCGTCTGCGCCATGGCCTCGCCCATACTTTATCGACCGCGCGGCCAGTTCCTTCATATGCTTGTGTGTCCCAGTCCCAAGATATCAAGTCCAGGGACTCAATAGCGGCAGTGATTTTGGAAGCAAACTCTCCAATGCTCTCAGGTATCTCAACTGACATCACTTCCGCCTCCGTCACACAAGGAAGAATGTTCTTCGATAGCGCAGATCTCGTGCCCCGCGCGACATGCTGCGCTGGACGCATTGGCTGAAAAGACCATGCCACAGCCCATCTCCGGGTTTTATTCCCCTGCACGAACTCTGTGACTGCATAGTTTTCAATCCCGGATGACCGCAGCTGCTCGATAAAATCTACAAGGTTGGAGAGAAACCCAAACATAGCCGAGTACCACTGTATTCGTGCCTGCAGAACACAGGATTCTTTGAGAATGCAAACGACAAAGGCCAACTCTCCGCCGGGTGTGACCATTTCAGCTTTGCTGCCCGTGCATGCAGTGTACGGCGGTCTCTGTTTCCTTTTCGCGCTGCTGAGCAATTCCTCTTCTGACCTGTAGAAGGGGGGGTTGGTCATGGTGAAATCGATGGAATCTAGCGCCAGTTCGTCCAGCGGGATAAGTGAGCTGCCTGTACAGCGGGCAACTACATTGACGCGACTTGATAGGTCATTAATTTCGACATTCCTCTTTGCCCATTTTAGACTTTCAGGGTCAATGTCTGCTAAAGCATGAGCAAGGTCCAAGTATGGCATAGATGATAAGGATTCGGACGTGCCTGTTGCAATGAAGGACCATGGCCGCTGAGCACATCCTAACAAGGGATAGATACAACTGGCGCCGGTGCCAATGTCCATTCCGGTAAGCTTCCGTCCAGGCTCATTATAAGAGGATGTGTCGAGTAAATCCTTCATCCAAAGGATGTAACTGTGGCGGTTTGGCACCTGGCGGTTTGGTGAGTGTGCAGACCGGTTGAGGGAAGGGCAACTTGGGACTCACTGGCGGACATAATCTATCGTCTGGAAGCTCTAGTTTGATACCAAAATCTAACTTGAGAAGTGTTTTGGTTAGTTGCATGACCGACTTTGGGTTCCGAAAGTCCACATCTCGCCCTTTAGCACTGCTCAACGAATCAGCCTTGCCACACAGTCGAACTAATGTTGGAAGTGGGCGACAAACACGGCAGCAAACTCGGGATCCAAACGAGATAGCTCTTTAAAGTCGGGCGGTGTGGAATAAAGCTCTCGAAAATGCCGATCTATCGCATTTCTGCTGGATGGCTTGGCGATGGTCTTGTTGCCTGGCGCTTTCACTAAGCTCCCATCGGCTTGTTCTTTCACACTCGTATCAGCCTCCAAAGAGGCTTTTCGTCTGCGCTGCATGGACCTCGATTACGCTTGTTTCGGACTATACGCTTTACATCACCGCCAGTTGCCCAGCCAGTTGCCCAGCAAGCAGTTGGATGCGCGATGCACCAAACCCTAGTAGAATTTTGAGTCGGCGATTGGAGTTTAGTGGTTCAAACGTTGAAGTTGATAGCAGTTTGGTGTCATGGAGGGTGTCAAGTGGGGCGGCTGCGGCTCCGGCTGCGTACAGCTGACAAGTGCTGCTATGGGTTGGATGGTCCCATGCCAAAACGTGTCACCCAGAGACATTTTCCCATCAGAATGTACGACGACGGTCTGCTGGGAGTCGTTCCCATCGTTTTGTTGGGATATACTCTCTTCATTCTTCGGCATTGTCTGTGCGGAGCTGTGCAAGATGCAAGCAAGGCCCGCCTGACAAACAGCCGAATGGATACTTGAGTCTTGAATGCAGTTGAGCTTGTAACTTTGTGGTGCGGAAGGAGCGTTCCGGCGAGATTCGAGCACAGCCCTCCACTTTTTGGCTTCAATCGCACTTAGTAGGCGAACCCTTGGCTAAACAGCTGCAAGGTTGCAACAGGTCTGGAAAAGCACGAGTCGGAAGAGACTTCTATGATCTCTTTCCAATGCGGTGAGCCATTCTCCCTCTGAGGAGGATAACCGAGCCAAAAATCCGCTGCTATCATGATGGTACAGTATTCACTCAACCATTAGGCCAGTATGTTTGACCGATGCCATCCTCAACCAAGAAGAGCATCTCTGTCTGACCACTCCTGGTCTCTGAATACGTCTTGCCGGCTGCCATTGATAGTCTGGCGGAGTAGACTTGTCGATACATCACGCTGCGGTGCCAAGCTACCATTGATGCACTCAGTTGCCGCTCACATGAACCGGAAGACTCGAATATTGAGACTCTCAGCTTTTGCGTCTGTTAATTGGGCGCATATTGGAGCAAAGGATGATGTCTTCCTTTACTACTAGGTAGTTTCTAAAAGACTATACATCACCACAACAGCACCCTCCATCGCCACCCGTCAAAGGTCCTCAAATCACTTTCATTGAAGTCGGGATCTCCCCCTTCGACCCTCTCGGTCAACTCCCTCAACCTCTTGTTCAAGGTCTTGGCCACTCTGATGGTCACTTCATTCTGAAACACATACAAAATGGCAAAGACGAAAAACGCCACCTTGGCAAGCATGCCTCCGCCCAGAATGGCCCTCTTCATCCCGGACAGTAAGCCCTTGGATTTGCGAAAGGCGTACTCGGTGTCGTTGGACGAAAGCCGTGAATCTTCATCCGAGTTGCGGCGGAAGATTTTACGGACGGCGGGGATGAATGCCGCGCTGGGTTGGCATTAGAACTGGAACCGAGGCAAAATTCAAGCGTCGTGCTAGGCTGGCAGCTTGGACTCGATGACTTACATTGCGCCTCCGACAAGGAATCTTCTCCACCGATGATTCTCAGCAGCTTTGGCGAGAGCTCTCACTTCGGCTTGCAAGGTGCTCAGGTCGCCCAGTGCCAGACCAACCTGGCTCCTGAGGCGGGATTCAAGCTCGAATCTCGCTGCGCCGCCACCTTCTTGTAGCTGGCTCCGGACACGTAGGAACTCACGGAGGTGAAACCGCGCGCTGGCCTTGACGTTGCGAATATCCAACGGTACGGGAGGGGCCATGGGAGTCAAGGTATGCCCTGGCACGGTCGGGATGTCCATTGTGCTTCCGGGATGATCTGGTATCTGGGAGTCGGGCCCGAGTTGCAAGGCGAAGCCCTGACCTGGCCCTGGCGGAGGAGGGCCCGGAGGACCGTGTAGTCCGGCATGAGGAGGCGGGAAGTACGGAGCATTAGATGGCGATAGCATCGGCTGGGGGTCTATGGGCCGCATGGGCGGTTGGGAGCTTGGAGATGCCATTGTTGGGGCAAGACGAAGAAGCTGCAAGGCTCCTCGATGATAGTCAAGGAGAGCGGCATCCAAGATTGATAATTATGGATGAGCACTTGCGGTTCAACTGCCAGCTTTTAGGCGATGATTTGATTGGGGGGCTGGTAAAGTGGGCGCCATGCTGGGCATCACTCCGGGCGTCATTCTGGGCGTCATTCTGGGGTGACATGGACATGGACACATGCATGGATGAATACTCCGTGAACCACATGGAGTGACAGGTGCTGGCAGATGCTGAGAGCAAAGCCACAGTGCCGTGTGACACTATTGGCCGCAGCTGATGGGACTGCCTCTCTGCCAAGGTCGAGCATGGCCCGGAACATTGAAGCCATTCTATTTTCCGGCCCTTGTTTGCACGTGCAAAAGCATGATTGCAGCGCCCCGGACCGCTTCCCCTTGTCACGCTGGCCCTCGTGGATAACTTGGGAAGCATAGAGACGGACATGTTCAATAGCAGCATGTATTTCTGGGTATTGATTTCCACCACACCCACCGACTCTTCCCATTCCCTCTGCTCACCAAACAACCACCCCGATAGGCCAAAACCCTGATGACTCACCGATGTGTATATCGAGGCTGCGAAGATCTCATCTCTCTCCCATCATCACCTCTTACATAAGGCGGCGCGTGATGCGGGGGAAAAAAGAAGATAAAGGGGGCGCGAAGATCAAGAAAGACACCAATCAATTGGTTTAGAAGAAATAATAACATCATGCACTAGATGACCCTGATCCCTTATCGCAGAGAGCTATTTATACTTTTGGGTATTTTCAAGTGCAACAAAATTGCTCTTTGCTTTAAAATACAGTCACTCCCACCACTGCGGGACTCTTGCCCTTGAAATGTTTACCCGCAAAGGAGCAGCATTGAAGGGTTGGGATTATTACTCAAGCTGACTGCTATGACTTTGGCAGGCATCATTGATCCGATCCAGTCGATCTGTCAAACGGGAAAGGAGCATGTTGTATTGCACCTTCCGACGCCAAACTTTTGGAGAGCCGTCTGCTCCACTGATAGCCAACCATTCAGGCCAGGCGTGAATTTTCCACCTGCAGACCTCATAGAGGCAGCCCATTCTCAGCTTGCAGCCTACATCTTGTATGCCTCCACTTTACATCCGTGATTCTATGTTTGGCAACCCTTCTCCTCGCTGACGAATGGTCCCGTCATTCCGCTGTTGTTCTATTGGCTACCTTGTGTTGTCTATTCTGCCTGGGACGCTGCCTAGTTGGATGCCTGCAAACTCCGACAAGGGTACTGGCGAGTGGCGACATGGACCATCCATCCCATCGTCTGGGATCAAGCCAAAACTCGGGGCTGAGCATCTGCTAGCCTTTATACATACATCCTCTGCCGTATATAACATGGCGCTCTTCCCCTCATGCCGTCTACTTCATCTTAATTTATGCGCCCCTCGACAATCGTAACGATTCTGTACCCAGCCCAACCGTCAACAGCTTGTTGAAGCGAATTCCGCGACCCAATTTTCAAATCTACCACTCAATTGTGAGCCAAACAACAACAACTTTCACCTGGTTATCGCTCCAGCAAATCAACAAACCATACTGGCACCATCGGCTCTTCATCATGGACCCCATCCACAAGATTGAGTACAAACTCCGAGACCTCGGTACGCGCTCCGTAACCCTTTTCCCTACCAGAGCCCAGATCCAGCGGGACATTAAGAGCGTGAATCTCAAGGCAAGTGTCACAGCAATCTCATTCATGATTCCAGACTAACATCATCCACAGTCCGGCACGAATGAAATCACCATCTTTGGACTCAGCCCCACCGTAGATGAAGACTCAGTCAAGGTCGAGGGCAGAGCAGGCTTCACCATCAGTGACGTCTCAGTAGAACAACTCCCCAACCGAGAAATCTTTGAAGAAGTCTATCCTGAGCCAGACAGCGATGACTCAGATGAATCAGATGACGACGATCTAGACGACAGGCGGTGGAAAGAAGGCCCTGAGTTGAAAGCAGCCAAGGAAGAGCTGACACAGCTGGAGGATGCGCGCCGACGGGCAGATGAAACCGTCGCCAGCGCAGAAAGCCGTCTCAAGCTTCTCGACGCATACGGCAAGACTTTGGATAAGAAACGTGGAGTTGTTATTGAAGACAGTCTGGAGACATACAAGTCACAACGATCAAAAGCTTACGATGACTACATGACTGGCCTAAAGCAGCAGCGTGAGGTGTCTGAAAAAATTGAAGATCAAATCGATCAAGTGTACCAACTGCAAAAGATGGACGACAAAGAGCGCGTTAAAGCCGAACGGGCAAAAGAAAGGATTCGCAAAGCCAGGTCCAAGGACATGTTCAAAAAGGCCAGGCGACAAGAAGAGCAGAGGAAGGAGAAGAACAGAGTCAGAAAGGAGAGGGAGAAGTATTGGCCGAAATACTGCTACGCTGTCCGCATTACACTTGAGACGGATACCTTTACCCCGTCGAGTTCGAGGAGGACTTCCATGTCTAGCGAGACCCGTGTCTCCAAGCCAGTTGTAGATGACACGCCGGCTGACGAGGCGGCCGACGGCGAAATTACCCTGTGCGACCTGGTCTTGTCGTACGTCACCTCGTCAGCATCTTGGTCTCCAACATACGACTTGCAGCTTTCCACGACGAGTGCCACAGGGACACTCAGTTTCGATGCCGAGCTTCACAATTCTACGTCTGAGACGTGGTCGAACTGCAAGGTTGTCTTGTCGACGTCCCAGGCGACATTCTCAGGACTGGACGATGCTATCCCGACACTCAATCCGTGGTACATCAGTCTCGCGCATGGCGCTCCTCCATTCGGGTATTCTGAGAGCCATGAACGGATAGCCCGAAGCGGCGATGAAGTTTCCAACACGGGTATTTTCCTGGCCAAGCAGAAACAAATTGGGCCACACAAAGCTCGGAGTGAAATGTTTGGTATTCCTGATGGAGTCCAGTCCATTGCTAGTTTCCAGGCTGGAAAGTCCATCAAGAAGAAGCAACGGGCCCTTGCCGCCCAGTACTCTTCCATCTCGGCTACTCCTCCTACTTCCTTCCCTGTAGCGCAGTGCGCTATGCCTCCCCCGCCTCCAGCTCAACCAGCTGGTGTGAGCCTCTTTGGAGCACCTGCCTCAGATACCCGGGGAGCGTCAGGGCCACTGTTCGGTGGTGCACCGCCATCATCGACGGCAGGGTTCGGGTCAGCTGCCCCTGGTGTTGCGAGAGCAAGAATGCTATCAAGCGTTGTGGGACGCCGCGAGAACTCGGATATGCTTTCTGTGGGTGGCGGCGGCGGTGATGATGACGGTGATGAAGACCATGAGGAAGAGTCCGACTCGGCAGATTCCATCATGGAAGAGACTGGTCTTACATCTACATACGAGCTTCCTGGGCTGAGGACGCTCATCCCCAAGTCTACTGCTACAAAGCAACGCGTTGCCCACGTCCACTTCTCAAACATAGCCTACAGTCATACCGTTGTCGCCAAGTACAAGCCCGTGGCATTCCTCAAGGCCAAGTTCAAGAACACCAGCAAAATGACGCTATTCAAGGGACGCGCGGGGCTGACCCTCGACGGAAGCTTCATGGGCCGGACGAGCCTGCCGCGGTGCAGCGCTGGTGAAACGTTTACTCTCAGCCTGGGAATCGACCCAGCTATCAAGGTCACGTACCCCAAGCCCGTCGTCCAACGGGCCACGGCAGGCCTGTTTAGCAAAGAGAACACGGCCATGTTCACCAGAACCATCATGCTCCACAACACCCGCGCATCCGCCGGCAAACCCACCTCCCTCCTGGTGCTCGATCAAGTGCCGGTATCGCAGGACGAGAAGCTCAAGGTGGAGGTGCTCAACCCCCAGGGCATGTCGCTGGGCGGCGGAGAAGTCAGAGCAGGAGCCCCGGGCTTGGAGGCCAGAGACAATAAGGATTGGGGTAGCGCCAAGGCTAGTCTGAAGAAGGACGGTGAGGTGAATTGGGATGTGAGCCTGAACGCGGGCAAGGCCGTGCGATTGACGCTGGAATATGCAATTGCTTTCCCGACAGGAACATACCCGTGCTGATTTGCACATTGATACGAGCAGTGCTAGTTACCTAGGTAGTTAGGCGAGGGCCTCAACATGCTTTGTCTGATATTGAATGAAATGCTGGGGAAAGCTCCCATCATATCTCATACCGTGACGCCCTGTTCATTGATTGCCCAGGTAAGTAACCTTGTCAGCGCATGATTCCAAACGAGCATCCCAGTATGTGGCTGTGCCGTTTCTGTGTCTACGTCCATTTATATTTTTTGAACGGAGTAGCTGTTTTCGGGTGTTTGTAACACGGGAACGCTGTTTTGTGGGATGCAACTTGTCACTATATATATGAGTTGAGGGTTCTCGTTTTGAAAAAGCCTTCCCATATCAGTAGTCTGTACGGTTATATGGGAGATGGGAGATGCCACTCGAATACAATGTTAAATCCATCTCTCTGTCTCTGTCTCTTTTTCTTCTTTCACATCTTGGCATAAGTAATTTAGAAATGGCGATGCCTCACGAGGAACGAGTAGACGAGTATCTTGCATCCATTTCTCTCGTGTCTTTCATCAATGTACATACATTACCCCGTACCCTATGTCTACAACAGTAATGGCCCCGCCAGCCAGGTACATGGTCTTGACCCCCGTCTGCCCGCCCACAAGCCCACATGTACAAATTGACTGTTTGAGTACGGAGTAGACCAGATAGCCCGCAATACCTTTCAGCTTAATTTAAATCGTCTCTTATCTTCAAACAGCTGTGCTGTTGGTGACTCTACCCGTCAACGTGGCATGCTGGCAGAGAAGACGCGAGGAGACGGGCAGTTCGCCGACCAGTCAGTCACATCCGCACCGGGAAGGACACTCACTCACACCGGGGGCATGGTCCTTGAGGAGACGGCAAGCAGAAAAAAGAAAGGAAAAAGAAAAAAACAAATGCAGAGTACGTGCAAGCAACTACTCCGTACCCTCTCTGCGAACAAAGCTTGACATCAGGATTACTCGCGTCCCGCAGCACAAGCCTAGGGCCCGAGGACTTGTGAGCGGTAATACTCCGTATGCCGATACCCTTCCTGGCCTTCGCCTTGACGCCAGCCGACCGACGAGCGTGGATCACCGATTGCCACGTCATAAAAAGCTGGGACCAGCATCATCTCCGAGCGTCTGGATCAGGACACACAACGCCAGGAGCGCGGCCGAGCCGGCGTCAATGTTTGCAGCGTCTGTTTCAAAGCACCCTTGGTTTCCCAAATTTCCCGGGCAAAGAGACGACCGCCCCCAATGCTCGGATCGCACCATGACCCGGTATTTCGTGGCAACCTGCATACCCCTTCGCCATGGCGGGCCATGCGCACAATACCCTCGCATCAGGTTGCCGATTTGTGCCTGTCTCACAGCTCGGGCCATCAATCCATACTTTCCACTCACCTGCGTGCCTGCCAGCATGCCTCCCTCGCCTTTGCTCTCTCTGTCGCCAAACCAGTTTTCCGCGGCAATAAAACTCTTGTTGCTTGAGCGCGTGTTTTGTGAGCAGGCACGACACATGATCTTCATCGGGCCGTGTCGGTCCAGGCGTAGTAAATTTGCCAATGTGTCCTCGACCGTGTTTCATACGAGCAACTCGACGTGTCCTTGTAAACGCCGAGCAAGCACACGAAATATTGGTGTGCTCCTGCTCCGTGCTTGGATACACCCCAATCCGAACCCAGGTACCCGGAGGCCGAAGCGTCAACGTTGAATGTTGAATAATGAATGACCTGGTGTGGGGAAGCCAGCAGGATCTGGCATCAACCAGGGCCGAAGCCGTCCGGCCTCACTGGCGGCCTAGAATGTCTCCACCAATGCTAAATTGTTCATGTCACCGGTGCGGCAAGCTCACGCGATGACGGATGAGGACCCCAACGCGGTAGGTCGCAATGCCTTGGACTTCTTTCCATCAACAGTGGTAACGTTGAGCGCGGGCAAGCGCCGTGGCCGTCGAGATCAAGTTTTCCCAGGTGTTTGTCTCTGTGGCCAATGAGAAAGATCGGGTGCAGTCACTTCGAGCCGGAGGAGGCGGGCTTGGGATCCAACCCCCGTTGGCTGGGCTTTCAAAATTAGAAACAGGATGGCCAGCCATCAACTCAAGCCATGGCTCATCACACGAGTGCATGCGCTGATTGACTACGCCGTGCTACACGCTCTGAAGCGCTCAGCCATGAGAAGGCAACATGAGCTTCCATTTAATAATCAGGTACTCCGTGCAAGCGCGGTGTAGAAGATGGGGTGCCGCGAGGAGAGTGGCGTGATGGTCTGCAATCCCGCCCAGCTCCTTCCTACTGGCGACAGCCTCGCGGGCCGGTTTGACTGGGCAGAGGTCCAAATGCCTCTTCCAAAGCCAACAAGGGCGCATTTGAGGTTTGCGGTTACACAGGCACATGAGAAGTAGGCCAGCCCCCGTCGGGCATGGGCAAATTGGCGATTCCGTGAAGCCTCAGGAAGACATTCGGCCCCACAAGGGAATAAGGCGAGGTTCCGAATCCGTGGGGGAAAAAGATGAGACGGCAAAGCATGAAGGCTGGTCGGACCGCAACATTATCTGATTTCTACTGGTGGAGGCGCGCCACTCCGCGTCGAATCGAATCGACACGTCGACTCGGCTTGGTACGGGCTCAAGCAGCCGCTGCTGACGCATCGGAGCGACCATGGTGTCCGACTTGTGGTGATTCCGTTCATTTAAAATTGGCACGACGGGAGAGGTGTTGGGCATGAAGCTGGTGCCCCGACAAGTGCGGAGGAAGCAGGATCTGCGGCGCCTCCTGGTCGTGAGTGTGCCGTGGGTGAAGGCCACCAGACCTCACCGGACTGGGGGCTGTGGTAAGGGGTCAATGTATTGGACATCTGTCGAGCCCACCAAATGAAATGGGGCAGTCTGGTCCATGCCAAGTGAAGTGGCCTGGCAGGCTGAGGTCTCTGCTGGAAGCAATATTGAAGAGTCTGATGGGCGCAGTCGGCGCGAAGGGTAGGTACTAAGTAGGAGAAGCGGGATAAAAATAATCTCTACAGAAACGCAGCATTTGGGCAACCAAATCAGGAGCAGGGACGGAGCACGGAGCACATGTGCACGGAGTAGCGGATAGGTACTCGAGTACTTGAGCACATGCGCCGTCCAGGACACGGCGTAAGGGCCGCACGACCGCGAGAGACAAGTATCCAGTACGCACCAAGGTACCTACCTCGCCAGGCATGTACCGTCCGCATCTGAGGAAACCCCGTTCCAGAGCTGGTGGTGCCTTCCTTCCGCCGAGCAGCGCACCCCAGCGACGAGCCTTATTCGCCCGCCGCACTGGGCTCCCGCCGTCACCTCCCCGTTCCTCCTTGTTGATGACATGGAAGTCTTGGAAGTTGAAAAAGGGGGTGGTGGTAATTGTCATGGTGGTGGGTGGTCTGGTCTTTGCCTGGCTCGATATCAAACACACAAATGCATCCCACCCCGAGAATGCAAAGCCGGAAGGGAAAGAGCAGCGCGCTGGGGGTGACACGAGCACACAGGCGGCAACGACTCCTCCTGGCGAGCCCACGACCTCATTCGATGGTCGAGGTGGTGGTTTGATATTTTGGCCTCGCGTGCTCCGTAACAGTGACGTGACGCATCTGCCTCTTGTAGGGAGGTCGAGAGGCAGAGATGGGCAGGGCAAACATGCAATGCGCAAATCCGCGAACTCGCCAAGGTGTGACGAATCTGCGGCCTTCCGGCGCTGTTACGATGAAGCTCCGTACTCCGCCCCGGCCATCCTGGCAGGTCCAGTGTTGGCAAGTCATGGTCCATGTACCTGGGCCAGGCTGCCTCGTTGCTTCCATGTTGGACTGGAAACAGAGACAGAGACAGAGACAGAGACAGAGACAGAGACAGAGACAGGAGACAGGAGGCAGGAGGCAGGGTGGGTTCCAGGCTCGGTCGGGAAGCGCCGCCGTGCCGAGCCTCGCCAGTTCTGCTCACTTGCGTTTGCCATGTCTGACTTTGCAATGCCTGGATCGGTTTCCCACCGGGCCCGCGGCCATGTACATGGCGTCTGGAGGTCTGGAGTTGCTGCCCACGCGGCATGGCTGGCGCACGTTGGTGCAAATGCGCAGGCCCGCGATTCGGCTGGCCCGTGGATGGCGTGGAACATTTGAAGGCACCAGGCTCAGCCAGCCAGAGCCCAAGAGCCCGTCTCGCCTGACGCGACGGCTGGAGCACAAGGAGCAGGCCGGCCAGCCTGGACGTTGGATCAGAAGGGTCGACCGGCTCAGGTGGCATGCCTGGATGCGCCGGCAGACCAAAACAATTCATCCCCAACCCGCACATTGGCCGGTTTGAGGGGTGGGTGGGAAGGACATGATCCACGGCCTATGAGGAGGGAATTGGCAGAGAGACAGACAACGGACCGTAGGGAGTCGAGCCTTTTTGCCCATGGTTTGCCGCGGCCGCGGCCTCGTCGCCTCCTCCAAGCCCAACCAAGCCCCGGCCCCAGCCGGCTTGGGGTCCACGAGGAAAGCGCAGACGCAAAGGCAGACAGAGTTCAAACCTGGAGCGTCCTGGAGCGTCCTGGAGCCGACTCGACGTGCGACATGCAACTCTGCGCGCGCGAGGTGGAGCAGCGTGTCCGGCAGACCCAGCCGATCCGCCGCCCGTACCCTGCGCTGGCGCTCCAGTCATGACCAGCTCTGCCTCGCCCCCTCCCCGTCTTTCGAGGCGCCCGCCCACCCCCAAGGTCCGTTGCCCGTCCGTGTCTGCTGCCTTTGCCTCTCTGCCTCTCTTCTTCCTCTCCCGCGTGCCCGCATTCCCGCTTCTCTTTTTCTCCCGCTCGGTTTTCCATCTCCCTCCTCCATCATCTTGCTTCGCACATTGCCGTGTCGGCCATTGTCTCTCGAGTCTGGCGTTGGAGTGCACGCTCACGTTGCTCGTTTGCTGGCAATCTGCTAGGTCGCCAGCCCGCTTGGCCTCGTCGCCTCACGCGTCATTTCACGCCTGAGGAGCCTCTTTTTTTTTTCTTCCCTGGTCGCCCGGTCCGACCAAGCACGGCAAGGGCCCTCGATTCTCCGGCACCGCGCTTTCCCTCTCCTCCAGCATCGCCAACGCGCAATTTTCATCCTATCTTCTTCGTCGCCTTGATCCGGACGCCAACCGCAGACACCGCGGGCGTCTCCCTCGTCGTTTGACCAATTTTTTCCTCGTTGCGTTGCTGCCCCCCGTCCACGCGCCAGACCGTCCCCATGTCGTCGGGCGTGGTTCGCTCAACCGCCCTCAGGGCAGGCGGCGCTTGTGTGCGCTGTCGCAAGGGCAAGACCAAGTGCGTCTACGAAAATGGCCGCGCGCCCTGCAAGAACTGCGCAAAGGGCATGCACGAGTGCTATCTGCCCTCGGAGAGCATGGCTCACCATCACGGCCAGAGCCCTGCTCGCCACGCAAGCACGCAGCGCCCAGCGCGCGACAGCCTCCCGGCCTCCGGCGCCGGCGCCTCTGATGCCAGGCAGCCCGTGGTGGGCTCTGGATCCGCTAGGCACGCCCAGGTCACCCCCGAGAAGTGAGTATCTCGTCGCCCCCCGTGCTCGTCTGCCCGCTGCCTGCGCGCACCTCTCTGTCTGTTTCCCCCGCCGCCGTCCTGGCCTCGTCCTGGCCCTCTCCCTCTCTCCTCTCTCCCACGTCCTGTGCACCGTCCAGCACCTCCCGGGCCAAGCGGCCGTCGCGCTGTGCCCTGCATGGCCTTGGGGTGCCGCGCCACACCCATCACAACGGACCACTCCTTCTTGGCTCGGCACCCTCCACATCCACATCGCCCCCTTCCTCCGAGATGCCGGCGACCTGCGCTGCCCAGCCAAGCCGTCTACCCTCTCCCCTCTCCCCTCTCACCTCACATGGCACCGAGCTCGAGCACCGAGTCTTGTTCCGCGGCTGCTCATGGCTGCGACCCCGTCGAGCCCACGCCAACGAGCTGCCGCCAAGGACACGTTCGCCCACTCCACGCCGACGTCGAAACACAGCCGGCTTGGTGTCTACTGCCAGACTAAGCTCGTCGTCGGCTGGTGGCGCCATGTGCTCTCGATGGATACCCGTCTCTTTGCCTGGCGCTGCCTAACTGTGCATCCTCCTTCCCTAAGCTAGTTGTTCTTGCTGACCAGACTCTTTTCGCCTCAGGCTTACACCAGAACTCATCGCCGAATGTGAGCGCGTCGTCTCCAAGACATTCCCGGCTTGTGTGGCTTTCCACAAGCCCACGTTTGTCCAGCAGCTCAAGAATGCCACTTTGGAGCCGACTCTTGTTTACGGTCTCTTGACCTGTGCTTCTCGGTAAGCCGCCTCATTTCTCCCGTCAATCCCGCGAGTGGCATCATCTTGTGCGGCGTGGACAAGATGCTGTTTTGCATCGGCCCATCCTGCAGTCGCTTTGCATGCCTGTGCTGCCAATGCCACCCATCGGTGCATCGCGCCACTTCCCAACACCCGACTGTCCGGCTTCTGTTCGTCAAATCGCCGCACGTGGACTTGACAGACGGAAGCCAAGGGAGCTGAATACGTCTTGAAAGGGTTTGCGCCGAATAATCACTGACCTTTTGACGCGCAGGAGCTCACCAACACTCATTCGTCGACATGGAAGCCCAACTCATGCTGCCGAGTCATATGCCTCCAAGGCCATCGCACTCATCAACCAGAACTTGGACCACCCCAATCTAGCCGATATTCAGGCCCTTTGTCTCATCGTCATTCATGAATGGGGGACGCGGAATGCCGTCCGTGCTTACATCTACCTTGGCCAAGCAGCCCGTATGCTGCAGATGTACCGCATCCTCAACGGCCATCACAGTTCTGATCAAGCAGACCAGTTTCTTCGCGATGAGAGCCTACGACGTACGTTGTGGTTGGTTTACATCCTTGACTGTCTCTTGACAAGCACCCCTGGCCGGTTTGCGGCTCTTGCGGTGCAAGACACGTCGGATGTATCGCTGCCTTGCTCCGATATCAACTTTGCCTTCGGCAACGCAGTCTACGTCAAGACCCTACCCCAGTATCTTGGCCACAGTGCTTTGTCCCCTAGCCACGGGTCTGGTGGTGAGATTGGCGAATTCGGATACATTGTCCTCGCCTCCACCATTTGGCGTGATGTAGTGGGTATGCTCACCGCAGGCACCGTCCAGACCTTCCGGGATGAAGATTGCAGCGATCTCTTCGCAAAGATTGAAGGTCTCCGGGCCTCATTGCCCATGCAGTTTGTCGACAAGCCTGGCCAAATCAATTTGCACATGACTATGGGCTCCGGGTATACTTTTGCCATGCTGCACTGCTTGCTGCATTGTGCGTCAGTTTTCGTTCATCGTCGACGTCTGCTGCAGGACGTCATATCGCCGGGCTTTAATTTGGACTCCTTCCGATTGAGTACCCGATGCCATGATGTCGTGGACCGGCTCTTCACTTCTTGCCATGGAACAATCTCGCTTCTCAACGCTGTCGAGGCTGGTTCTGAGAAGGATCATCCAACTTGTTTCCCCATTGTGATGCTGTTTTCTGCATTCACTGCCAGCGCAACTGTTGCCTACTTGTCTCTCAAGGGACTTACCCCTCCCAATGCCGTCGAAACAGCTGCCCACATTGTCAAGGATGGATTGAAGTTCATGCATGAAGGCACCGAAAGTTGGCCTCTCATGTCAAGCTGGCTTCGGCATCTTGCTGTCATGCAGCGGGTCCTCAACAATGACGCTGCGGCATCCAATAACAATATCCCCTCAACTCATAGGCACGGCTCTGGCTCGCATCAGTCTGCCTCTGGTGTTAAAGATGAGATTTCTTCCAACGCTGACACTAACCCTGATGCGATGGATTACGATCAGCAAACTGGAGGGTCTGGGGCTGGCCACCACAGCTCTGCTACGAGGTCAGTTTCGGAATCCGCTCGAGGTGACAGTGAACCACCTGCCGTCACTCTTCCTCGACGCGGCGTTACGACAATCAATGGGGGCTCGGGCGGTATTCAAACACCCTCCATTACTACATCGCCCCCTCCGGGCGCACCGCTGGCCACAATGCAATCTGGCGATGCGAAGCAGCGGAGTCCCGACTCGGCATCGAACGGAGTCTCTGCATCACAAGAGGGTCAGACCACGAGCCAAGACATGACAGCACCAGAGCTCTGCCAGGCATTCGAGAGGCAGCTTCTCGACCTAGATGACCTTGCCGCATTTATGGGTGGTGGCGTTTGACAGTCAGCCCAGGGGTTGGCGCCTTTCATGCTTGATGGCGCAGCACGCCGGCAGTGAGGCGTCTTTGACAACCCCGAAGCACACTGTTATTGTATGGCAACATGGGGCATGAAGTTGCTTATTGAAGGTATCTCTTAGGCGAATGAAGGGGGATGAGTAACGGAGGGCTCTTTTGTAGGATTATACGAGCAGGACGGATACCCGGTGATTCATTAGGTAGGGGGGGGCGGCGTTGCAGGGATTTGGAATGGTTATATGCACAGTCACAATAGGGGTCGTTAAAATGGATGCCGACGAGACGACATACGGGAATGCATGATGTCTTGACTTGGACTTATTTGTCAGGAGATTACTAGACGAATGTTAGTTTGTCAACCGTTTCTTAATACATTCGTTTACTCTTTTATCTGGGCCATGCTCTTGGAGCTTCGGGTCTTGCTGCATAGATGGAGTCGCTATTTTCATCCAATGTACCCGACCGGGATACGTACCTCTGGGTGTAGCGTGCTGCTGTCATTGTGATGTGTCGTGGCGGCGGATGGAAATGACTGGGAGGCGGATCGACGACGTTTTGCGCCAACAGCTAGCTGGGTATGGGAAGTAAAGAAGTCAAGGTAGGTTGGGCCCGTGTGTACGGAGTAGGAACTTGCATGATTGGGGGGTGGTTGGCTTTTTCTTTCTTTTCAATACTTATCCAATTTGATTTCGTGTGCTGTCGCCTTATCTCGTCGGCTACCTGCGGCGGCCGTGAGGAGATGGCGACGAGAATGAGCCGGAAGGCAGTGATCATCAAGTCGTGTCCCTGCGTCGGGCGCTAAGATTGGAAGTTGACAGCTTGTTGGTTAATGGAAGGGTCAATTAATGAAAAGGGTATTTTCATGCGCCCCTATGGTCTAGTCGGACCTGTCGGCCCGGGATCTCCTCTGTTGTACTAGTAGCAGTACGTACATATGTATGTAGTACATGCATACACCTAGTTCACCATTGATAGATCCATGTCCAGATCTTCTGCGTCACCCACTCCGAACGCGGGGGTTTGTGGCGCTCCGGATGGAGGGAATAGCGACTAGTAATACGGAGTACTACTACTCAGTGACGACGACCAGCTGACTCGAGCCTGCCAATAAGAAGGACCAGGCATGACGCTTCTCCGTACAAACAGACTGGAGTAGCCATGCTCCCCCCATGGGGGCCTCCCCTGGCCCCAGCATTGAGAAAAGGCCCAAGTTGATCCCGTAGCATCCCGTTCCCAATCCTACGCTGGAGCCAGAATTGGCAATTGTTGTAGATTGGCCATTTCTGCACAGACAGCCGTTCTCCCAAGCAATGCACTACTTAGGTACCTACCTAGGTACTTTAGGTAAAGTAGGCAAACTCGGTAACTGTGAGATGCTCAGCCTGGGTGGTTCACGTGTGCATGTTGCAGTCCCCATGTCGTCGGGTTTGCCATGCATGCCGCATCCAAGGCGGCACCCAAGATATTGATCATGTTAACGGACACAACCAAAATTGGCGCTCGCGCTCATGGCATCGGGGGTTCGAATTTCGGCCCATGTCCGTAGCCTAACTAGTCTCAAAGGGCGGATAATTGTCCGGATTGTCTCCACCAGATGCGCATAGGCCGGACAAGAAAAAGAAGAACTAGAAGAAGGAGAAGAAGGAGAAGAAGGAGAAGAAGAAGAGGCGTGTGCAGGTGGCGCATCACCATTTACTCTGGCTGGATAATCAAACAGGTTAGAGGAGGTGAGGCAGGAGACTAGCCGGCGCCATCCTCCTTGCGACGCCACGCAGGAGAAATTTCGCGGGCGGGAAATCAGCCGCAAGGCCCCGTCATTGCCGACCTTTGCTTTCATCTTGAGGATGAATTTGTCAATGGCATTCCGTAGCGCCGTGACTGACTGCATCAAACCGGATCAAACAGCAGGCTTTACCAGTACTAGCTGTGGCCCGTCGGCTATAAGGGCTGGCAATCTTGCGAGCCGCTGGAATCCATCTCATCATCCTCCCTCCGTACGGAGTACTCGGCCTCAAAACACAATTCGCAAAAGGCCAAGACATTGCTAATGGCAGGGGAGGCACCTGGTGGTGGATTCGGGCCGGCAGAGAATTGCCGAGATAGCCTGGGGCTAGGATTCCAAGACTTGATGAATCGACGCCTCACCGAGGGGGTCACAGCGGGCGTGTCGACGACATGGCTTCAATGTTCGGGGCTTGAAGCTTGAGACTTAGGCTTATTGGAGCGTGGGCCAGAACCACAAACTATGGAACTTTGGTCCATTGATCCATTGATCCATTGATGACCGTGTTGTCAGGGGCCGAATGGCTTTCTCGTGTTGTTGCGGGTAATCCATGCGTAGTCGGAGCTGCCTGCATCGTTCATCGGGATCCACAGACGGGGCCGAGCAAAGGAAAAGGACCAGCACGATGAGTTGTGGTTGATACTTCGTACACATGTATGTACAGTAAGTACATGCTCTGATGCCGGCCGCGCGACATCAAAGTCTATCGCCAAAAGGAGTTCCATGGTAGCATGGTATTCCTTGTTGCGTTGCGTCATGTGACTCTGTGCTTCTTACACCGCTAGGCCTCAAGGTTTGCATATTCGTCACTTCCAGTACAAACTTTAGAATAGACCACGGGCGAGACGTCCTACATGTGTCGTGCGGTGGAGACTGGAGAGCCAACTCATCAAGTGCCGCATTCCGGAACCGGGCCCTTGGACATGGCCTGTCGTCCATGGACCGTGGAAATAATCGTTGGCCGAGGAGGACCGGTCGCGATTCGGCCAGTTGTCAAGTCGCCAACATCAAACCGAGGGCTATGGACCTTGGCAACGAGGGGCAAGACTCAAGAGCTGCCATGGACACGGCCAGAGTGCAATTTGCAGTTGGAACAATGTCGTAACCGGCTGAACTGAATTCAACACGGCATTTGCACTTGCGAACCGGATTTGACCATGGTGATGCAGTTGGGCGTTTGGGGCGTCCCTTCTTCTGAAGCCTCTCGTCCTTGCTGGGCCCCTTCGGCCGTTCTCTCGAAACGCTGCAAGACCTTTACGATGGTATTAGTATTAGTCTTTTTGTGGCCCCCTCTGCTTACGGCCACTCTAGACCATGGAGCTCGATTGGCGAAAGGCCAGGCTTACCCCGGTTTTCCATGCCTTGTTGGGGGGAGAGATGCTTGGAGATGGAGGGTGGCGCTTGCGGAGCTGCGACGGAGTGTGGGCACTTGAAGATGTGGGCAGTCGAAAACACGTTGAAGCTGTGATACCCCAGTCAAATCACAAGACGGCAGAAGCAAGATCCCAAGTCATGCCAGTCGGCGTCGGAGACACTTGGGCCAGGCTAACTGGGAGCTGTTGTCCCTAGCCCGTCGCTCTTGTTGACGGCATAATGATGGTATATTAGCCGGCTCTCCCTGATGCTTGACGCGAGATCTGCAAGTGGCTTGTGCTGGCCATTTCGTCGTCGTCGTCTTCTTCTTTTTCTTCCTCCCAGTCGACCATTTCTTCTTCCTTCTTCCTCTCATCTTCCCCTTTTCCTATCGTTTACCACCAGAATCTGAGAACTTCAAATCTTCTCATCACATCAACCATCAATTGAGTCGCCATGGGACAACACGGTGGCGAGAGCGCCGAAAATGAAGGCGCGGCGCCTCACGAGGGCATGTCGGCCGGCAAGTATCTTGCGACGAGATTCTCAACCCTCAAACCACCCATGTTGCCCGTTCCCAACCCGTGGAAGTTGGTTCGCATGCTCGACGCGCAACAATGGGCATTCTTTGCCCTGGCCTTTTCTGCTTGGGTGAGAGCTGAAAATTTCCCATGCATGCCTTGGGCCAAGTTAGTGCTGACAAAAGTGGACAGACGTGGGATGCCTTTGACTTCTTTACGGTTTCCCTGACCGTCTCTGACCTGTCGAAAGAATTTGGCAAAACCGCCACAGACATCACATGGGGCATCACGCTGGTTCTCATGTTCCGATCTGTGGGATCCATCCTGTTTGGTATTGCCAGCGATCGATACGGCCGTCGGTGGCCATTCATTGTGAACAACTTACTCTTTATTGTTCTTGAGCTGGTACGATGAACCCCCTTCACCCTTTGCCATTTTTGCGTGCGGTGGCCATGTTTGCAGGAGATTAGGACGGCTCATCGATGAGAATCGAAAGAGAAGGAAAAAATCCCTCTTGCCACACACCATGGTGCATCGAGACCACTGAGACAATGCAAACTGTCAAACCCACACTTGACGGCGTTGAACACGTTGTGCTCGTTGCAGATCGTTGCATTGGTCCCCATCTTGGTAGGGCTTGCCAAGACTGAGATGAGATGAGATGAGAAGATGGAGCGAGGAGGCGCTGTTGGGCGCGCGGCGCGGGGAGCCACCCGACTTGGCCACCTTGGCGCTCGCAGCCATGTTCCAGATGGCTTGGGCCTCGTCTCTGGGGTAGGCGCAAGTGCGCAAACGCGGGAGGAAAACGGAAAGAGGGAAAGAAAAGAGAGAAGAGAGAGACATCATCTGTGATGATAGAAACAGATGATCGAAACCCCATGCGTGACTATTTCGCTAACGTATCTTTCTTAGGGCACTGGTTTCTGCCAGACATACTCCCAGTTCCTCGCATGCCGCGCCCTGTTTGGCATTGCCATGGGCGGCCTTTACGGAAACGCTGCCGCGACGGCCCTCGAAGACCTCCCTGAAGAGGCGCGCGGTCTCATGAGCGGTATCCTGCAGCAAGGCGTACGTATCATTGCCCATGGTGCTTGTGGTGTTTTTTATCCGCTCCCCCTCCCCCGTCCCCAGTGCCCCTTCCTAAAAGATCAATGGATTCCTTCCCCCCCCGGCAATAGTGGGGGGAAGTCGAGTATTCAGACCCCTGCGGCGCTGCTCACTCAACTCCACCACCGGGTGGTCGAATACTTATTATCAAAACCACAAACCGTGCATACAATCGTTCAGTTTCTTGGGCTGACATTCTCTTCGCCTTCATACTATAGTATGCCTTTGGCTACCTCCTCTGCGCCGCCTTTGCCCGCGGCCTCGTCGACACCACGTCTCATACCTGGCGCCCTCTGTACTGGTTCGCCGCCTGCCCCCCCGTCATCTTCATTGCCATCCGCTTCATGCTGCCCGAGACCAAGGTGTTCCAGGAGCGCGAACGCATGCGCAACGAGGCCGGGCACGTCGGCAAGTCGGCCGGCGCCGTCTTCATCAGCGAGGGCAAGGTGGCCCTGCGGCGGCACTGGCTGCTGCTCACCTACCTCGTGCTGCTCATGGCCGGCTTCAACTTCATGAGCCACGGCTCGCAGGATCTGTACCCGACCATGCTCGAGAACCAGCTCGGCTTCAGCAAGACGGCCGTGACGGTGACGCAGGTCGTCGCCAACTTGGGCGCCATGACGGGCGGCACCGTCGTCGGCTTCTGCAGCCAGTCGGTCGGCCGCCGCTTCAGCATCGTGCTCTGCTGCATCGTTGGCGGCGCCCTGCTGTACCCCTACGGCTTCGTCGGCGACAAGTCCATCATGGCCGCCGCCTTCTTCCAGCAGTTCTGCGTCCAGGGCGCCTGGGGCGTCATCCCCATCCACCTCATGGAGCTGTCGCCCGGCGCCTTTCGCACCTTTGTCGTCGGCACCGCCTACCAGCTCGGCAACCTCGTCTCGTCTGCCTCGTCCACCATCGAGGCCCGTCTCGGGGAGCGCTTCCCGCTGCCGCCCTCGGAAAAGGGCGTCAAGCGCTACGAGTACGGCAAGGTCATTTGCATCTTCATGGGCTGCGTCTACGCATACACCCTGCTGCTCACCTTTCTCGGACCCGAGCATCTGCGCCGCAAATTCGACGTCAGCCACGACCGGGATGCCAAGGAGGCCGTTGGAGTTGAGACTGTTGGCCGTGCCGGCGTTTTACATGAGAATAGTGGTGGCAAGGCCCGTGACATTGAAGATGATGAGGAGAAGAGGGTTTCTGTTCATCACAATTAGGGCTTCGTCTCTATTTTTTCTTGTTCTTTCGATACGGCCTGCGTTTACCGACCTAATGAAGCTTTGTGTGCCATGACCATGCCTTTTGTGAGATGTGACTTGTGCATGGATGGGTGTTCAAATATACCCCAACAGACAAATTGGGAAACCAGACGGTGCACGTGGCGATGAATGCTACGCCATGGTGAAATACTCATGCAACCTGTTTAAATGCTTACAGCGCGGCTCTTAACAATTATTCTAAGTTATGTAATTGCAGCGCTATTTATCGCTTAGACCTTTCCGCGTACGACAAAAGATGACTACTGACAGGGGTGTCGGTGACAGTCACAAAGAGACGAGTGCATCGTATACTAGTTTCGTTGGGGCCAAGTGCATAAATCGTGTTGTCCTCTTTCCATCCTGTCCATGGTATCTACCAGAGAGAACAATAAAAAGCCGTAAAATCATATTACAAAATTCCCGTCAATCTCGCCTGAAAAAAAATGAAAAATTCATCATATGCCCCCGCTTAATCAGAGTCGTCACCAAGGCCACGGCTGCCGTGCTTCTTCTTCTTCTTCTTGTCGAAGGCGTTTTCCAGGACATTCGCGCCGATGGCGCCGGCAATGGCGGCACCGGCAGTGCCCAGGAATCCGCCGCCGGCCTTGTGGGCAGCCCAGGCGGCGCCGCCGCCTCCAACGAGGGTGGCGCCGAGACCGCGCTCACCATCGGGACCTACAGCGCCCTCGGGGCCGCCGGGGCCGCCAGGGCCAGTGGGACCAGTGGCATACTGGCCCTGCGGAGCGCCTGCAGCGTAGTCGGCGGCGGCACCGCCAGACTGGCCGTATTGTTGGGACGGCTGGGGCGAGTGGCCGCGGTTGCCGTACTGGTTGTTGTAGCCCTGCTGGGGTTGGCCTTGGCCGTAAGATGGCTGTTGTTGGTTGTACTGGTTTTGGTAGCCCGACTGCTGGCTGTACTGCTGCTATGAGAGATTTGTTAGAGTCCGTTGATGTGACTGTTGGAACGGCGCAGGTTTGGCGTTGCCTTTCTTTCTTACCTGCTGGGGATAGCTGCCCTGCTGGCCGTAGCCCTGTTGCTGGCCGTAGCCTTCCTGGCCACCATATCCGGACTGCTGGCCGTAGGTGGGCTGCTGGGGATAGCCGCCGCCGCCGCCGCCGCTGTAGTAACCCTGGTTGGACATTGTGGCTGTATGGGTGGTAAGGGACGTTTGTGGTGGTATGGACGTTGTCGAGATGGATGAATGTTTGATGGGAAGAGGCAAGAGGAATGCGTGAGTGAGATGGGGAGAGGAAATGGAAGGAGCGCCCCCGGAGGACAAGGCCAACTTAAATATCATCTGACAGAAAGCCGAAAGCCGTGAACAAAGCACGCACTCAAGCGATGGACGAAGTGGGGGAGCGTAAGCCAAGCACTGGCTGGCCGGGGTCCTACGCAGCTGCGGCCACTGCCTTGCTCATCGGCCTCGCGTCAACCTATGACGGCAGCACGTTAGCCATCAATGATGGTAGCGTAGGGCTGTGTTCGCCGGGTCTGGGGCACCAGAAGACGTCTTGGACAAAGTGCGCCTTGCTGGTGGCCCGGTGAAACGCAGCACTTGAGCGTCGATGGTGGCGCAGCAAGGGACCACCGGACAGGACTTGCATCTTGCCTGCGCGCGACTGCGCCGCCTTTGAGAGGGGGTCGTCATTGGGGGACCTGGAGGGACATGTCGGGAGGGCCGTTTCGGGCTGCACATGTGCGGATAGAATGCGACAGAGCTTTCTAGACTTGTTGACGGGGGGCCGCATCAAAGGCGGGATAAAAATGGCTGTGGCTATTCGATGGCGAGGCACAGCACAGCACGGCAGACTGCACACACATGTGTCTGGTGGTCTGGTGCTGCATGTCCAGTCAAGTGTGACTAGCCAGGCATTTGATTGAAGTGGGCCGCCGACGCATTATTCATTGACCCAATTGATCACAGTCAAAGTGGCTGGTGTACTGACTGGCATGGCACACTGGACAGGCGCCAGGCCCAGACTCTCTGCGCATGTTAATTCAATGTTGTTGGTACTACTGTTATTGTGCCCGATGCAGCAGCGCACAGCTCCAGGCCTGGCCTGTAATCATCGCCGAGCCACTGAAGCGTCTGTCGTGACGCACCTCCAAATGTGTGGTCCGTCCCCTTTATGTACATTAATGCCACTTTACTCCGGCATTCCCGGCAATCAAGTTCCATACACGAGCCTTGGGAGTGGTACTTGCTACACGACGGGTGACTTTGCGTGCTTGGCATCGCAAGAACAAGCCGAGGTATACTAGCGCAAAGAAACAAGAGATAAAGGGGGGGATCATAGTTTTAAATTTACAATGGTATTATCTTATTTATAGGTAATATATTAATATACTTATTAAATAATAATTTACAAATATACTACTTTATTAAGAAACTTAAAAGTGTAAAATATAAGCCGTGTGTCCTGGAAGGAACATCAAGTATTGAAAGGAAACCTCAACGCCAAGACGCCAGGCAATAAAAACATACCCTAGTGCACGCCGCCCCGCCGTGCCCAAGTACCACAAAGTACATTACGGTACCTCGGCCCATTTTGGGACCAAAAGGCTCTCGACGGAAACCACATCGTCCACATTCACCTTGACCAAAGCCCAAAAAGGCTCCCAATATGGCGCTCGCGTTGGAGCTCAATAGCGGTGTGTCTGCTGCATTTCGTCGCGGACGCCTACGGCTTTCTCTCTCTTCTCTCGCCTATCTGATACATCGCTACATCATGCCTCCTCGTCACGGTCTCTCTCCCGCATGGCACGACGTCGGCAGTCTCTCGTTGATGTGGACAATTCAGATGACCCATACATGTCTGAGGATATTTACAAAGCCTTCGAGTCGGATGAGCCTAGAGGCGACTCAGACACCGACGTCTCCAGCGTTGAGGATGTTGATCTTGACTGTGACCTCGACGGCGACCTTGGCACCGATATTGATGTCGAGGACCAGATCCAGCTCTCCGGTGGGATTGTCCATCCCCCAGAATATTACCAGCGCGGGTTGGAGGAGTTCATCGAAGGCAAGTTTGACTCTGAAGATTACAAAGAGGGAACAGAAGTGCCCCTCAACGCCCTAGAGGAGCAGTGGCATGTGTATGAGACCTGCGATCCTTTCTTTGCTCATCCTGTTGATTGGTGGTCGCCTCTTGCAGGTTCTATGCCATCGTCAAGCGCACCCAAGAAAGTTCGGAGGCTCGTCGAAGGAGTTGGACCAGGGATCATTCTATCCCGGAAAATCTGGTCGGTCAGCCTGTGTGACGAAGTCTCCTTGTCCAATATCCTAACCGCTCCGTGGGAAATGGAGCTACCTGTCGGTGGGAGTTTTGGAAGACGTTATTGAGTTACTCAAAACAGACCAGCGTGCGATCGATGTGCTGCATGCAATGCGGCGGCAAGTGAAGCTACTGGTCGTGTCCGGCTTACTCGATGCCCTGATGTCATGCCGCGTGCTGGATGCGAAAGCAGCAGCGGACTTGCAGAGCGAGCATGGCCTTCAACAGGTAAGATGTGCTGACTTGCCCAGGAGCCACTATCTCGCTGTTGCTTGACAAAATCAGTCAAGGAGCTTGCTGCGGTGTTCTGTGAGGTTCTCAGCAAAACCAAGGTTGAAGAGGAAGACACTATTAGCCTCGGGAGGAAGCGCCTGCCCCACAAGTCCATTCGCAACTTCAAGTCAGATGCCTGGTACAACTGTGACGCTATCAAATTCGCAATCGAGGCAGGTGACAGGCTTCCCTTGGTCAGACTTGGACCCTGTATGTCCACTCATACCGAGACCGGGGCACCAATTGCGAGACCCTTCCGTTGTTGGAAGAAAAATATCGACCGATTACGACAGCAATCACCGACGCCCTTGGTCTATATCTGTGCCCTACACATCAACACCAACCACTTGAGATAAACGAAAGAAAGAGAATGATTTGCTACTACGACTCCACGAGCATTTCTCAACTTTCGATTAGGTCGTGTCCCAATATACGGCAAGAGGTCGATAAAGAGTTCGGCCACTTGCGTTCATGGAAGTGGCGAGTTCAACGCTCCAGCTAGTTTTATAGAGCTCACTGACTCTTTCAGTAAACCTCCACAGGTATAAGACCAGGGCCCTGACTGATCTACATACCCTAGCTATGTACCCGTCGGCCACACAGGAAAGCACACCGGAACGTAGAGATCAGGCCCCTATTTCTCTATCATGCTCTCCCGGTCAGGGCCAGTACCAATCCATTTTACCTGTTTAATGTTAATATATCAAAATGTTAAAATCAACCTTCTAAATTGTAATTTTACCTTGACTCCAACAAAGCTTTCAATGAACTAGCAACAACAGTTAATGACACTGCCCCCTAGCAATGATATGGTTCTTACCTCGACATAGTCCTGCGCCTGCTTGGGAAGATCATCAAAGGTCTTCACGTTTGTGGTCGGTCTCTTCCATCCCGGCATCTCATGATAAACCACATGAGCTCGATCGAGAATATCGGGATCCGTAGGGTACGAAGCCAACTCCTGCAAGATTAGTTAGTATCTGCTGGCAACTCTATAGGAGACATCTGTAAACGAACTTCACCGGATTCGGGGTCCTTATACGCCACAGCGACCTTAATCGTCTCGAATGTATCCAGCACGTCCAGCTTTAGAGGTGAAGCGAGTCAGCCGCTGTTCGACCAAAAGGGCGAACATAAACAGAGATATTCAATCACCTTAGTTAGGTTAAGTGCTGTATAGTAATTGATAGCTGTGCTATATCGAAGGACCACAAGATCTGCAAAATCTATGTTAATAATACCGGGAAGAATATATTAGACTGGGGCAAGCGATTTCATGTACCGAGCCTATCTGAATTAGCCAAGACTTTCTCGTCACAAGTCTCGAATATCTGAGAAACTTACCAACCACAACGACGCCGTCGACCAGTGGACGTCCCCTTGACACAATTAGCACTATTAAAATAAGTTCGGGAAAAAATAAGTACCCATTCTTTGCCGAGTTCCTGGAGTTTTGTGCCATCTCTGCCGCATATGATTAGCAACTAAACACATTTTGTAGGCTGAATGACTAACTCTCCAAGATCTTCCGTTTTGAAACTGCCCATCCCAACTCGTGTCGTATCTGTTTCTTATTAGTATATACAAGCAAATATATGGGTAAAAAAGCCACTAGCGGCCAAAACTCCTTGGAAAGATGTTGTTTTCAGCCGGGTGAAAATGGATGGAGCGTACAGGATTTGATCACCCCGACCACTTCTGTGAGGCCACGTGGATTAAGGTGCAACCCGCCAATAATGCCTGCCACGGTTGTGGTAGAACTTGTCACGTATCTTGTTCACTGTTAATGCCTGACATCTGGTTGATAGAGCTTTAGAATACATACGGATATGATCCAACGTCGAGATCTAGCATCAAGGCCTTTGTCTAGGCAGACCGAGCAATGGGCCTGCGCAGGCACATTTGCTCAGGCCACCAAATAGATCAGCGCGGTACTTCTATAAAGAAGAGAGCTCTTACATTGGCACCCTCCACAAGAATGTTCATGTTCTTCTCTTGCGCAGACCGCATGAAGGACACGGCATCGACGACGAATCCGGCAAGCTTCGGACGGTATTCTCTAAAACGGGCGATTTCGTCCTCAACGTCATACCTGGTTTGATGATGGTGTCAGAATGGGCAGCATACTCCGCAATGAGCTGACTCTTACCTCAGCAAGTCCCCGTATCTCTTGGCGAAGCCTGATGCAAGTCGCCGAAGTTTTGACTCAAACAGCTCGGCTTTGAAAACCTCTGCTAATCGGATTCCAGTTCGCTGTTGAGCAGATTTTAGTGTTGTTTTATCGTCGCTTTGGTGTAGTCCTTACTGCAGCCTTTGTACTGTAACATGGGCCAATTCCACGGCCTGTGGTTCCAATTTTTTGCTCTAGAATGCGACATCAGAAGCTGCTGGGGGGTGTTTCGCGTACTAAGTAGACTGACTACTCACCTCCAAGCTCAGCCTCTTCAAGGCCATCGACAGCAATGTGAAGGTCCAAGTTAATATGAACCCGGTCCGAGACGAGGATACGATCGTAAACTCGGGGGAGGCCTTTCTCATCAAGTTCTTTGAGCTCGCTGAAGAATGATGGGCTAAAGGAAGTCAATTTGCCAATTGATAGAACTAGACCTCCTCCCCGGGGGCCCGCGGCGACTTACACATGGAAAACAACACCTGAACCAATCAAGTTCAAGCTAAGATGAGTATCAGTCCTGCAACACCAAAGCAGTGAATCGAATGAGTTACCAATTCGGGTTGATGAGACCAGAAGGAAGAAGGTGGAAACTAGGTGAGTAAGTATTCTCCATCACCTCTGACGGTGCCATGTGACTGCATACCTGTACGACACACCCCCGGTACTATTCCAGAATCAGCAAGACCACTCCAATACCCCTACACAGATCCGTCTCGGCTCACACAATTTGATGCCCTGCGTTATGACCGCCCTACATCTCTATCTCAGTATACATTTCCTATGCGGATCGGATCGTCCTCACGGCGGCTCGCGCACAGAGTTGCGCGTTGGTGGCAAGGATGTCGGTCAGCTTTCCTTTCTGTCGGCCACGCTCGTCAGAAGAGGTTCAATATCGCGTGTGAAGGCAGACAAACCCCTTCATCTCCTAGAAAAGCAGGCTCGCGTTAGCAGATCTCCATGCCTGGTGCTAAGCGATGACAGGGCTGTAAGTACCCCATTGGGAGCCTAGGATCGCAGTGATCGGCATGTTTCAAAATGTGAGACAGTGTCGAAGCAGAGAACAGCACAGTTAGATAGTTGCGATCAGCGAAGACGGAGCTCTTGGATGACGAGGAAAATAATATAATTTTGTGCGCGGGGCGGACTAATGTACAATGCGGCGGTAACTTGCAGTGGTGGGGTTACCAATTGGTACGGAGTAGTGCTCCCAACAACGGATACCTCGCCATCGACTCTAATCGGACCACGCCCCACTATATTTCCCGTTCGTGAACTCACTCAGATCTTACGTATAAAAATGAATATAATTACTTAATATAAAGTATAAAGTATAATAAAAGTATATTTATAACTCTTAAGTTATATTAAGTAAAAATAGGTTTAAAGATAAGGTAAAAAAAATAGCTCTTTAACCCTCATACATATTGCGAGAGTTATTAAAGTTATATACGTAATATAATAAATAGATCTATCTATTAGCGCTAATCCTGAATAAGCGTGCCGCTAACCCGGCGGAGGAAGCACCGCGTCCGCTATTACTATTATTATTGTGCCCGCTGCTGCAGCACACAGCTCCAAGCCTGGCCTGCAATCATCGCCGAAACACTGAAGCGTCTGTCGTGATGCACCCCCAAATGTGTGGTCCGTCCCCTTTGTGTAAGTGTGCACATGCGACTTCACCCCGGCATTCCCGGCGAACAAGTTCCATGCATGTAATATGAGCCTTGGGGAGTGGTAGTACTGGCCATACGATCAGGGTGACTTTACGTGCTTGGCATTGCAAGAATAAGCCGAGGCACACTAGCACAACTTGAAAGAAACAAGAGACAAAGCGGGGGAAAACAGCAGTTCCAGATCTGCAGCTGTGTTGTTCTCTCTGCAAGCAGTACACTGGCACACTCGTCAGATGACGATTCGCAAACAGGACAGAGAGACTCGAGATTACAAGATACAGGCCGTGCATGAAAACCCGTGCGTCGTGCTGGGAGGAACATTAAAAGGAAACAAACCTCGACGCCAAGACGCCAAGCATATCCGCCCAGCCGTCCACTCCAAGGAACCGCGGAGTAGAATTGGCGCCTGGCGCCCCTCCCTTTCATGATGCAGGCCACCATCACATCATCTCCGGCTTGTTTCCAAAGCCTCACAGCCATTTCCAGGCACCGTGCATGATAAAGCACAGGACAGGGCACGTACCATCATCACTCCATTGCCGGCCAGAAAGCCTTCTCGGCCGCCAGCAGCTCTCGCCACTTGGCCAACGACCGCTCAACAAGCTCATTTCTAACCTCGTCTCCCGCGCCTCTGGTGCACTCCACAACGGCATCGTCCACGATCTTGCCAAGCTGGTCGACAAAGGCAGCAAACTCGGTGCCAGTCCAGTTTGGAATAAACTCGGTGCGCAAGGCCCCGCCATCGGCATCTCCGCCCTCCAGCTCACCCAGCTCGCGCTGGCGGTTCCTGGCCCACGTCCACGCCTCCAGATAGCACTTCTCCGTCCCGTAGAAGACGACGGCGCACTCTAGCCACGGCAGGGTGGCGCTGGCGCTGGGGCCAAGCCCGCCAAAGAGAGCTTCGAAGCGCCGCAGGCCTTCCAGCTTGGCGCTGTCGGGGACGTGGCCGTCCTCGTCGGCGGGCAGGTTGACACTGATGCCGAACTTGCGTGCCGTGTCGACAAAGAACTTTTCTTCACGGCGGATGTTGGTCGCGGCGTCGATGAGCCAGTCTAGGAGACGGGTGGTAGCTGTTTCTCTGCTGCCTTGTGACGGCGGCGGCACCGTTTCCGGGAGGGGCAGGAAGCTTAGCGTCTTGCCGATTCCTCGGATGTATCCCAAGATGTAGAGGCGGTCGTTGGCGAGCCATTGCCCCAGAGTGTCTTTGGGGACCTTGCCCTCGGCTGCTCGCTGGAGAAAGGTCGACTGGGTAGCCTGCCGGAAGCCAGCGGCGTCGGATGAAAGGAGGGTTTTGGTAAGTGAGAAGCGTTGGGAGTCTGCCATGGTGCCGTTGTTTGGCCGTCTTCTTGTCCACGAGACTAGTTGACCTGGAGGTCGTGTTGGTAAGCACCAAGACCAAGAGCTTGTTTGTTTGGCTATTTTGGGCCGATAGATTCCCCGCACGTACAAGTAGCCGGGGATCAACTGCTTAGCCTTAGTCTATTAGATCGTACTTAAGGGAGATAGTCGCCCTCGGCGAATGAAATAGACAACCAGTGTGCGGCAGCTTGGAAGTGGCAGCAGTTTCCAGACAGAGTTCAAACGCTGCGTCCCGCGTTCAGATGAGGGCACCTCATGACGTCACCGACCCTTTGCTGTATTCTGCTTCAGGGTAACTGGTCTCGCAAGACCGTTCACCAGACACGGATACAGAAAGTGTGAGCATCTCAGCAGTCGACCATCTAGTTTGTATTGCAATCATCAATCGATGGGGATAAGTAATTAGTAAAACAATAAAAATGAAACAGACCCAACCTCACATTCCAAAAGGCATGAGCCTTGACATTCAGGATTCATAAGTCAAAAAATCTCATTACGCTGGTTTATAGGTTAAAATGCCAAATTCCACCTTGGTACTGGGCACCTGTAACTAACAATGCCGTGTCATATCATATACAAAAAGCCCACGTGCAGAAATTTTATTCCTCGAAAGGCCCGGCGTATAACAAGTCGTCCTTGCCGCCGTTCATGTGATCCCAAAGAGAACGAACCTCCTCGTGAAGACTTCGTGTATGCAATGTCTTGTTCAAGCCAGCCAGCTCCGCGTTAGCAGTCTCCCTTTCTAATTGCACTGTCACCCCGATGAGTTAGTAATTTTCCTTCCTTCCGAATTTCTGCAGAGGAGGGAGGGCATGCTCACCATGTAAAAAGACGGCGGTCCGCTTCCCGCTGTACAACGCATGCGGTACATTGGTCGAATTGTCTGAGTTGCAGTCGCCAATGGCGTAGATTCCAGGAACGTTGGTGACAAGACCCTTTGTAGGGTCGACGCCTAGCTTCTCGCCGTACAATACAACGCCGGCTTCCTCTCCGACGTTTGAGTATTGCTTGTGCTTGAAGCTGGTTAGGAAGGCGGCCCGGGTGACGGAGTCCCCGTCGGTGAAGTGGACACGGAACAGATCGTACTCCGGGTACGAAGGCAGGCTGGGGTCGGCATTGGGGTTGGAGCCATTCTTCAGGCGCTCTATTGAGGCAATAGTGCGGTTCTCAACCGTCACATTGTGTAGATTCAGGTAATCCTGCCAGCGAGGATTGTCCTTTTCGGTGGCTTCACGGTTGGAAGGGGTGTCGGTGCCATTGACAAAGGCAATGATGTCCCTATTGAGAGTGAGGATTTCGCGAACCGTACCCGGGACACTTGTCAGGGGACCGAGCAGACCGATGGACTGGTCCGCATGCTCGTGGCCGTCGCACCAGGGGCACCAGTAGATTCCTTTGCCCCAGTTCTCGATGAGACCGGGAGTGTCGGGGAGGAGGTCCTTGAGCCCAGTGCCGAGGACGACCTTGCGGGCCGTCAGAGTCTTCTCCTCGTTGTCCTGGTAAGTACCGGTTACGGTAAAGTAGGTGTTGTTCTCCTGGGCGGTGATGTTGGTCACGGTTCCGTTGGTCATGGAAACAGTGTCATAATGGGAGATTTGCTCTCGGGCTGCCCAGCGATAGTATGCAGGTCGAACACCTGTTGAACCCCTCTTAGTTAGCAAAGCCGTCATCTGAAGCGGCGGAAATACTTGATGGTGTGTAGCCGTACCGTCAAAACCCAAAACATCGTGCATGTGTCTTGTAGGGCCGTTTCTGTATACGCCCGAGTCTACCAGCAGGACATTGCGACGAACACGTGCCAAGGCACTCAGAGCAGCCAGCCCAGACGGACCGCCTCCCACAATGATTGCATCATAGTCAATCTTGGGCTTGGTATCAGTCACGGGTGCTGCCGAGGCCAGCCATGGCAGCACGGACAAGACGGTAACAGCACCGAACCACATGGTGCAGAGGTATCGACACGAAGTCTCACGGCAAAGGTCAAGGTGCTGAATTTGCTTTTGATGGTGACGGCAAAAATTCAGTTAGGAGACAGGGCCAGACGGCTCACCAGAGGGCAGGCCCCGGATACTTATGGCTGGACTAGACATGAGCGAGGAGGACAAACCATCCGAGACACTCACAACATTGGCCGAGTGAGCAATCTCGGCACATAATGGCATCAGACAGTCCATGTCTCCCGGCCCCACTGGTGTGTTCAGACATCGATTGATGTTGCCGGCGCCCATCCGGACATCTCCACCCGTCACCGGTAACTTCTGGGATATAATCTGTAAGAAGGAGAAACCTGGGCAAGATATTTGCATGGGAGCTAACCGATTAAGCATCTTCAGTGACCAAGTAGGAAACCAAGGCCCTACAGCCCGCTGAAAACAAGGATTTACCCTTGTAAAACGCGGGACAGCGTACGGTGACGCCAAGATGCCTGTGTTGGAAGATCCTTGGTATATCGCTCAGGCCGATGCTACGTTAGGCCACTCGGGCGCAGGAAGATGTTCACCTTACGTCTTCGAAATGCTTCCTCGCTTCGGGCCCCGCCCCATACGGCCGGTTTTTACGAAAAGAGCGTCGGGTCATAGATTCGCGGCTTGTGCTGTTTGTGAAATTGTGAGTCGCTGATTTGCGACCTCTTCCGATTATGCTGTGTTCCGGGACGCCCTATGGCTACTCCGTATGTATTACAGAGTTGACCCATTTTTTGTGCTTTTTGTGCTTTTTGCTTTTTCCCTCCTCTTTCGGTAAATCCATTGTGGACCTGGGTGCTCGGGAATCTTTGGTTGTATTGATGCATTGACGGTTTAGCTTGCAAGTGAGACCATGTTGGAATGAAGGGCGAGTTTTGTTGGCATTGGGTCTTTGCTCGATGGAAAGAACAACCCGATAAACACGCAACTGCACTATGCCCTCTTTAGGAAACAGGATCCACTACTATCAATCCGGCTGAGCAGCATTGAGATTGTAAGAGAGAATGACCCCATTTTATAATTGATGTCTATAGTTTATCTGACAGGTCTGAGGCGGGAAATACCGCTCAACAAGAGCGGTGCAAGGTTAAATTAGTTCAATGTAGGTATGCATATGCATATATTAGGTGCAGCTGCATGCTAGTCATTACTTCTGCTCACCTGGCTGTGTGACCGGGTTCGTTGATCAACTCTAAAATACGAGGTTCCGTACGTTAACCCCAGTAGGATAGATGGCGTGAATGGGTGGGGTTTAGAGGCCCCAACGCTGACATGGACTCAAGAGTCAAGACGCGGGTTGTGCGTGAGCCTTGATCACTATTTTCAGCCAGCGAGGCACCTCGGACTGGAGGTTCCGTATCGCCAGGCATTACAAGAATGCTCGCCGTATGTAGTATTTGCGTTTCGGGGCTCCCTGCATATGCGTATGGAGTATAGACATATTGCGGCTTCGACTATGTTGTGCCGAACGAAGACCCAAGGGAAATGACATCATGGGGAATGCTTATTCTAGAGCCCGTCGAGACCGCGCGGACGCCCCGAGACTCGTTTCGGCATGAGCCGGTGGTTTGGCAGGCTCATCCCGGTGAATAGACGAGTGATAAAGCAATTTAGCAATCTCCTCGATCTCTTCGAGTTCTCATATTTGAGTATTGAGTAGGGTAGGGTAGGGTACTGCTTGAATGTCCGTCGTGCCGCCATGTTGAGTATTTGGGAACTCAACTTCAGCCGTAGTTTCATAAAAAATTCACAGGACAATGCGAAGCGTACATGTTTAAATAATTCATCTCACAAAGGATGGTTAGGTTCTTGCCGTGGTTACTAGAGGACTCTTACTCCCTCTCTACCATCGCAAGATGCGCGTCCCAGGATCGGCTATTTCCAGAACCCATTTATTTTGGCTTCTAACCCGTTCCTAGATGCATAGGAACTGCTTGAGTTGATCTCAATGCGGCGCCATACGTCGGTTTCGCCGCACGCTCATTGTAATAACTCACTCTGTCTGCCCTGCCCTGTCCCGACAAGCTGAAACTTGCAGACTACCAAGGCGTCAGCGTAGTCACGATGTCAACACCGACCTCCAATGCATCTGATTCTGGAACCAGAACAGCCAAGAGTAAAGGTGAACCATCCCTTGACACAAAGTGCAATACGCTTCCACCGTCATACAACTCATGGCACAGCGGCTAACACGACGGTCTGAATCATCTCCTAGCTTCAAGAACAGCATCGAATCTGAACTCTGCTCAACTGGAGCGGAAGCGAGCCAACGACCGCGAGTCTCAGAGGGCCATTCGAGCAAGGACCAAACAACATATCGCTCGTCTAGAGCACGAGGTTCGCCGCCTCCGAAGTAGGGATTTCAACAGAGAATTCCAGCATTTATTACGATGTAATGAGGCTTTGGAGACCGAACTGCGACAATTCCGTGCGTCTGCCGCTGTCGGCTGTCCCAGGCCTCCTGCATGCGCTCCCCGAGGAATGATGATACCGGATGCCTCGTTGACGAGCAAACAAGAGGCAGATTACAGTTCCAGAAATGACACAAATTATAGCCCCCCGCGTTCGGTCCCGGGCCAGCATAATTCTGGCCACGTCCAACACGGGGAGCAATACCAGCACCCATCATTGACATATCTCAACGTCCCGCGTAGTGCTGCATGGGCGCCGCAACTTGCGACATCAGCGTCCACGGGCTGTTCGAGCGTTTCGTCCATAGGGACGACCCCGGCATCGTACATTCCGGTGGGAAATGCCACTGAGGGTGCTCTGGCGCCCATTCCAGCTCCGGTTGCAGACTTGGGAGCCGTTGAGTTTGCGAATGAGGCATCCCATGATGCATTGCAGTTACGACGAGACAAAGTTATACCCTTGGCACAGAGCGGATGCGCCAATCAAGAGTATTCGGATGGACCGTTTCCTTTGACCACAAACGCTGAAATGTCGCTGGCACCGGTTTATGCAGGCTCGACGCAGCCACCTATGCAAGGGTCCATGTACTTGGCTGGTTATGGGAGTTGACAGACTGGGGCAGAGATGACCGTTCAAGGCTTATTGGAATGTCTATTCGGATGGAGGGATCTACTGTGTAGGAGACACGGGGCTGTATTACGATAGAATCTCTGTTTTTTCCCTCCTTTTTTTTTTTTTGACACTGTACCTTATTTCGACGTATATTAAGACATAGATCAAATATTGGCTTCTCACATAGAATTAAACCAAATCGACACTGCAGCGGTGGTCGTACAAAACAGCTTCTAGTTCACGGTGCGTAGAGTCGAGGATGTGTTCTAAATCACCGCATCGATGGATGCTCAGCATGCCTTGATGTATGTAACAATGGGAAGACTGCCAAAAGAGAGAAAAAAAAAGATATCGTCAGAACATGCCATTCAGTAGTTTAGATCAAGAAATGCAACAAGATTTTTCTGCTAAGAAGGGACAACAATGCCATACTTCTTGAATGGGAACGCCTCCAGAGTGGTCAGTTCCTCGGCCCACCCGTCCCCAATCTCACCAACCTGGTGCATGTCGACTTCTCCAGCTTCTCCAGCACGACCGGCCAGAATCTCTTCCTCTCTGCCCGCAACCTCCTCCTTGAGCTTTTCGTGTGGAACCCAGACCACTCTCATCCCGGCTCTTCGGCCAGCCTCGACGCCCGGGACAGAGTCCTCAAAAACGAGGCATTCCTCGGGCGTGATGGGCTTCTCGCCAGCTGGAAGGGAGTCGTTGATGGTCTTCAGGGCCAGCAAGAAAATGTCTGGAAGTGGCTTGCCCCGACCGGATTGCAGCCGAGCGTCATCGCCAAGCACACGGCGGTGATCTGGAAACTTGGACAAAAGGTACCCCAGGTGAGCGGTTTTGAGCTCATAGTTGCTCTTGTGAGAGCTTGTCGCCAAGGCAATGTGGACATTCTCGATGTCCGGGTGCGACAGCTTGGTGAGCAAGTCGACGACTCCGGGGAGCGGCTTGGTAGTCGGAAACACTTGGTTGTGGAAAACATGGAGCTGGGCCATGTACTCCTCTGTGCTGATGGGCAACTTTGCCCAGTCGGAGAAGATCTTGGTGGCTGCCGGACCGGGACGACCTTGGAGTTTGGCCTTGACGGACCAGGGAAGCGGGGGCCGTCCATATTTGTCCAAGACGAGGTTCACGCACAGCGTGTAAAGATCTTCCGTGTCAAGAAGCAGGCCGTCCATGTCGAAGAGACAGGCCCGAACAGGAGGGAAACTTGGATTGGTGTCAGCCCAATGTTCGCCGCTTGTTTCCCCCCTCCTTGCCACAGGAGGCGTATCGAAGAAGAAGAAGAAGAAAAGAAATGTGCTGGTGCAAGGGTGTGATACACTTACTCTGTTCTAGGCGCCATGGTGCTCGAGGAGGACTATGCGTGCATCTACAGCAGAGAGGTTGGTCAGAACCACCGATTCACGGAGCGAACCACGTAGGAAGTTGGGACGAACGGCTGGTCTCGACGCAAGAAAATTGACAAGTCGGGGGGGAACAGGGTTTATAACATGGGAGCGAATTAATTCAAAAAATTTCAAGTCTACTGGCCTCCGGTCTATGTCTATGAACAATGCAGGTTGCGTCTCTTCCACCATGTACCCTTTTCTGATGCAAGTTTTCAATCCACGGTGCTCCACTATTGACCGGCTTGTGGCCACAGCTGAGACATGGAGGCTCTGCGTTTTCTCTTCCTCTCATTGACTCCTCTCACTCTCTGCCCCCTCCGTCGCCAGTCTCCACTTGGCTTTCCAATTAACCCGGCCCTTTGTCTTCTGCATCTGTAACATCTCTGTTGCGCTCGCTGAACATGGCAGAATCGGCAGGCCATGACCCGTCAGATGTTGGCACCGTGCCGGAGATAGTCAGGTTCTCGGTCGAGGAGGAGCAGGTGAGCCCAACCCTGAACCGCTCGACGTGTCTGCCTGCTTGCCAGCCTCATGATCCTCACATACTAACATGCATTTGTGCACCCGGTGGAAGGCATTGGTTGCCGAGTCAAATTCAATCAAGGCGGAAGCAAACGCCCTGTACTCGTCGAGGGACTATGAGAATGCACTGGCCAAGTACGAGCATGCCATATTGTCATGCCCCAACTACCTGCATTATGAACGTGCCGTTATCCAAAGCAACATGGCCGCCTGCCACTTACAGACAGAGCAGTGGACAGAAGCTATCAAGATTGCCTCCAAAGCATTGGACGGACTGGTGGAGCTGGAAAAGACAGACCCGGGTCTGTGCAACTCGATGAGCAACTTGAAAAAGTCGGACTCAAGCGACAAGGAATCGAGCGAAGCCTCACTCACAGACCCAGATGGTGTTGACGACGAGATCATCAGTTCCGGTGCATCCCGTGCTGCTCCTGCACCATCACCGCCCCAGAATTCGTTCCTTGAAACGAGGAAAGCCGACATTCGGAGAATCCGCACCAAGGCTTTGCTGCGGCGTGCCCGGGCTCGTTCAGAAGCTGGGGGTTGGCAACACCTCGCAGGTGCAGAGGAGGACTACAAGACACTATCGACTATGCCTGGCTTGGGAGCTGCAGATTTGCGCACAGTCCAAAGTCAACTCAAGACACTGCCCCCTCGAACAAAGGCCGCGCAAGAGAAGGAAATGTCAGAAATGTGGGGGAAATTAAAGACGCTCGGCGACGGCATATTGAAGCCTTTCGGGCTAAGTACCGACAATTTTCAGATGGCCAAGGACGGCAAGACTGGTGGGTACAGCATGAATTTCACATCAGGAGGGGAGTCGTCAAAGTCGTCCTAGCCCGGACCTACCGCAAATAGCATCACCGCATACAGAACCATTGATACCCTTGGCAGAGATTCACACAAAGGCACCTTGTGCATGGCACATGCTGCTTGAAGCTCAGCCACAAAACAGCTAGAATTTGATTCATACAACGGGGGCAAATAACAACACGGTCAAGAAATAAGCTGCACAACATGTACATTGCTCCCTGAAATACACCAATGTGCAAATCATTTTACATCCCAAAACCGAATGCTTGGAAATCATTCCCACATACTGGTTGATACCACGTTTTGTATGGTTGATCTACGTGACCAAAATAGGCCGACTCGAGAGGGTTGTCAATCGGTGCTTCAGCCCTTGAACTTTGGTGACTGGTAAATTCCCACGAGGTGGAATTTGACATGTTTGCAGCCCTAAACCAAGATTGTTCGCAGGGAAGTGACACCCCCGAGGCCGACTCTAGTTCTGACAATTCCATCACTGCCATGCGCCATTGGCACGCCATCTTGTGTGCTTCTGAGTTTGTGTTTGCGCCGGACGTCCGGGCTTCGTGAAGAATCGAAGAAGCTTCTTGTCGTTCTTCTGGGCTTACCAATGATAAGAAGGCAACGTTGACTGCTTGGAGGGCGATTGTCATGACACTTCGATCACGATCGCTTGCCACGATTCCCATGACCTGACGAGCGTGATGCAGCTGAAGTTCCTTCATTTCTGGCGACTGTTCTGATGATTCTATTGGATTTACCTGGGCGAGAACACACTGGGCCGTGTGATAGAATATTCTACCCAGCATTGCCGACGTCTGCGCCAGCCTATTAGACTGATGATGTTAGCTCACTGCACACATGCAGGTCGGCGATTGCCACTGACCAAAATTTCGGAAACGCCGACGGCTCACTTGAACCACTCATAGCCAAGTAGCCAACCGGCCGCATCGACCTGGGACTGCAGTTGCTCCAGTCGTCGCAGAGCTGCTTCAGCGCCTGCCACTCTGTGAGACGGTCAGAGAGCCTGGATTGGTGCTTGTGCGGATCAGAGGGAGGATATGTCAAGGAGGTTGCTCGGAAGTTGACAACTTTGGCCAGGATATAAAACGACCTGTGAACCCACGTCTGAGAGTCGCCGCCGTCCAGGTCGTTATCGTGGCTCCAGTCTAGATCGAGTCCCCAATCGTCAGGGTGCCAGGTTACCGCCCAGTTCATGGACAAGCAGGATAGGACTTCCATGCCGATGCTCAGCCAGAAGCATGCTGCCGGGATACCCGTGCTGGCAGCATTCCATCCGCACTCTCGAATGAGGGCTCTGGCCCCAACCATGTGGCTCATTCGATGTATGGGCTTGTGCGACATGGCCTCGTATACGTTGAGCAAAATGGATGCCGTTGTGCAGTCGACGACGTTTCTCTCTGGGTTTTGAAGCATTCGAACGAGCTGTGCTGTGGCCGTGTTGTAGAGTTCAATGGCCCTGTCTTCTAATCCGGGCTTGCTGAAGGAGAGGTGCTTTGCGCCGCACGCCATCAGGGAGTTTAGAAGAAGAGATGATTTAAGTGCGTGCCATGGAATCACCTGGGTGAAATGGTTGCCGCTATTGAGTGAATCCATCCACACGCCGACACCATCGGCAAAGGCTTGTAGGTAATTGAGTTCGTCCTGAGTTGCGATGAACTCCATCATATCGTCGCTGTATTTGCTGCCATATAACTTTGGCTCCCTTTTCATCGCTGGCGTTTCCGAACTCCAGTCATGGCTCTTGGTCGGCCCGTGGCAGATTAACGATGCTCTCTTAGTGTCCCCCAAACTAGAGGGCGTGTGAATCGGAAGCTCGTCTGAATAGAACACTTGCGTTATAGACCAGTCTTCTCCACACGACGAGTCCATCCGATCTATAAAGCTTTTCTGGTTCCTGTATCCTGCTACTTTCGTCGCAGGCGGCCAGATGGCAGCCGATGCACTGGCATGGCGGCTTGGGTAGCTAAGGAAGCTGCTGCTGTCTTCTGTCTTGACAGAAAGCTGTGCCTGCGCAGAAAGTTGAGCCTGAATATCATTACGGCCTGTGGGATCGGGTAAGTGTAAATCTGTGGCAAATCGGTTCTGTTTATCGGGACTTGTGGTCTCTTTATTCTCCGCACGCACATCGGTATAGCGCTGTAACCCGCCTCGATATTCTGAGGCGATCAGACGGGACTCGTCGCAGAATTCAACGGCTTCTCACCATGGTGTAATCAGTAGATTGCGGCATGAAGGGCGCCTGGGTTCCGAATTTACCTTGACAAACGCCCAAACACCGTTGCGGCGTCGGATTGTGCACTGTTATATCAAGGAAGCTGATCCGGAGGCCTCGTTTGCAATTCCGTCCGCTTTTGCGGCAGTTGATACAGTCCGGAACTGCTTCGTCGCACTTGAGATGCCGCTCGCGACATGTAAGACAGCCTGTTCGAACTCTCCTAAGCTTTGCCATTGCCCTTACGTCGATGCCACTGTCTATAGACCCGATATGGTTCTAGGGAAAGCGAATAGACTCTCTGAAGAGCACCAACTCTTTTAACTTGATTTATTTTTTATTTTTTCCCAAAATGATTGAGCCAGGATGCTGGGCAAGCCTTATACATGCGCACTTGACCGCTACGGAAATGCAGCATCGTCAATATGATATGGAATCATTTATGACGTCGAGCATTGAGGTCTCTCAGTAGTCCGGTGCTACCGGTAATCTGAAGAGACCACTGAATCTATATCGTGGGATCTTGGCCGTGGCACAAATGCGAGATCGAGATGCGGGTTCAGAGACACTCGATCTGGCCCGGACTCTCCGTGTACATGTGGCTGATGCACCAAGAATCCCCTTGCCATTCGCCTGCATATTAATGACGGAGTGTCATGGAAAATATAGAATGATGCTGTAAAAGGACAGAGCCCTGAATACTATTGGCCTCGTAGCGAGTTGTCTCAATTGTGCTGGTTGAGTTGCCTTGAGATTAAGCCACACTTTGCCGCCAGGGGAGTAAGGAGAAACGTGCAAAAGTCCTCAGCCAATACCGGCTGTTGGTGACTCTAGATTGGGTTATAGGTTAAAATGGTAACGGTTGATATCATTCGTTCTGCACATCATAGATGCATTGGGGGATGCTAGCGGTGCTTATCCATAATGTCTCACCGCCGTTCTCGTACAAGGTGAATGTCTCAGATTTACAACACATCAAAGCATAAAACGCACGCTACAGGTCAAGTCCTCGGTTCTTCAAACCCTATATTCTGTCATGAGTCCCATGACCCTACGCCGGGCCACGTTGAGTTTTTCTTGTCACACGGTTTGCGCAAATGAGCCCACGGCCTTTTCGCTAGCAACGGCTTGCCATTCGTCAAAGAGTTTCAGAGAGCTAATGGGGTATATCGACATTACGTATCACATCGATTTCCGTATCCTTGCAGAGGTTGGGAGCGGTTTTGCTGCCACGATTGGACCCTTTGCAGCGCAGGGTCTTGTGCGTTGTGAGAATACCGTCTATGGTACGGAGCACACGCCTAGGCTATAGCATCAGAAATTGGTGGGCATGAACCTAGTGGGGGTAGAAAGACTCTTGTGTGGCATCGCCGTATCGTGGAGTTTACTTTGTTTTTCGGTGCTGTTGTAAGAAGTCGCAAAAAGCCAAGGTGGTCGGTCAAAGATTGAAAGTTACCAGTCGTGGTTGAAGCGTGCACGTGACGTTTATCGATGGAGTCGGTCACCAAACTGCTCTTGCTTCTCAGTCTCCCTCCACAGCCAGCTTACAAAGTATCCAAGACTCCGTTACGCTGGCGAAACGAAACTTGATAATATTTTAGAGTGCATTATGCATCCGAGACAGCACTCAAAACCCGCCGGTCTGATCCACATATGAAGGCTGAGCAATGGCTAGCCCTGTCCCGTCTCCCAAGTTCATCCTCCGTGGGCACAAGGCCGCCGTCCATGCAGCCACATTCATCAGGCAGAATGAGCGGCTTGTGACGGGAGATTCCGAAGGCTTCGTGGTGCTATGGGATCTTACCGTTATGAGACCTCGGGCTGTTTGGCGCGCACATGAGAATGCAATACTGGGAGTACGAGGGTGGGGAGAAGACAAGCTTATCACGTAAGTGGCTCGCGGGTATCCCTTGTGTCTTTTATAAGTCGTTTTTGGAAAGCATGGCTCGCTCACACTGCTGAAGACATGGTCGAGATCATAAACTTATTGTTTGGAAGATTGCGAGAGAAGATGAGAGTGGCTTAAGCACAGTCCTGCCGTTGGATGGTGTGGATGTCGAAAGACGTCGTCCCTGGGTGGTTCATCTACTGGAAGTAAATACGATGAACTTTTGCTCATTCGCAGCTTGTCCGTTAGAAGATTCTCAATACTCGCCGTTTCTTGGAACATCTCCCGAAATTCTGGTAGCTGTTCCAAACACTCTCGCATCAGAATCTGTATGTCCTTGTCCCTTCCCCTCGTATCATCACGTCATACACTAACATTATAGGTTGATATATATACATTGCCATCACAAACGCGTGCCTACACAGTCCAACCGGGACCAAAAAATGGCATGGCAATGAGCCTGTCCCTGGCTCACCTTGAGAAACGCCTGACGTTGGTTGCTGCTTTTGAAAATGGATATGCGTCTGTTCACCGATTGACTCCTGAGGGGAGTTGGATCACGACATACAGGACACAGGCACATTCGCAACCCATTCTATCCCTAGACCTCCGGCCAGACTTGAAATGCTTCTTTACATCGGGGGCAGATGCCATTGTTGCCAAACACCCGATCCCGACGGCCCCGCAAGAGGTGGCCAAGCCATTCAATCCTTCTGAGCGAGTTATAGAAGAAATCGACGAGGACCCCAAACAAAATATTTCTCTTCTTTCAAGTACCTCAAAACCAGAATATGCAAAGGGGAAAGACCACGATGCTGTATTGGAAGAGTGGAAACATCCGAGAAAAGTAACCAATACGAAACATTCGGGGCAACAGAGTCTCGAGGTCCGATCTGACGGAGCAATCTTCGCAACTGCTGGGTGGGACTCCAAGATTCGACTATACTCCTGCAAGAGCCTCAAAGAACTGGCTGTTCTGAAGTGGCACAAGGACGGTGCTTACGCCGTCACTTTCTCGGATGTGGGACCAGAGACTTCGCAAACTGTCGACACGGACAGAGAGGCACAAGTCGGTTGCGAGGTGCAGCAAGCTGATGACGCTATTGATGTGAGTCGACTGTCTGTTCAAGATAGACGAATTCACCGCGTCAAGGCAGCTCATTGGGTTGCGGCTGGGGCCAAGGATGGCAAAGTGAGTCTCTGGGACATGTACTGAAGCACGCAAAGCGAAGGCACGGCCCCAAAGGCAAACACTGCGATACAAAACCATAGCCCATAACATGGTTCACATGTACGAAACAATGCCAACGTCAATGGTATAATGCAGACATGTTGTCATAATTCATACTCCCCGCTCCGTGCGAGCTCCCACCACGTCCTTAGCACCCACGCTGTCACCAGCGCATCTCTCTTCTTCACGCTCATCTCCTTGGTAATGAACAGTTTGCAGCCTTGTGCAGAATTCAACTCGCGTGCAAGAATCTCTCCCCGTTCATCCGACCATTCGTACTTGACCGCACTGGCCTTGGTTGACACTGCTGAAAATAGCAATCCCCGGACAACAACCTGGTGGCCTAGCCCTTTTCCAGCGCGGTGTACTCGGAATCCATTCGCCGACGAGAACAACCGAGGCCGATACGTGCTCATCCCAAAAGAGCAAAGACTATGTCGCGAGACTGATTCAGCGTTGTACAAGAATACTGGACCGGTGATGATGCCCGGATGTTTCAGGTCATATATATGGCGTTTTTGTGTGACAGCGTGAGAGAGTGGTCCTGTTGACGAGGAAGATGGCTTGATAGTGGTATCCAGTCTCTTGACGGTTATGCTTCTTGTTGTATCGCGGAGATGGATCAGCTCATGTGAGAGCTCATATAGCGGCTCTGTGGCAGATTTATCAGAGTAGATGACATGGCCGCTTATTCGCAGAGTCGCTGGAGGAAGAAGATACTCCCCATCGGTGGTGACTTCGCTGTATGAAGGTGGCTCAACGTCCATCTCTGTGGATTGCTGCTGCCAGAGCTTGAGTGGAGCTGTGAAATCAATTTGGGGCAGCGTAATCAGGGCCCTTATTATACTACTGAAACCAGTCGTATCCGGTCACGATCGCCGCGCATGTTACGGCCTAGTCTTCGCCAAGATATGGGATAGACCTACATAAGACGACTGTCTCGGGTTGTGTGGCTTTGGCGCTCGTGACGTGGGTCCGGAGGCTTGGGCAGCCTCGATGTGACATGCCCAATAATTTGTCAAGGCGATGCACCATGAAGAATGTCTATTTGTCACTTTGACTTGGCTCTTGGCTCCCCCACAGCCATTTCACTCAAAGTCGATTACCCATGTTGATGTGGACGGCTTTAACCTGGCTGTAGGCCTCCAAACCAGCCTCACCAAGCTCTCTCCCAATGCCGCTCTGCTTGACACCTCCGAAAGGAACCTTTGGATCACCGTCATTACTGCTATTTACCCAAACCATACCCGCCTCAATCTCAGATGCAACCCGGTGCGCACGCTCAAGATCTTTGGTGAAGACGGCAGCTCCGAGGCCGTAGGTGGAGTCGTTGGCTCGAGAAATTGCCTCTTCCTCCGAATTAAACCGGCTAATCACCACGACGGGACCAAAAATCTCCTCACGGTAAATTCGCATGCTGTCCTTGACCTCGGTGAAGATGGTAGGTTCGATGAAGAATCCCTTGGTGTCAGCATGGAGAGGCTTCCCACCACACACAAGTCTCGCACCCTCGGCCTTTCCGGCTTCAACGTACTCGAGAACTCGCTCATACTGCAGCTTGGAAACTTGGGGGCCCTGATATGTATCAGGACTCCATTGGTCGCCAACCTTGCTGACCGTCTTGGTCTGCTGGACGAATTGGTCGACGAATTGATCATAGACGCTGTCCTCGACCAGGATGCGCGACGTGGCCGTGCATATCTGGCCTTGATTGGACATGATTCCGAGGTGAGACCATTTTACAGCCTGCTCCAAGTCACTATCTGCGAAGACGAGGAGAGGCGATTTTCCTCCCGTCTCCAGAGTAATGTTCTTGAGCGTAGCGGAAGCCATCTTCATGATGTGTCTGGCAGTGGCTGTAGAACCGGTGAAGGCGACCTTGTCCACTAGAGGATGCTCGACTATGGCCGCTCCTGCATCCTTTCCATATCCATTCACGACGTTGACAACGCCGGCCGGGAAGCCGACCTCCTTGATCAATGAGGCTAGAACAAGAATACTAAGGGGAGTCTGCTCGGCTGCCTTGATAATAACGGTGTTTCCGCACGCGAGGGCTGGCCCGAGTTTCCAAGAAGCCATCGATAACGGGTAATTCCAAGGAATAATTTGGCCGACAACTCCAATGGGTTGACGGATGGTATAGGCGAACTTTTGGTGAGTGGTGGGAATGGTTTGGCCCGAGATCTTGTCCGCCCAGCCAGAATAGTAGCGAAATGTGCCAATGGCTTCCTCCAAATCGACACTGAGAGCCTCGGCATACGTTTTGCCTAGAGTTGGTGTTAGCACGCTGGGTGAATAGCTGTGGGACATTTGTGCGAGTTGTATTTTGAAGGCCCGGGGTGGGTGATGAAGAGGACGGAAATACGGCCGACGTGACAGCGAACTCACCATTATCCCAGGCTTCAATCGTAGCAAACAACTCCCTTTGTGCTTCCAGCCGGTCCGCAAGACGGCTTATCAACTTGCCCCTGTCGGACACAGGCATCTGCTTCCACGAGGGGTGCTTCAGCGCCGCATGGGCAGCCTTGACAGCGTCGTCTACATCTTCAGGGCCAGCGGCCTGGACGGTAGCAATTTCGTTTTCAGTACTGCAAGAGAAAGTCTGGGTCAGATTGCCATGATTTGAAATGTCAACTTGTAGTCTCTGCTGAACAAACGCGTGATGCACTTACGCGGGGTCGAGAGACGTGATGGTCTTTCCGGATCTTGACTTGACAAACTCGTTGTTGATGAAGAGGCCCGTAGGCTGGGTATATTTTACCCCGTTTGGAGCTGTTAGTTGGATGGACGGGGCGCTCATTGTTCCTACAGAGACGGAGAACTTTTCGACTTGGGAATAGGTGAAGTTGGAGTTTGATATGTAGGGAATGGCCGATGAAGGAGCAGGCGGGGTAAATGTGGTTCAATGTTGTGTCTCTTTCCTAGATGGGACCTGGAGATGCCAAGCGACGAGCTGCATTGGGGGCAGTAGACTGTCAATAGAGACTATACATGCACAAGAGAAAGGTATAAAGGCTCAATGGCTTGAGACAAAATGACGGTGTATATAGATCTAACGAGCTTTATCGGCGCGCAAACCCGGGGTAAACGGGGCCGAAATCCGGGGGCTGAGCCAGTCCCGAGGCACTGCGAGCAAAAAATAAAACAAAACAAAAGATTAGCGAAACCTTTTTTTTTTTTTTTGAAAAAGCCTGCTTGGTCGGGAGCTCGTAGACTTGCGATGTCTTCAGTACTGGCGATGGCGACGCAGAGCATTGATGGCCGGGGCTGGTCCACGCCAAAATCCTTCTCCTTTGAACAGCATTTGCGCGTAGATGGGTGCAGATGGGTATCCCTCCCATGAACCACGGTTGCAAGCTCGTCAAATCTAGCGCTGGAAAACTTGCGACGATGCGAAGAGCGACGCGACCAAGGGGTGCGGACAGCGGATCACGCAAACTCCGCCGAATCCATTTTGTCCGATAGTCTCTCAGCCACTCGGTACAAGTCCCGTGGGCACGCCCGAGATATGGGAATGGCGTGAAGCAGCCGTGTGGCAGATCTGTGAGGGCTTGTCTGAAGATGGGACAGGGGAATAAGCATACCAGACTTGCAACATGCTTAAGTCCGTAATTGCCGGCACACGACATCAGCGCAGACCAGGAGCCGTTATGCAATGGGAATGGGCGTTATGCAAGTTATGTAACTTGTGTATGTCCGTCTCACCGCAACCTCACCCACCCACTCATCATGAGCCATGTTGACGCTCACATCACCGTCATGACTGATGTCGGCTCGCCGCGTTCAATGAGCGACAAGCTACAGAGCACGGCGTAAGCAGCGAATCCAAAGGAGCAGAAAGCTGCGGCAATCGGAGCGCGAGAACCCTGTCTGGTTGGCGATATCTGGCCGGCGCAACATCAACTGCGAGCTCCATCAAACAAGGCCTTCCTTTGCCCGTCTTGGCGGACTTGCTTGGTAACATGTTGGAACTCGCTCGCTTGAGGCTAAATTAGGCGGCTTACACAATCAGCCCTGCGGACTTGGCGGGTTCGCCAGGGCGCCGTCGAATCGAACAGTCTCAGGTCGGGGATGCACCCGGGCAAGCTGCATGTGGCTGGCCACCCATGATTGTCATGGACTCATGGTACCCTGGGAATGGCAAAATGTCCATTGTACAGAGTAATGGTGTGTATCCACCGCACTAACACATCCCGTTATGGCTCATAAGCGCCGGTTGTTGCGTGGTTATTAGGCTGTCCAAATTTTGTCTCGTTGTCATGGCCGTGCTGTGAGAATAAGCACCGCTAGGCCTTGGGATCTTCAATGGGTCGTAAACTCCGCATGGCTAACCGCATCATCTCTCCGGATCTGTCTATGTGATTATCAGTGAGTCATGGTAGATTGCAACTTGCTACCGCCGGGGTCATGGTCCACGCAGGAGGGGGAACTGGATATCGTCGTCGGTTTTCTGCCTATATGTATGTCTGGGGACCACCGTGTCGACTCCCTTCAGTATTCCGCTCGCTTCATCGAAGACTTGGGATAACCGGGGACCTTGTTCTATGAAGATATATATATGTATCACTCTTCAGTCTCTTCTTCTCTTCTCCCACTGCGTATTCGTCTTTCAGCATAGAACCTAGGACGACACAAAATATTGCCCAGAATGACCAGCGCTACGGGCCTAGCGGTCCCAAAGGGTTCGGATCGAACTATTTCTTCAGCATCAACCATCGCCGGGGACCAAGCATCGGAAAAGGCCAATTACTCGAGTGGCGGCGAGGACGAAAGGCGTGCTAATAATATACAAGAGAAACATGACGATGTGTCATCCACCGTGGCCGACGATGCGTCTGACGATATCGAGTATCCCTCTGGTATCAAAATGGTCTTCATCGTTGTTGCCCTTGTCATGAGCGTCTTCCTTCTGTCTCTTGATATGGTAAGCCGCGCATTTAGCTGCTCCTTGTTTCCACAAGCTTGTCGAAACACCACTGACACGTTTACATGTAGACCATTGTTGCCACCGCCATTCCTAAAATCACCGACGAGTTCAAGGGCCTTGATAAAGTAGGCTGGTATGGTGCTGCCTTTTTCATGACGGTTGGTTCTATGCAGTCAACATGTACGTCGTTCCCGTCTTCATCCTAGTCGCAAAAGTTGCTAAGTCCATCGTGAATAGGGGGCAAGGTTTACAAGTACTTCCCACTAAAGACATCCTTCCTCGTCGCCATCTTCATCTTTGAGCTCGGATCCGTCATTTGCGGTGCTGCCCCCAGCGCAGAGGCCCTCATTGCTGGACGCGCGATTGCTGGTGTCGGCGCCGCTGGTCTCGGAGCTGGCGCTTATACCATCATCGCCTTTTCTGCTCCTCCCAAGCGGCGGCCTGCCTTTACCGGCATCCTCGGTGCTTCGTATGGATTCGCCAGTGTCATTGGCCCTCTTTTGGGCGGCGCATTCACCGACAACGTCAGCTGGCGATGGTGTTTCTACATCAACCTCCCCATCGGAGGTCTCTCCGCCCTGGTCATCTTGGTCTTCTTCCAGACGCCCAAGAGTGCTGTCCCCGTCAAGGCAACTCACTTGGAAAAGTTCTTGCAGATGGACCCTCTTGGTATTGTCTTGATGATGGGCGCCACCGTCACCTACATCCTTGCTGTGCAGTATGGCGGTGTTGCCCACGCCTGGAACTCGTCTGTTGTCATTGGCCTTCTCGTTGGCTTTGTCGCCATCACGGCGGCTTGGGCTGCTCTGCAGTACTTCCAGGGCGAGCGATCCATGGTTCCTCCTAGACTCGCCAGGGAACGCACCAACTGGGTCATGAGCGCCTTTGCTTTCATCTTTGCCGGCGGCTTCTTCGCCGCCATCTACTACATCCCCATCTACTTTCAGTCCGTCCATGGAACGAACCCAACCATGAGCGGTGTTCGCAACTTGCCGTTCATCGTTGCTGTCACAATCTCTACCATTCTCAGTGGCACCTACGTATCTGCGACGGGCCGATACCAGCCCATGCTCCTCGGGGGTGGCGCCGTTGCCACCGTCGGCGCTGGTCTCCTGTACATGCTCGACGTCGACTCTTCTACCGGTGCATGGATCGGATACCAGATTGTCGCTGGACTTGGTTGGGGAACCGCTTTCCAGATTCCCATGATTGCTGTTCAGGGCTCAGTTCCCCCTGAAGATCTTGCCTCGGCCACCGGCATGCTCCTCTGTAAGTGCCTTTGCGACGTTTGTCTTTTCCAACGCGGACCCCCCCAATGACTAACCAGTGAAATTTTTTAGTCTTCCAAAGTATTGGAGGTGCCTATCTCGTCTCTGGAAGCCAGGCTGCATTCATCAATCAGATGGTCGACCACGTTCTCAAGAACGCACCCCAAGTTGACCTGGGAACCCTTGTCCTCACTGGCGCTACTGAGATTCGACACGCATTCCCTGCGGACCAACAGCCTCTTGTCATTGCCGGCTACATGGCTGGTCTTAAAGTTGTTTTTGCCATGTGCATCGCGGCCACTGGAATCGCCACTCTCATCGGCTGTTTCACTCGATGGTCGAAGCTGAAGCAGGGAAGTATGACTGGTGGCGGCATGGCCTAAGTATAACATGCTTCATAATTGCGGCTCTGCAATTTAATTAATGCTCGGAATTGGGTTGGTTTAGAATAGAATACTCTAATGACTGCATTGGGAATTGGGAATATGAAGTTTTGTGTTGGCGCAGGAGGGAATTCTATATTATACTATCGATAGAATTGATAGATGTCGCAGATTAATGAGCACAATCTCCCACTTCTTAATTGAACACTCTTATGAATGACTAATAGTTTCAAATATTCGAAAAGGATGGGGTAGAAAAGGGGTCAAAGCACGAATTCTTGCCTGACAGCAAAGTTTGCCCGCTCGTTTTGTTCATGTAGCCTGGCTTTAAGGGTTAGGGTTACAATTATGCCCACGGGCACTCACAAAGAGGCCCTTGCTCTCCGCGCAGATCAGACCTGACATAGTCCAAGTTCGGCACTAGGAACAATAACGCTGAGTGATTTTTCAAAGATTTTGACCCCCCTGTCCATGACCCGCAGTCATTAATTTCCTGTTTGTTACGGCAGAGGTTCGTACCTCGTCACCATGACTGGTGCGGCGGATATGTCTAAGTACGTGGCATGCTTTCCACTTCCAACTCTATTTTCTCAACAATCAATTGAAAACACAATGGTCTTGTAAAACTAGCGAGATTATCAAGTGCCGGGAGCAAGCATGAATACTTTAGGCAGCCAACTTCCCAGCTCAGAACAATACAGTTCAAAGCCATTCGTCATCCTTGTTCTACCCACCACGTCCCTTGTGCACGACAGAACAATCGGTTTTCACCGCAGACTCTTCATCAATTCATAATAGATTTGGACTGCGAGCCGGGTATATAACACCATCATTTGGCCCGGAGCACATTTCAGTTTTTCATCTTTTCATTTTTTTTTTATCCAACGCCCTACCATTCCAACACCACGGCGTCGCAGCACCGCTCCCGTGGTTCACTTTGAGGCTGCTGACTCATCCGCCTTTTCCCTCATTCCCCATCGAAAACTCCGGCGTCCCCAAATCTCCGCAGCAGAAACCATCACGAACAGACTCCTTTTCAAGGCCATTGCGGCCCCGAAAATGGAAAATACGCTTTTCCCCTCTCTTGTAATTTCCCTCCACCCGCGCCGCCTCACACACTGTCGCTTTCCTTCCCCCTCGGCTTTCCCACTGCAATGCAGCGTCTGGTAGCGCCTCAGATCGGGGCACGTGCTGCCCATGGCCCGCGGCGTGGCCCGTCGCCATACATGTGGTCAAGGTCACTACGGACGGCCGTCGAGACCGTGCCGTCCTCGCCTATTCGCGTGCTCCGCGCGGTCGAGCAGGTCCGGAGATGGAGGAGGCCGCACACGGTCAACTATCGCAGCGTAGGGCTCGTTCCCACCATGGGAGCCCTCCACGAGGGTCATCTTGCCTTGATCCGGGCCGCGGCCAAGGAAAACCACCACGTTGTCGTGAGCATCTATGTCAACCCGGCCCAGTTCGGCGTCCAGGAGGACCTGTCGTCCTACCCGGTGACGTGGGAGACCGACACCGCTGCGCTGGCCAAGCTCGATCGCGAGCTGGCTGATGACGGGGCCAATCTCGGACGCATATCCGCCATCTTTGCGCCGACCACGCCCGAGATGTACCCCTCCGGGTTCCCCGGACAGGCCGTCGATAGCAAGGGGAGCTTTGTCACCATCACGCCCGTGGCCGAGGTTCTCGAGGGCGCCAGCCGGCCTACCTTCTTCAGGGGCGTCGCCACGGTCTGCATGAAGCTCTTCAACATCGTGCAGCCGGAGCGCGTGTATTTCGGGCAGAAGGATGTCCAGCAGACGGTTGTCATCCGGCGCATGGTCAAGGACCTCATGGTGCCTACGGAGGTGGTCGTCTGCCCGACCGAGCGCGAGACTGATGGCCTGGCCATGGCTTCACGCAACGTCTACCTCGGCACTCGCCGTCGCGATGTCGCCATCGTTCTTAATACTGCCCTGCGAGCTGCTGAAAATGCCTACCGCGGAGGACACACCGATCGCGCCACCATCCTTGGCGCTGCGCAGCATGTTTGCGCCATGATGCTCAGGGCGCAGATGGACATGAAGCCAAGTGAACGGGCTCAATTTGAAGTCGATTACATTTCCCTCGCCGACCCGGATTCTTTGCACGAGGTTGATGCCGTCGATGTGGCAAGGGGTGCTGTTTTGAGCGGCGCGGTGCGAATGTCCCCTGTAGAAGAGCCGTATGAGGGCGAGGATCTGGGCCATTCCGGTGGCCCTGCTGTCAGATTAATTGACAATATCATTCTACCGCCTAAATCAACTTGAGTTGTCTTCTACGGCGCGGATCCATCAGCGGCTATAGCGGTTTAGCCGCTGCTATTGTTGTACATTATAAAGAGGGCAGCGGTTTTGTTCATGTCTGAGTCGGCTCTTTTTGGCTCGGGGCTTGGATACTTTGCGCGGGGTTCAGCGACGTCAAGACCAAGACGTGGCATGCAAAAGCGTTGATATTTATGGGTATATAGACGTTTTCTGGTTGTACAAATATACATATTCATATCTTTACAAATGTGCCCGCTGGTTCAGCTTCTTCCTCCTCCTCCGCACATCCTTCTTGTGCGCCTCCTGTTCCTCGACACTGAGCCGACTGGGAACTTTGTTCTTCCCCTGCTTCTCGCCGTCCACAGCCTCGGCGAATAGCTTGGCCCCCAATTGGTCGGTCAATCTTAGCACACGCACACTGACCGTGGCCCCGTCTCGTCGATTCTTGCCCTCTCGTCGTGAACTAGCAATCTTTTCCGTGAAATCCCAAAGTTTACCTGCAGCAACGAGGGCACCGGTTTTGGGGTCTCGCGACGGCCGCCATTCTGGATCGAGTTGAATCCTAGGCGGGATCTTGGGGTCCTTGGACTTGACTACGTGAATGATTTGATCTTGCTCAAAACGGGTGTATGAGTTCTTGAGGGTCTCCTTGTTCACGGCTTCAAAGTACGACAAATCTCCTTGGTGGTAGAGAGTTTTACCCAACTGTTCAGAGTTAGTTAGTGTACATGTATCATAAAGATGCCAGTTCTACTCAATCACTTACTAGCTGAGCGCTGTTCTGTGCTTTGTTTTGCTCAACCCAGATTTCTCCATTACTCCCAGGTGGTGGTGATAGGCCCATCAGCGAGACAGCCGCAAGCCAGCTGGCTTCTATGAACGGCCAAATCAAGAAACAATAGAAGTCGTAATTCTCGCGGCCTGCCTTGCGTTCTTCCACGGACAGCCCGATTGTGGTGACAGTGCCGCTCTGATCTCGATCGAGTCGAACAATATGGTCTGCCTCGAGACCATGGAGAGTGTTGTCCAAGTTTGTGACAAGGCCATCGGATCCGAAAATGAATTCGCCGCGGAACAAAGAGGACAAGAAGAAGACTTGGTCCTTCAGTTCAGTGTATGAGATGTCTTGCATAGCAGGCCCACCACCACGTTTGACATGCATGTACATTGCCGCACTAACCAAGGCCTCATAGATGAACAAATGAATCGTCATGTTTCGGTAGAACGACAGCTGGAAGCGGTCAACCGCATAGAAGGTCGGCTCAGCTAGGCCATTGACAATGCCGACAAGGTCCTTGCCAAGCACATCCAAACCACGATTGATAATTTCAGACGTGGGCGCGTTTCCAAAGTGAGCAACACGCCCTCCCTTGGCACGAATTCGGGCAGTGAGCCATTCAACACGGCGGATCAACTCTTGTAAACCAACTCCACGACCACGCAGAGTAAGGAGAACTGTGCCAATGAGAGCAGTTGGCATAACGACAGACACAGCATTGATGTCACTTAGCACCTTGTACCCCATGGTCCTCAAAATCTTTTCACGAGCGGCTCTCACGTCAGGCTTGTGGTGTTCGGTGTCTAAGCCAGGGGGAATAGACGGAAGGCGAGATAACTGCTCATCAACAAACTTGCGCAGGCTCCACGGCTCATGAAATCTGACATCCACTCTACCAAGCTTCAATGAAAGAACAGACGAGCCACCAGAAACGAAGTCTGCCAAATTCTCCTTTTTTTTCGGTACTCCAAGCAACTCAGTGACATAGCCCTCGGTTTCAATGACTTTGTCATACTGAGTACTGACGGGACAAACAATTGCGTCATCAACCCGCCCAGATAGAATGCTGTCAAGAATAAAGCTCAGAATGCCGAATTTCGGCGGCAATAGCTTCCCGGTGCGAGAGCGGCCTCCTTCAATAAAACATTCAAAGTTGTAGCCCTCTTGGAGCAAGGTGTCGATGTAGCTCTGAACCAACGTGGTATATAAGGCATCGTCACCAAATGATCGCCTGATCCACATGGCACCAGCATGCTGCAGGAAGCTGCCGAGGAGCGGGATGTTGAGATTATCTCCGGCAACGACGATAGGCAATGTTAAGCCGAGGCGATAGCAAATGAGCTGCAGCGAGACGTAATCGACGTGAGATCGGTGGCTGGGTAGGAAGATGATACTCTGTTTCTTCTTGGCAGCAAAGTCAGCAACCTTTCGTAGGCGCAAAACTTCTTCGCTGGACACGTGGATTCCTTGGTGATAGGCTCTGGTCAAAAGCTGGGTAGCCATGTAGTAGGCCCCTCGAATAAATGGCTTGCTTTCCATTTTGCAGATCATGTCGTCGGTCATCTTATCTGCGACTTCCTGGAGCCCATTCTCGAGAGCGTTTCGCCTCTGGGCGCACTTTACTCCAAAGTCTTTGTCATCCTTGTTTATTAGTCCTTCCTTGACTTCAACGGCGACCCTGTCCTCTGCAAGCTTTGTGATGCGTTCCTGAAGCAGTGGTGCTGACAGAACCATTGACTTCATATTCTCTGAAAAGCCGGAATAAAAGGCCGGTTGACCAATGACGTTGTTATATGCTCGCCAGCCCTGACCCGAAACATACAATGACACTTCTCGAAGGAATCTACAGTACGACCAGTCAGTCTGTGCTTCAGCTCATGTCGCCAACTCTCATGGGATATGTAGGTGTCGCGGTACTGTAAAGGCTCGGCGCGGAACGAGGCAAATTGGTTCAGCAATGCCTCTTCCTTGCCCTCATGGCCACCCTCCGGCTCAACATAGCCACTAGGTTGCAGGGTGATCTCATCGCCGAGAATCTGTAGATCGGGAGCAGAGCTGCTGCCAGCATCGGCGGGCTCGTCGTTGGGCGGCATGCTTCTGCCGGCGATGGACGGCGCGAGATTGAGAAGGAATATATGGTACCACGGGCGCCGATGGCTGAAGCGAGATGCTAAGGATCAAACAGCAGGCTCGAACAGTACGGCATCCCCCACAAACGTTGATGCTCTGAACGGCATGGAATGGAGATGAGAAGCTAACAGCGAGAGAGCGAGCGGCCAGGATAATACTACTATTGTGGGGGAAGCTGGCTGATTGCACGACCAGCCGAGGGAATGGCCAACATGTGAAACCATTGGTGGGAGCTTGGGCCAGAATCCCAGGTGCCGACATGGACATCTAGACACATGCATCTGCCACTTGACCAAGTTGGCCGCTGGTGGCCCCGCGTAGCAGCAACCGAGCCGCCTGTGGCTGAGCACTGCTGGCCTGTAACCTCAAGCATTGAACCGACTGGTTCGCTACATGTGGGGCAGACGCGGACCAGGCCTGACTGATCAAGAAACTTGAAAAGATCACAAATGTCGGGGAAGCCATCTATCAGCAATCTTCTTGCCCAGCAGCCAGATATCTGCATAGTCACACCACGCCTCCTCGAAGCCCGCTGAGGCTAAAACGACGCTTTTACGACATTATACAATTCCTGACATCTTCCATCTGTGCATGAGTCTGCGATAATTGTCACGGGCCAGCAAATATGGCGGCAACAACCCCCCAGCAGCTTACGAAAGATCTTCTTGCCAGAGCCCATTCTCCAGATAGTGTCAACCGCATCTACAATGAAAAAATTCTACACCGTGCTCTACATCTTCGGCCATCTTCCCCCCCGCCCGCCGCAGTCAATGCTCGAACTGCGCGGAGAAAGATTCGGGACCAAAAAAAGGCAAGGAGCAAGGCCCGTCCGAAGCCTCTCTCATCTCGAGAACGGCGGAAGCTAGGGCTGTACGACATCCCCAAGGACGGTCAGAAATACAGCATATATGAGCCACTCTACGAACTATGGCAAGGCTATGCGAGGGAGATTTTGGGGCGTGATATATTCCGCCGTGGCCCCGAGGCAGCGGCCAAGTTGGCCAGCGCGGAACTCCATGGTGCGCTTACTGAGGTCGTTAGAAGCCGATGTCCGGGACGTGTGGGCTTGAAGGGCATCATTGTTCGCGATCGCAAGTTCGTTATCGAGATAATCACTGAAAAGAAGGGCATCAAAATTATCCCCAAAGAAGGAACGACATTCCGTATTGAAGTTAGGCCCGAGACGACCCAAACGGCCTCTGATTCGAAACCCTTTGTGTTTGAAGTCTTGGGGGATCAACTGATGCTTCGTTCCGCGGACCGCGCCAACAGAAAATTCAAGCAGCACTTTCTCCCCGATCTTTAAGAACTGCCTGTTAGGACGGACACGTCATTTATCCTAGGACGAACAGCTTTGCACGAAAGCCTATGCTGAAACCTTCTAGAGCAGTTTCAGTATCCCGGGCTTCTGTTCTGGTTACCTCCAGCTCATCAGGCCGGCTTTGCTTAATCCACTTTGTACCCATCTGTGCAATGCGGATTGAGATATGCATCACTCTGCTTTAGGTAGATCCTGGGCAAAGTCAAATCCGTCAGACATCCCTCCCGTTTGTCACAGTTAGCACCCATATCTCAGTCCCATTTTCGCCATGCCCATCACAGTAGCATGGTTGTGTTGAAACTGGCAATAGATGACTCAGGAGTACGTCATTCAAGGATTCACTTTGGCAGGTTTCTGTACGACATGCCCTTTCGACTCAATTACTCCAGCATTTTGAAATCTTCCCTCCACTTCCATTGGAAAGTCGTCAACAGAAACGATTTACAGCCTAACCAACATAACTTGCAGAAGACGGAAGATCTGTCCACAGGCTCTGGGTTCACAGATTTGACATATTTTGTTGAATGAAGCTGTCGTGTGACTAATCGATCGGTTTCAACCAAACATGCATTAGAGCACTAGTGGTATATAAGATTAAAATCCACCAGATCAACGTGCAGCCACCATGTAGCGTAGAAACTGGCTTCTCCGGTGCAATCACGCTTCCCGAAGGGTCACAAAACGTGGACACGATGCCTCGTGATCCCCATTCTAAGAATCATCAATGCCCCCAAAAAATTATACGCTAGACATGGTAGCTGACTTTGATGTTAAGCGTCCATCAAGGGCTTTGGAAGAACGTCCCCGGGCACTGGAAGTCAAAAACACGGCCAGAGTTCACCACTAATTGGGGCCTTGGGAAAGGCAAACATAAGATTCCGTTACAAAAGCAGAGTTGCAAAAGTGGATTCTCGTCTCGAGTGTGTATAAACTTATTCTTGCTGAGGTAGTGACCTGGTATCAAAGCTTAAACGTCCAACCCTACACCCGCGTGAGTCGCTTGAGAACCTAATACAGGACCTGGTACGCGCAAACCTTGAAGCACGCGCTCTGCACGCATATTGCCTGCCATTTTGCACATATGCTCAAGTGCTCTCCACGTTAGGATTCAGCCCTCACGAAGCGGCGTCGGTTAAAGATCGGAGGGGCTTCTTCCGGCTTAGCGTTGCATGCCTCCCAACTTCCAGCCACTCAAAGGACTTGGAGAGCTGGTGGTGGACTTGAAATCCAGCCACTTGTGTTTGGCCCGCCATCCCCGTCACTTTGGTCAGTGTCTGCACACTGGCAGCGCTGTCTTCCGGCGCCTGCCAACCTGCGTCGACGCCATGGAAGTGGCACCAAGTGGCTGCACCTCGACTTCTCCGTATTGCAATTTTGCCTTTTGCCCAAACCTCAGGTTTTTCCCACCTACTAGCCTCACAGCTCGACTAGCTTTCCGTCAACTTCCACCTTACGCTTTGTATGCCATACACGAATTCACCGCCAGCCCTCTACGCGTACTTTTGCATTGCTTAATCGCTCCGAAAGCATCTTCTGCATCGACCTCTACTTGTACAATCAGTATTACACCCACACTCACCCATCCGCCCTTTTTGACATTTCGTCCACCACAAACACGGACGAAAGAAACAAACCCTTAACGAGGCGCGACCTTCTAGCACAACACACAACACACGACCCGTGGGTGCAGAACAGTATGACGTCCAATCTTCCTTCCAGCTTTGCCTCGGCTGCAGCTGGTCAGAATGCGAATCGGGATGCGAGGGGCGGCAGAGGAGATGGAAGGGGAGCTGCTGGAGGTGACTGGTGAGTTCGATATTTGCCCATTGTTTTTTCCTCCACCGCCGATGCCTGCGCATTTTCCATGCTTGATGTTTCTGTAATGACCATATTGTTTGAATTTTATCTTGGAGACGCTTCCCTTGCGGCAATGGCACCATGTCAATTTCATTTTATTTACCCTTTTTTTTTCGCGGCATACTTCAACGCACCGCGTCTCCCAGATCGATGGGCACGTGTGGTCAGTGCGGATGCCGCCTGATGCCCAGCTTCTATCGTATATCTCTTCACAATCATCTTGAAGCTATAAGCGAAATTCAATTTGCGCAACTATCGCTAACTCTTCTGGTTAGGTCGCGCAGAGACGGCCGGTCTGCTAATGGCACCCTCACTCTCCGACGCTCCTCAACGACCCCCATCGGCCAAGCTTCACAGTCAGCTCCCTCGACCGACCACGCCGTCCAGCAACCAATGCCCGTTGACACAACCCCAGTGCTGCCCTCAAATTACGACGCTGGACCTGCACGATACACCAAGGATGATCTGTTGGGATTCTATCGGTCGCAAAAGCCAGGTGATGATGCGACACGCCTCTTTATACCAGGATGGGACCCGACACACGTTAATGGCGGCAATGTAAGGGGCTGGGGAAAGACCAACGACAGTAATGTTCCACAGGAACCCGGTGCCTGCTGGGACCATGATGGACATACTGCTCCCATGGGCTTGCACGAATTTTCGACAGAGGAAAAGGAGGTAGGCTTTCCGACTGAGGCAATCGCTTGCGTTTTGTGTTGTCTCGCAGCGGACTAATGTCATTCTTTCTGATTCAGGCCTTTTCTACCGAGATCAACTCGCCTCTGAAACCCCCAACGCAAAACAAAGACGGCCATCAGGGAAATGTGAATGGCCGGAAGGCTTCCATTTCCCAGGGCTCCGGAAACTCGTTTGGGGTCATATCTCCCTCATCCGCTACGCGACCGGGAACCCGACGACGCGAAACTATTGAATCGAACCCATTCAGTGGTGCCCTTATTTCACCAACTACAGCGAACAGGTTTTCTCGGGAGGATTCCTCGCCATGGACGCAACGGAGAAGCAATGACTTGCGAGAGTCTGAGCCAGATGACGGCGAAACCGACGCAGCAGCTGCGCGAGAGTCTACCACTAAGCTGCCCTTTGGGAACCTGATGCGTTCGAATACTGCCGGTAGTGCCGGGATGATATCCATGTGGCCTTCTTCGAACCCAACGACCCCTGCGGGTGGCGGTTTTGGCAACTTTACAATGCCGTCCTCATCCGCGATTGGGGACAGGAGGGCTGGCGGCGCCGCGCCTGGTGCGAGTGGTAGTCGCTTAGCTCATTTGATTCCCAAGGATACTTCGGATAACAATGTTGCCAAATCTGGCGACACCCAAAACCCTCCATCACAGCACTCCTGGCGATCACGTCCTCGTACTGATACTGACCCATTTGGTGACGACGAATTGTCTGGAAGTGCCGTCCTGGGTGGCGCACAAGACACCAGTTCGGCTGGGCACTCCCATGTCAGTCGCGTAGGTGTACTTGGCACTCCTGTGAAAGGCTCAACAAGCGACTTTGGGATGTCAGGGCTCAATCTTGGACTCCAGCCAGGGCACGACGGACCCGCCAGTCCTTCAGAAACCAATCCTTATCGCAGCCCTCCTGCGGAGCGTCATGAACATGATGAAGCGGAAACCGGTGCTGGCGAGCAACCCCTGGCAGCAGGACACAACGAACCACCAGCCACCTTCGGGTCTATATCCAGGGGATTCGGTGCGCCTAATTTCGAGGGTAGTGACCGCAGTCAGACTTCCAGCGTTGGCGCAAAAGGTTATCCGTTGGGAGGTTTGTCCGGGTGGCCAGCTCCGGCCGGGCCATCTACAGGAACGCCGGACAGAGAACGGCCCAGCTTTGGCAATCCATTTGGCAGTTCTTTGTTCAGTCCAGTTGGAGATATACAGTCACCAGGCCTGTCCAATCTAGGTAACGTATTTGGAGCCCCTGGTGTTAGTCTTGGCGCAGGAAGCATTGGCCGTGGCAGCAAGCTTGGGTCGCTCTTCCCTACGGCGATGCAGGCCCAAATGCAAGGACATGATCAAGAGCATGGCATGAACGACACCTTGCAGGGCCACCCCCTAGGAGCTATTGGCCGAGGCAATTTGCCTGGCCCAGTACGGGATACCGGAAGCCCTATGCGACCCAACAGGGGCGTCTTCGAAGAATTGTTCCCATCAAGCGACAGTGGTCGATCGCATACAGGCTTTAGTGCGCCTGACAATGTCCAACAAGTTGGGGTCGGAGGATCTCAATCATTCACGCCAGTCACTGGTGGTATTCCGTTCGGTGGTGCCCAAGGAAGTGCAGACCCTTCTGGAACTCAAACGAGACAGATGGTTATGCCTGATAGGATGAGGTGGGTGTATCTTGATCCTCAAGGGCACATGCAGGGACCTTTTACTGGACTAGAAATGAACGATTGGTACAAGGCCAACTTCTTTACCCCTGATCTTCGAGTCAAGAAGATTGAGGATTCAGATTTCGAACCCCTTGGTCAGTTGATACGCCGCATTGGCAACTCACGCGAACCATTTCTGGTACCGCAAATCGGTATACCACATGGCCCAGCTCCTCAAGGCGGCCCGTTCAATCCAACGACAGGTGGTGGTGTCATCCCGCCACTGAGCGGAGTGTTCCCCAGCTTTGGTAGAACGCTGACGGCGGAGGAGCAGAATAACCTTGAACGAAGAAAGCAGGAGGAACAGTATATGATGGCCCAGCAGCGAGAGTATATGATGCGCCAGCAGACCATGCCCAAGTTCCCAATGCCAGGCCCCGGGCTCCAGCATCATTCCAGCGCTCACAGTCTGCAAAGCCAGCCAAGCTTCGGCAGCATGACGTCACCCATTGGTGTTGCCCCCCAGCAACAGCCCATTGGAGCTGCCGCTCCGCAGCATGGTTCTTTTCCGGATACTCAAACAGGGGTTCAGACTGCCGGGAGAGGTAGTTTGGGAAACGGAGACCCCTTTAGAGTGGACGAGTTAGTCGGTCTATCTGTGGCTGAGCGGGAGGTTCTTGCAAGTATGCGTGGTGCTAGTGACGAGGTAACGGATGATCAGCAGCAAGCCGCAGACGCAGGATTTAGGGGAAGCCTTCCTGATACCGAACAACTTGCCGAGGACCAGGAGGGCTTCCGTGGTAGGCTGAAGGAATTTGAGGAATTGCGTGCACAGCATGACGCAGAGCGGCTGACTGAGTTGGCAAGCGAGAAAGAGACTAGTTCTGCTGTTGACACTACCCTCGACACTTCCGCCCCTCAGCATCCTACTCGGGGCGGGAAGGGGAAAAAGAAGATTTCTGAGGATGGCACCTTGTCGCTCACCCAACAGGTGCAGAAGGCACAGGCTGCTGCTGCTGCAAGTGTCCAGCCAGTGGAACCCGACATGCCAATGCCATTTCCTCCTCCTTCATCCGCTACACCTCTGCCCGCGCCGACAGCTCAACGAGCACGATCCAACCTACCTGAGCAATATAGCCGATCTCAAAGCGGTACTCCAGATGCGGCTCAACCCCCACCCCTGGCTCCATGGGCAAAGGAGCCAGGCCAAGAGGGGACAAAGGGACCCAGTCTGAAAGAGATACAAGAAGCTGAGGCTCGCAAGGCTGCGAAAGCTGAAGAAGCCGCCGCCGCCCTCCGCAAGGCTGCAATCGAGCAGGAGGCTGCCCTGATGCGAGAAAAGGAAAGGCAGGCCGCTGCTGCCGCTGCCGCGGGTCTTCCTGCCACGAGCACCTGGGGACACGGCTCTCCTGTATCTGCCTCTAGCCCGTGGACCAAGCCGGGGACCAACAAGGGAACATCTTCTGGGCCCACAACATCTAGCTCTGCTAGTAGTAAGAAAACATTGGCCGAAATTCAACGTGAGGAGGAGTTTCGCAAACAGAAAGCAAAGGATACTGCTAGTCAATCCGGGATGCCGGTGAATGTTTCCAAGAGCTATGCCAATCTCGCGGGCAAGCCTAATCCTTTACCTTCTCCATCTCTACCACAGGCTGCAAGCCCATCCATTGCCGGTTGGGCAACCGTTGGTGCCGGCGGCAAGGTCAAGGTACCAAACGGACCAGCGGCCGCCCAAGTTCCACGGTCTCTAAGCTCCTCTAATATCAAGGCACAAGCTCCAACACCTGGTAGACCTATCAGCAAGCCGGCTTCGACTGTTGGCAGCGTCGGTGGTAAGGCTGAGCCGGCCAATGTAGCAATGGAAGAGTTTAACAAATGGACGGTGCGAGAGCTGTCCAGAGGAGGTCTCAAGTGCGATTGTAAGTCCCAATGCGCTGCCAGTGCAAGACGAGCAGACATCGTGCTGGCGAGGTCTCGGACTAACCCTACTGTCACAGTAACTTCGCTCCAAGCCGACTTGAATATGTTCCCTCTCGACTCGAGCATAATTGCAGATGCCGTCTACGCCAGCTCTACCACAATGGACGGCAATCGCTTCGCTGCTGAATATGTGCGGCGAAAAAAGCTGGCTGAAAAGGGTGTTGTAGAGAAACAGTCACCAGGAGAAGCCGCGAAAACAGCCGCGGCTGGAGGTGGATGGAGTGAAGTCGCAAAGCGAAGCGGAAGTGCCCAGCCTAAAGACGCCGACGCCGGAATCCAAGGCGCTGGCTTTAAGGTAGTTCCAAGCCGAAAGAAGGGCAAGAAATAGAGACATCACTCTTCTACTTCTCGAAGGAACGCCGAGCCTAGGAAAAAATCCTTGTTTGAACGTAGACGCTGAGTGTCAAATGATTAGCTTCGCTGGAGGCAGCAATTTGGGATGAAGGCAACTGTGGTTTGCGAAACTGCTGCTGTTGCATCTGTTTGGAGACAACCTGTTCTGGCTTTGAATGCGTGGTTTCAACGATGCAGGAGAAAACTAAATACCTAAGGTATGAGAGCGGTGATGAAGATTTGTACAGCGTGTAGGAGCCATTTTATCAAAATATGGTAGCAATTGAAGGCCTCAATAGGGGCAGAAGCGTTGTCAAACTGACATGGAAAATGTTCACACCTTGAATTAATACGGCGTCTTATGTTAAAGGTACTGGGTGATGCACAAACGTACATTGACAATCAAAGGACGCATGCAGTCACAAGACGCGAGGAAGAAGGACTTGTTTTCACGTCATAATACGCCACTCTTGTTGGCTCTGGGGTTTATGTATCCATTTATATCGTTGGGGTCGTTTGACACAAATCATCGCACCAGCATCATTTGCCCTCGAGACGTCTCCGTATTTCTCCGTCTTTGATGACCATTCCCCATCCACCCTTCATCCTTTGTCTTCTCCTCTGGAGGGAGGACACGTCTATTTCGAGAGCTTTAATCCCTCCATCAGGGCTTCCAGCGTATTCCAACCCTCTGATCCCTCCCAATTCTCCTTTCCGCGGCTCATGACGCTACGAATTGCACTGCGCGCTTTGCCTTTCCATTTACTGCCCACCGTGTCGACGTCGTGTGCCCAGTTCTCCAAAATGGATACAAGCTCATCCGTTCGCTTGACCACCTCTGTCCATCCCTTCAGATCTGTTGTCCAATCTGCCGAGTCCGCAGCCACCTCGCCTGGCAAGAGACCGCTGCCAGACGACCCCACGGCTGCTCTCCACGCGCGCTCAGACGCATCAATGGCGCCCGCATAGTCCCTTCTCCATGTGCGAAGACGAGACAGAAGGGACCATAGCTCGGCGCGGTGCGTGATGAGTGGCACGATCTCTTCTTCTAGGAGACGCGTGACCAGGCGTTCCCTGGATCCTCGCGGTGGCTCGTAGATGCCTGTTCCGGCAGGTTTTTCTTTGGAGATGACTACGTCCTGGAGGAGGGCGGTGAGAACGTCGGCGTCGATGGCGTCTTCGGTCTTGCGGATTCGCAGGATGTGGGTGAAGGCCAGGACCATGTCTGGCACGTCGGAGGGCTGCATTCGAGCAGCGAGCGTGAGGACATTGTCCCAGATTCGCCAGTTGTCGTGGGCAATGGACGCGCCTTTCTTGTAGGCGGCTAGGGATTTGGATAACAAGGTGGCAGGGTCGCGAGACTTGTCTCCTGGATCCTCTAGGACGTCGTCCTCCTCCTCGTCATCTGCGCGAGCAGCGGCTTTGGTTTCATTGTTTGCTGGAACTGTGCCCTTTTTCTCGGCAGTTACTTCGCAGTACAAGCTCCACAAGGCACTTCCCAGATTGCTCCAGGTTCTGGCATCTTCACCGCCAGCCACGTCATTAGCAGTGCCTATAGAGCGGCTGTATGCCTCTGCCGCATCGTCAAATTGTCCCAGGCGAAGGCTAATATCACCAAGGCGGCTCCAGAGGTCGGGGCTTAGTCGATTAACAGAGGTGGCTAGTTTGTAGGCTTCGCGAGCCTTTACCATGTCTTTCTGCGCGAGGTAGTACTCCCCGAGAGACTTTTGGGCCCTAGCATACCGCTGCTTAGAGATGATCCATGCCTGCTCATAGTGCTTGGGATTGTTTTCCAGATCTCCTAGTATGCACCAGAGTCTGGCGGCATTGGGCGGTGGAGGACTTCGTTCGGGGCCCTCGAAGCTGCTTGCCTTGAGATGCATGACGTCTTCAACATCTTGGTCGTCTGGATCAGATGTTGCAGAAGCATCTTCGGCTGTGGGGTGGAACAATCTCCAGCGAACAATAGACTTTGCCTTTTCGTCACCACCACTGCCACGGCCGTCCTCGTCCTCGGAGGCGGCAGCGCTGGCATAACACAGGGCAACTTCCGCCCAAAGCCGCAAGCGCTTGAATATTTCGAGGGCGGAGGTAAGAGAACCCACTCCAGCCCACGCGTAGGCGAGCTCTGATTCAAGATGCCAACGGGGTGGTGTAGACAGGGCATCGATGTACCGGAGACGAACATGAGCGGGAGCCGATTCAGTTGCTTTAGGAGCGGGTAAGAAGGATGTAGGAACTTGGGCCTTGGGTGATGGAACCGCATTTTCGTGGCCAGGGGCGGTGACTTGAATAGCCGGCACGTCGCTCTCATTTGTTGTCCTTTCGTCGGACTCTTTAGTGAGTTCGGTTTCGACATTTGTGTCTGTAAGAACCTGGTCTGCCACAGCTTGCAGTTGCAATACACCACGTTCTACCGTCCTGCTGCGGTGGACTTCAATCCGTGATCGCACGAGCAATGCCTGTGTATAAATTTGCCAGTTGGTGGATTTATCGGCGAGGACTCGAACAGCGTAGGGTAGTATTTCCTGTGACGTTAGAGTATCAACGGGTGAGAAGGCATCTTTCAGAGTTGCCTCTGTGAGAAGTATGATTTGATCAAGGGGGGCAAGCTGGGGTTGATTATCCGGGGATACATCTGCCAAGGAAGGCGGCAATTCCTTCTCCTTGTATCCGTCCTTGTCATGATGGGTTGAAAACTGTATTTCCTCCAAGAGAGTGTCGTCGTTGAGCTTCAGCGCGTCTGGCTTTGCCTTTTCCTCATCACCTCCATCCTCTTCAATGAGATCCTGGTCAGTGCTGCTACGGGCAAGGACAACCAGCTGACTGACACTGTTCTCTTGAAATTTAGTTCGCTTGCCAAGAGCGCCGGACAGGGCGTACTTCAGTCCGGTAAGTTGAGCGGCTTCTTCGAGAGCATCCTTGGCCTTTCCATGGCGTCCAAGGAGGATGTAGTTGTTAGCAGCTTCAACTAAGAAGTAGGCCTTGTCTTCGCGGCCCCATGAACCTGCTTCAGACCACACTTCGTTGCCGGCTATTTGGTCACGGACCGTGTCCATGTCGATCAATATTCTAGAAACCAAGCTGGGGACCTCGCTCCATTGCGAGCTCTTTGTGAAATTAGACCCAGGGCCGAGACTAGGTTGGGTAAGTAGTTTGTAATGCCAGATGTTGATGCGAAGTCTGATCCATGACAGGCTATACTTGACAGAGCGACTTTCTTCATCTTGGAAATAAACGTCCACGGAGGTCATGGTCTCGCTAGCTAGGACCGATTTGAAAACGTATCTAGCCAGAGAGAAGAGCTCAAGGTGAGGAATGTGGCTGTAAGGAGAGACACCATCAACCTCAAGATGAGCCAAGCAGGCTTTATGCAACTGCGTCAGAGCGGCAGACTGGTCTGTATCAGCGGATAACGGCGCAGTCCAAGCCTTGCTGAATCTCGATTGGATCAACGCAAGCCTGTCCGCAGGCACCACGGGCCCGGTTACGTTCGCTTGAAGAAAGATATCAAGAGCAGCCAGGCCCACATACAGACTCTCCCGAGAAGGAATGGCAGAGATATCGACAGTAGATGGCGCGGCGGGCTGTTTTTGCCGTGGCGAACTGGCAACTTCGGCTACATGAGCTTGGATCAAACGAGCTGCTGTTTGGCCCTCGGCCAGGATAGAGAGATTCGTGGCGGCATCGTGATGTGAGGACGAGGCTGACATTTTCCAGGCCGCCGGGTCCGGGCTATGCGCCGCCATATTTCGCCTCCCCCCGTCTTTGTCAAAGTTGAAGGTCTGCCGTCAAATCAGAGTGAGAGCTGTTTATGGGAGGTTTTGGCGATTGAAGGGTCGAGGTTTGCGCGTGGCAGCCGTTTTCTTGCTGATGAAGTAGCTGAAGTGATGGAGGGGAAGAGTTGGTCAAGAAAATTCGACCTCGTTGGAGGCATCGTCAGTCACATGGAGATTTCTACAGTTGTGGCACCAAAGCATTTAACCCGGGGCCTGCTTCGTCTGTTTTTTTTTTCTTTAAAAAAATTAATAAATAATAAATGGTGTCATTTTCTTCAGCACTATACTTTTCTACGGGAATAGTCCGTAGTGTGCTTTTCCTCGCCGTGTTGCTTTCATCCTGCTCGAGTGAGACCAGACATTTTTTACCATGTGCCATAGTGGGGGCGGGGCACAAATTTTTAAATCTTCACTTGCCCCTCCATGTATGTATGTATTAAACCAACCTCGACCCTCACAATTTACAAACCTGTCTCACACCACTGATCACACTAAAATCGACTCTTAGCAATATCGGCCTGAGATGTACATATGTACATACTGGACACTGCCTCGCTTTTAAAGAATGAGGCAAAAAAAAAAGACCAAGCGTTTCCAAAGGTCGCATCCACAATGATCCTGGTGCGCTGTCCTCATCTCTTGAAAGCAGTCACAGCAAATAGAAGAAGAAGAGACTAATAACATTACGGAGTACACAGGCCAAAAGACAGAGAGAGAGAGAGAGAAAGAAAAGAATATCGCTCTGGGGCAAGTTTATTGGATAGACTGAGCGTGATGACAGGGTTCTGCATCCACTGCTTGAGTCGTCCCGCATCAAAACCGTATCGCCCAGAAAATGACTCGGCCCACAGCTCGGTTTAATATGCTTGCTGCCATTGGGGAACGGAAATATTCTTGGCTGAAGCGTTAAAAAATTTTCTCCCCAAAATTGCCTCCCGTTTGTCATTGATCAGTGTGCCTGGCCCCGCAATGTTTTCCTGGCATGGCCTCATGCGTTCATGGGCTGACCATTCATTCGCCAGACATAGTGCCATTCCACCAAAACACCACCGCGCGCGAGTTATCTGTTCGCCCAAACATCCGTCATAAATTGGACGCAACGTAAAGGTGGGCCCGAGAATAGAACCACTGCCATTTTCGTTTCAACTGTATTTCTGCTCTCGTCGCTTGTGGCTTCTTTGTTTGCCAACTAACTTGGTCATAATGCCGTTAAAGACGGACGACCTTGGATAGCGTGGTTTCGTCAGACTCAAATTGCCATTCATCAATCCTCCCTTCTTGTAGGTTTGCTACAGGTTTGGTAATATCCGCTTGCACGAATCTCTGTTGCAAGTTAGTTCTTTCCTCTGGTGAGGCCGAGATGGGCGATTTTCAGAAACTGCACTCCGCGCATCATCACCAAGTACTCGCGCGTTGTACTGTCCATATCTCTGTCGCGAAGCCGTGCCTCCCCGAGAATGCTCAAGGAGTCAAGATGATGCGAGAATTTCAGCCATTGGTGGCTTTTTTAAGCCTAAAGCTTTAGTATGAGAATAGCGTCGAGTAAGGACCACGTTGAGATCCTATGCTAGCCTGCCATGCAAGGTATGTCAACAACACCTCCAGGCACCTGCATGCAGCGCCATGGACGTACTACATATTGTAGTAGATCCCTCAATTCAGCGGGCTCGAAGACATAGCAACCGTGCTTCTACCAAGTATGCATGGTTGCATTCCGTCTACGTGTACCGAGGGCTTCAAACGTTCAAACATGCCCATCATCATGGGATTCACCCTCAACCGTATGTCCAAGTCCTCACCTTGTTCTGTTCTATAAATAAATACATAGTCCATGAGCTATTCGTGTATTGCAGTCGCAGCTGTGACACTGCTAACTCGGATTATGTATGTTCAGCCAGGCCTGCCGCCAAAACACAACAATTTACAAACAACTGGTCTGTCTATTCGTGAAAGCGCCGCCCAACCTCGCGGGCCTCCGTCAAGGCTTGGGTTGAATCCAATGGCTTGCCGGCTCAAGACATTCTAAATGCTCTCTGCTACAGGGTTTTGGAATTCGAGCCTGAGTCGATTCCGTTCAAGCTGGTTCACATCGGACGAGTCCCTTTGCCGAGGCGAGAGTGTTGCTACCGGCCCGGCCGTCGATCGTGGAAAATGGAGCACGGAGTCGGACTCGTGGTGGGAATCAGATGACTATCTAAAGGTAGTATTAGCCCGAAGTGACGCAACCTGGTTTGCCCGCGGGCAGCCGTGCAATCGTGGCCATGCTCAAGTCCAGCGCCTCACGGGGCTCCGCAATGGCGCTACAAAACACCAGCCTGGGCTTGGCGTCCATAACTCTCGCCAGTTTCACTTTCTTCTGCCTAGCAGCAATGACAAGTGGATGTCCCACTCTCAGTACGGAGTACTAGTGTCAAATGCAAGAATGGTGGCGTGGGTCGACAGCAGCCATTCTTCGTCGATTGCCCCGAGCCTTCAGCAAGGCTGTTGTTCCACTCTCTGTCTAGGGATTCAGCAACCTGATGTATGTACCTCATGTTGAATCATACGACTCACCATAGTGCGATAGGCCAGCAAAATTCGTCGCTTCAATAGATTCTAGAGAGAATGCATATCAATTGGCCGGGAGCTCAAGTGTCATAACATCTATCACGACAGATTTTAGATTGATGACTTTTTCTTGGTCGGAACCTCATATCTCTCTCTGGTCGTCGCTTTAAGTATCCGTGGAAGGGTCATGAATTGGCTGACTGGTGTCCCGCCCCCATCCACGTCGCTTGAGAAAGCCAAGAATTGCTTGAAGTTGATAAGAGGATTTGCGACTCACGCGAGCAATCTTTCCCAAACGTAGATCGAAGTGTGTCTCTCAGGTCCTCAAGTGCTAGTATCTAACTTTCGCCTAGGGTCGCCAATCACTGCACAATGTCCATGAGCAAGGGTTATTCCAGTCTTTGTTGGCTGCATGCAAATTGATCCCTGCAGCGGGGGGTTTGTACAGTGCGAATAATTATCCTCGTTGTACTCCGCAACTGCCTGGAGCTGCCGCCAAGACCCGCGTATCTTCTGACGTCATAGTGCAGAGCGTCAGCGGTGGACACTGGACTGCATGCAGTCAAAGATTGAAGAGCCCTGTGAGTGCTGAGCTGGCAACGGTGCCGCTTTTGTGGCCGTCGGTCAAATGGTCATACTGTGGCTGCTGGCCGAAGCCAATTCCGTTTCGCACCAGTTCAAAAATAGTGTCTGAACAAACCATTGACACCAGCTATTGTGTACAAAAGGCGGCTGGTCAACTGGTTGCTTGTTGGCCCGCTAGCACGGACTGCGACATTTATTAGGCGATGGTCAACAACGATGGGTTGTGCCTTCCATTCCTAACCGTTCTAGAGTTATCGAAAAATAAGGTGCTCCGTACGATACGGGGGGTGCACCTGAACTACATCAACAGCCCAACGACATCCATGTACAGCCTCGCAACACTTCAGTTCGCCCAACTTTTACTTGGCCCTTGCTGTTTCGGCGTCCTCACCAGCCTCCACCGCGGACTCCGGAACCCTTCACTTTCAGCCTTCCGAGCCTTGGGTAGCATTGAAATTAGCCTCGGCCGCAGGTGCCTCGATGCGGCTCCGTTTTGCAGATCGCCACACGTTCTTCGGTGTCACCGTTTTGTTTCAAGTGGCCATTTGGCAGCAGCAAATAGTGGCATAGACACTTTGCTGTATTTACCCATTCGCTGAGAACTCTTTCTCTCACCGTTTATTGCGCGTGATAGGGAAAGAAGAAGTCAAGGTAATAAGCATCCCTGTGCATTGGAAGGATGCCCAGAGTGTTTGTCACGCCCCCGCCCCATCACAAGCCTTATGAAACAAGTTCTTCTGGTCGACGAGGGTTCGGTACTAATTGTTGATATTACAGGGTTAGCGGTTGGGCGTAATGTAATACGGTCCTTACCAATCTTGAGCCAAAGACTGTATACGACTTGATGTTCCAAACGACTGATTAGAGCCCAAGTATTGGAGCCATTAGAGCCACAGACGACCTGATGTATTGCATCTATCGGCGTCCTATAATTCAAATGTGATGGTAGGGAATGACGATGGCATGTATGATGACACCACTAGAACAAACGAAAGGGTTCCAAAGACCTTTCAGGGTCCACGTGGGGAAAACCACCTGGGTATGTCCGTCGCAGCGCGAAGCACTATTAGCCATGGTGAAGCATATATAAGCTACCGGTATTCTGCGCCATGACGATCGATCCGTCACTAATGAATAAGGCAGCCCTGGGTAACGCAGCGGGCGGCTCATCCCCTCTCTCCAGAATAACACCCACAGCCGTTCAGTTGGATGTCAGCATGCAGGTGGTCACAGATGTGATCGAAATCAGTACTCGAGTATCGCTATAAACCCTATGAAACGCTTCTCTGGAGATACCAAAGTCACCCGATTTCAGTGACGTATTCTGTTGATGACGAGCAAAATGGAGAGGGCTACTAGGCAGGATCGCCAGCTTCCATGCAGGTATGACCGGAGATCAGATCCCGGCCAGTGTCGGCACCACACAACACTACCTGACGCCCATTTCTGCCATCATACTCCGTATTACACCAAGATTCAGTGTTGCCCTCTAGTGATGCTGCTGGCGGCGAAACAGGACGTCTTCCCTGCCCAAGTTGACCAGTCCCGCCACCATCGTGCTCCAACGGGGGTTGTGGGAGTGGAAGGGATCTCCCAGCACAGAAAGAAGCCAAATACTTGTGATAGACAACCCAATTACGGTGCCAAACTTTGTACATTTGAGGGCGACTGCAGCAATCTTACAGTCTGTCCGATGCATGTACTATGTAATATTCGAGGGCAAACGAGTCTTCACCGTTCTGATCGAACTGGTCAACAGGTCAGATTCAGCCAGTCGGCGCTGTTCAAATTGCCTCCCGGGCGCCCCCAAGCCCCTTCCCCAGCCGCCCTGCCTTGTCACGACCCATGGCCCGCCTTTCCACGTCCGCTAACCCACCCCCCTGCTCCACGGCTACACCTGTTGCGCCTGCCTCGCTCGTTCTCATCCCAGGCAAAACCTTGCATGGGGCGCAGGTGGCGGTCTAAGTACCAAGTAGACAGTGCGGCAGAAACAGACAGGCCCAAAAACGCCAAGCCTAGTCCGGCCCCGTCGTCGAGTGCATGCCCGCGACAATGAGTAGTAATACTCCGTTCCACTGCCCTCTTATTAGCGTCTCCAGGTACCTTGGTCTGTGGTAAAGTCCCATTATTAGTCCAAAGCCTCAAGTCTCAAGTCTCAAGTCTCAATTATTACTTGCATTGTGTTCGCTGCCTCGTCCCTCTTCCGCGAGCACAAACTACGCTTTTGTCTAGGTTCCGCTTTGGGACCATGCCAAACCTACGAATAAAACTCCAAAGATTCCACGAACTGCAGCACTTGCAGATCCACATGGTCGTCCACCGTCCCAGTCCCTCTTCGACGCTCACACTCCTTGACATTGTCGAATGGTCCTTGCAGTTCGGTACGGCAGCAGAGGTCTGTCATTGTTGACTTGTGTCTGGTCTTGTTGTGACTTACTCGACGTTAGTCTCACTGCCCATGTTATATACATCCTGGCCTCCCCCCTCCATCCTCAGCTCTCTGTTTTTTTTGTCTTATTCACTCTTTCCTCGAATCCTTCTTCCTTCCATCCTTACCACTTCCTTCATCTCACCACCCCCCCCCCCCTCCTTTTCCTTTTCCTTTCCTCCTTCCGTCCTCATCCTTACCACACCACACACCACGCATATCTCTTGATGCCGTGTGAGTGTTCCAACATCATCGACTTACACTTCCTACGTCTGACATCCTTCCGCCACTGCAAAGATCCCTTTCCGGCTAAAGGTGCGCTCTTTCGGTCCGTCCCCGTATGAGCTACGCGTTTCATTTGCGATTCTATACCGAGAAAAATTCTCGCTGAGAAGACACCCGAACCGGCAATTTCGATTTAAACTCGCCCACCATGGCGACTAGCGACGAGGAAAAGGGCTCCAAAATTGAGGTCCCCGGATCTCCAGAGGTGGGCGAACTCGCCGGCGATTACGCTGGCGATAATGCCGATGGTCTGCACCGGAGTCTCAATAACCGCCAAATCCAGCTCGTGGCCATTGGCGGTTCCATTGGTACTGCGCTCTTCGTCAGTATCGGTTCAGGTCTGGCAAAAGGCGGTCCTGGCAGCTTGCTCATTGCCTTCATTCTCTATCCTCTGGTCCTCGCTTGCGTTAACAATTCAGTGGCTGAAATGACTGTTCTCATGCCCGTTTCTGGTGGGTTTATCCGTCTGGCCGGCCACTGGGTAGATGACGCCCTTGGATTCATGACGGGTTGGAACTTCTTCATCTACGAAGCTCTCTTGATTCCCTTTGAAATTACCGCCTTGAACCTCGTCTTGTCCTTCTGGAACGAAGAAGTCACGAAACCGGGACCTACTGCTGGCATCTGCATTGCCGTTATTCTTTGCTATGCGTAAGAATTATGCTCCAACCGGGCGTGGAGAAAATAAAAGAAATGGCGTCGTTGCATCCCTGCCATAACGGCATGCGCACACCTCGCTGTATAATCCTTTTCTCGCCTATCCCCCGGTCCTTCCCCAATTTCTGAGAGGTCGTATGCTAAACATTTGTTCTTGTGGATTCTAGTGTACTGAATATTCTTGCCGTTCGGGCCTACGGCGAGGCAGAGTTTTGGCTTTCAGGAGGCAAGGTTATTCTCCTCTTTATGCTCTTCATGTTTACATTCGTGACGATGCTTGGCGGTAACCCGTCACACGACCGCTATGGCTTCCGATATTGGAATGACCCTGGCGCCTTCGCCGAGTATCACACCAAAGGCGCCGTGGGCCGCTTCGAGGGCTTTCTCGGTGCCCTTTGGAGCGCCGGTTTTGCTGTTGTTGGTCCAGAATACGTCTCCATGGTTGCCGCCGAGGCCAAGCGCCCGAGAATCTACATCAAAACTGCGTTTAAGACGATATACTGGCGTTTTGGTCTCTTCTTCCTCGGAAGTGCCTTATGTGTTGGCATTGTGGTGCCCTGGAATGATCCAACGCTCCAAGCAGTCATGAAAGGTGAGGCAGATGGCACCAGTGCCGCTGCCTCGCCATATGTTATTGCTATGAAGAATATGGGAATTGACGTTCTGCCTCACATTGTGAACGCCCTCATGTTCACGTCTATCTTCTCAGCCGGCAACACTTACACTTATTGCGCGACTCGATCTCTTTACGGCCTGGCTCTAGAAGGTCGTGCGCCGACCTTCCTGCGAAAGTGCTGGAGCAACGGTGTCCCAATCTACTGCTTCTGCGTGGTCATGTGCTTCCCTTTTCTCTCCTTCCTTCAGGTCGGCAACGGTTCAAGAAAGGTCGTCGGATGGCTCGTCGATCTCATCACTGCCGGTGGTATCATCGATTACTTGAGCATGTCGGTGACTTTCATTTTCTACTACCGCGCTTGCAAGGCTCAGGGAATTGATCGCAAGACAATGCCATACTACGGGAGGTTCCAGCCATACTGTGCCTATATTGCTCTATTCGTTCAAACTTTGGTGGTCATCTTCTACGGATACACGGCCTTCACCCCTTGGAATGTTGAGACCTTCTTCAGAAACTACACCATGCAAATTCTGGCGCCCATTCTCTTCTTTGGTTGGAAGTTCTACAAGCGCACCAGCTTCGTCAAGCCGCATGAGGCTGACTTGGTGTGGGAGCGGCCGACTATTGACCGCTACGAGGCCAGTTTTCTGCACGAGCCTGTTGGTTTCTGGGCTGAAATGGGTCGCCTAGTTGGCATCAATAGAAAGAACAAAGCACACCAAAGGGATGAATAAGTCTTGTTCTCTGGTCGTTGGTTGCGTGCTTTGAGCTTCATTTGATGACATGATTTGAAGACTTTTGTTGCACATAGAATTCGCCATTTGAAAATGTCGATATTACTATGGCTTGTATGAGATGTTGTGATGTTTGCCACGGAGGCACCGTCTCGCAAGTTTAGATTACGGCTGATAGAACTGACTACTTTCCAGGCGCTATTGTTTATGTGGGCTTGGGAAGTACATATTATATACCCCGAGAAGTTGACGAATTGAATAATTTATGACTACAGTGCTTGTGTCTTGTGTCTTGAAATATTTGTCATTAGAGTGATAATTTCCTTCTCAAATTCTATACTGATTCTGCTATCCATTAACTCATCAGCACAGGTCGTCCCCTAGAGTCATGACTGACATACATCATATAATACTCAGGTCCTCTTCTGGACAAGGGTTATCCTCCGCGTTTCGCCCTTGTCTTCCCCGGATTCAAACTGCATCAGGTGTGCGTTTGTATACCATCCCCTCCCCGCCTCCCCCTGTTGGCAAGTGCTCCATAGCAATGATAAAAGACCCCAGAGTCTGCGAAACTCCGCCGATTCCAAGCTCAGCGAACGGTCCGAGGACGTATGCAGGCCCTCCACTTGGATTTCTCGAGACGAAACCGCGTCCAAACGAAGATGGACGATAAGAGGGATGCCATTAGAACGCAGCTACCCCTCACGAGCGCGATACCCATGTGTCATAGTTTTGTTCTTTATGTTACGGCTCCTTACCCAAGATGCACTAAACACGGGTTTGGTGTGTAGGCAGCTCACACGACGCCGATCGCCGAGCGATGTCCGGATGAAGGGACAATGCTGGCGTTACCGCCAAGACGCAAGATACAACGTGCACATATGAGAAGGATGTGTCAATCCTTATGCGGAGCGGAGAATTATGGGAAACCCTCGTGTCTTGGAGGCCCGTGGCTCTTACACGACACGATAATATGCAGGTCGACATCGTGCCGGGCAGCTACGAAACTAGTTCGTAAATGGAGAGGGCGTTGCAACTCGTGCGTGGGACATGTACACAGTATACATACGGGCTGTGAGCACCTTCTCTGATATCAGACCGGTGCCATTGGCTGCTCGGGGAGGGGGGATTAGATGCGAGGGCTTTGATAGTCCTGAGAGAGGATATGGGTAGCTGGATGGGAAATACAATATCACTGGTTGGTGGTTTTGTCCCTCCGGGCTGTCGGGCAGGGGGTCGTGATTAGCTTACAGGAGTGGGCGAGGTTATAGAAAGACAGGGTGTTTGTCTACGAGATACGGGAGGCATCTGAGGAGCGTTTGCCGTGTAGATGTCGTGGGTTGTTAGGTCGCTGGGAGGCGCGACTTGGCTTTTGGGGGGGGGGACGGCGACAGCAACTGCCGAGACAATAGTCCATTGACTAGCTGGAATGGATTGGTAGGATGACCTTGCCTTTGCACGGCTAGCTGATCAAGGCCCGCGGAGCAATGCACCAGTTTGCAAAAAGTCGTTGGAGTAGGACCTCGTCTTGAGCCTATGTGATGACCCCCGCTGGCAGATGTGTAATGGATGTGTTGGAGCGGGCAGCTTTGCGACGGAAGTGGCAGAACCACAATAGAACACTAGGGATATTACTGAAAAGAGTAAAACTTAGACAAGTAAATTAGACAAAGGGTAAATGAACGAGGACATCGAGATCACCAAAGCAAGCAGTTGTGGTACAAGGTAGACATACCCTAAACTCGCACCGCCGTGTGCTATGACGACCCCCGAGAGAAGACTGATCTTCCTACCAATCTCATCGATTCGTCGCCCACGCAAGGCGATATTCTCATCATATTAGGCACCGCCGTCACGACACGCCGTCACTGTTTTGATGGTTACTGACAATTCTATTCGGGTCTATCTACCATTTACCATCAATCCTGAGCGCCATGATTTTCATCTACTACCAACGTGTGTCGGGGTCCTCCAGTCCCTCCATCGCTGCTTCGAGAAATCGGTGTAGGCACACACTCTGTCTTCATCTAAGTAGGAGGCCACCTCTATTGGCGGCCCGAGTATGCCAATCATATCCCAGGACGCATCGCAACTTTTGAAAACTTTTGCCATCCCTCTCATTACCGTACAAAGGAAAATTAGATAAACACGGAGAAAATGTCGTGAAAGAAGGCGGCGGAACGCTGTCAGATTATTACAGCAACTTTGGGGTATGAACGCGCTTAAATATCGTCCTCGTCGCTGAAAACCTCCTCGCCACGCTTGCGGCGGGCCATACGCTCTGTAATTACTGGTTAGCATCAACTGCCCCTGATAGAAAACCCTTGTGCTAGGTACGGGGGAATATGTAGACAACTTACCCTTCTTCTTCTTTCGTAGCTCAGAAGAGGTCAACTTGGCCTTCTTCTTGGTGCTGACAATCTTGTTGCCCATGGCGTCGAACTTGTCCTCCTCTTCATCGTCATCCTGCTTGAGACGGGGACCACTGCCCTGGCCGGCAACCCAGTTATGGCCGGAAGGAGTCATCTTGCCGTCCATGACAGCCCAGACTTCCTCAGTCAAATCCTTAGTGAACTCAGCAGAGTGAGTGATGATGATGACACCACCCTCGAACTTCTTCAGGGCCTTGGACAAGGCACCGAGAGAGTCACGATCAAGATAGTTGGTAGGCTCGTCAAGGACGATCAAGTGAGGTCGCTGCCATGAGCAGGCCGCAAGGACGGTCTTGACACGCTGACCACCTGACAGACCGCGCATGCGGGAGTGTGAAACAAGTTCGGCATCGAGACCAAAGTTGGCGCAGTGAGCCTCGATCTCCTTTCGGACCAGGGGGCGGAACTGACCAGAGGCAAGAGCCTCCTTCATATCGACGTCAGCCACCATCTTCTGGTGAGAAGCCAAAAGCTCGTTACGGGGCAACCAGACGTTGTCGGCAGACATCATGGGGGTCCAGCGCTCGTTCTTCATGCCCACGTTCTCACCAAGGGCGCATGAACACTCATACTCGTAGCTGTTCTTGAACTTTCTTCGGGAGTTGATGCCAATAATGCGGCGCTGGGTACCCTCAATTCTGAAGACCTTGTCCATGGCCTTCTCGTCGTCCTCGGTAATAATCTTGTTGGCACGGTCCATAGTCTCACGATCCTCACCAGTCTGGAAACGCCACTGAATGTACTCAGAGGGAGTGCTGTCCAGATGGTTATCAATGTGGGCGAAAGCGTGCTGCTTGATGTAGGCAATACGAATGTTCTCGTGCTGGTAGATCTCACCCTGGGTGGGGATCAGCTCACCAGTCAGGACGTTGATGAGAGTAGACTTGCCAGCACCATTGGGACCGATGACAGCAATACGGGAGCCCAGAGAGCACTGGAAAGTGATGTCGCTGATCTGGGGCTTGGAGGTACCAGGGTACTGGAAGGACATCTTTGAGGCACGCAGAATGGCCTTGGCCTTGGTCTTGACACCCTCGAGGAAACCGGGCTCAGGGAAGGTGAACTCCATCTCAGAGGCACCCAACTCGTAGTAAGACTTGGCAGAGGGCACTCTCTTGACGAACTCGGCCAGGTTACCACGGTAGCGCTTAAGCTTGAAGCGCTCGTAATGGACGATGTGCTGGCAGACGTTGTCGAGGAAGCTGGAGTCGTGAGAGACAATGATAGAGGTGCAAGGGGAGCTGGTGAGGTAGTCCTCGAGCCACTTGACATTCTTGACATCCAAGTGGTTGGTAGGCTCATCGAGCAGCAGAATATCGGGAGCTTCGAAGACGGCACGGCACAGGGCGAGCTTCATCTTCCAACCACCGGAGAGAGCGGTGATTTCGCCAGAAATCATGGTAGGGGTAAAGCCGAATTCAACAAGCTGCTTCTCGACATCGGGTTGAGTGACATCGACCTTGGCCTCGCCAAGCTTCTTCATGGTCCAGTCAATGGTAGTCATCTCAGTATCGGCAGAGTCCAGGTCGTGCTCCACGAAGACGGTCTTGACTTCGCTCTGCTTGGGGAAGCCCTCAACCTGCTCGTTGTTGATGGCGCGCATAAGAGTAGACTTTCCGGAACCGTTGGGACCACAAAGACCATAGCGCTGACCACGCTTAAGACGAAGGTGAGTCTGGTTGAGAAGAATCTTGGCACCGTAGGCCAGGGAGAAGGTGCAGTTGCAAAGGTCCTCACCCTCCTCCTCATCGGCCTCAACGGCCTCCTCCTCAGCAGCACCGGGGGAGGCACGCTTGCGGAGAGAGTCGACGATAGCCTCGGCGTTGTCAATACCGGTGATGACAGAGACATAAGCCTTGAGGTTCTCAACCCAGACAGCATTCTCACTCTCCTTCTCGTCAATGAGCTGACCAGCCATAGCAGCAATGTACTCGGCAACGGGGCCCATCTTCTCGAGGTACGTGGCATATTTGGAGGAGAGAATTTCCTTGAGCTTGCCGAGGACGACGCTGATGTCACCATCGTTGCGGACCTCGGGGATCTTGCCGTCAACGATATTACCGACACGGGTAATGGTGTCCAGGGCCTGCTTGGTCTTCTCACGGGCCTCGGGGTCAGCCAAGTTGTCGTAGTTCTTCTGGAGACCGGGCATCATCTTGGGCAAGAAAGGAGCAACAATGTTGGGGTCGTCGACGAGCTTGCACATGTTGTCGACAATGACGGCAGACTTTCGCTTGATGGCAGTCTCGCGCTCAGCAAGACCACGATCCAGAAGAGGGACCATGAGAGCAAGAGTGGGCTCCTGGACCTCAGTGACGAAAGTGGTGGCACCGAGCAAGTGAACAGTCTCGGGGACGTTCTCGGGCTTGGCAATACACTTGATGAGCTCGGGAATGAAGCGCTCGATATCTCTGTTGACAATGAGCTGGCAGATCTGCTCCATGGTCTTGTAGGCACGCTCCTTGACCTCCTTCTTGGTGTCCCACATGGCCTCGGAGACGACGGGGATCAAGTCAGGGACACGGAAAGCAAGCTGAGCGGGAGCAGTCTTGATCAGGGCGTCGATGAAGTCCAGAGCAGCCATCTTCTCAGGCCACTTCTGAGCAGTGCGGATGGACTCCATGATGGCAGGGAGGGCAGCCTTGCAGGCATTGCCGTTGATGGCGCCAGCAATGGCAAGGACGGCAGCAGTGGCAGCGTTCTTAACAGCAGTGATTTTGTCACCAACGGCAGCCAAGACACTGGGGAGGAGGACCACCAGGTAAGGCTCGACGTTAGCAGAAACCTCAGAGTGGGAAGCGATGGCCTGGATGGCAACGCAAGCCTGCTCACGAGCCACGGCATCCTTCTTGTTGGTAAGGCTCTTCTTCAAGTTGTCGATGGTCCTAGTGGCGAGCATTTGTTAGCGGCCGATTGCACTAAAACCAAGACGTGGACACCTGGATTCCAGGCGTCTGAATGCGCTGGAATTCGGACAGCAGCTTAGCTCACTGCCCGGGGCCCAGTAGAGCGGTGGACTCCGGTGCTATTGGGTGCCATGGTGGGGGAAAGCACCCGTACTAGCGGGGTTTCTCTTCCACTGTGGCGGCACAAAAAAATTTCTGCGCCCGCGCCGGTGCGACTCGCGGGATGTTTTACGAAGCAGCGACATCCACGGCAGGACAAGGACAAAACACTTACTTGTTGGGAACATCCTGGTCCTCAATACGACCGTTGATGAAGCTGGCCAGCTGGTTGGCAGACTCCTTGATGTCAGCAGCCTCCTTGGAGACGGTGAGCTTCTGGAAGAGCTCGTCAAGGACCTTGACGGACTGGGCGTTTTCGGAAGGCATGGTGTCGGTAATCGGGGGGTATTAAGATGCAAAAAAAAAAAAAAAAATTCGAGTCTAAATGCGGCGTAGGAAAAGTGACAGAGCTCTGAAATCGACTCGAGGTCTATCGAAATGTATCCAGACAGTATTGCTTTTTTTTTTTCTATCGGAGAAGCCCACAGAGACGATGGAGGAGTCGACTCTGCTCTATCGCGGCCCTGTTTTTGTGTCTATCGGCGACGGTAGTGGGGTTGTTCACAGGAGGAGGATCCAAGGAACAACTCGAACGAAGAACAAGGACGAGTTTGGAGGACAAGTCCGCGGTTCGTCTGGAGGGATGACGACCAAAAAAAGATGACAAGGAGGAAAAGGGACGTGAAGAGGATTTATAGGGGTGGAGGAGGAGAAGAAACTCTGGGGTGGCGTAAACGTGGGTGGACAAGATTTATGTGTCCTGGCCTCCACAAAGTATTTTTTTCTTAGCCCTTCTGCCTGGGTGCGCTAAAACTCGGATGGGGGATGCTGGGCTCCTGGCCGACCGAGAGAAAAAAAAAATTCGCACGCATCCTGCCCCTCCATTTGGCAGCGAGCAGGGCTTATCGGGCTTTATCGGATTGGACTAAGCCGGATGTGGCAAGAAGGCAAGGGCGGTGAGTCGTCGCCGTGGCCGTGTTTCATGGAGCACGGCCAGCCAGCTTCAGATGATTTCAGATCCAAGGACAAGCCTGGGTGGCGTCGTGGTTGGCTGCCCGAGATTGATGCGCTGTGCGCTGTGTGGCAGAGTTTAAGTTGACCGGCTCGACAGGCGGCTGAGGTTATGGTTTTCGGCATACACATGGTCACTACTTGGTGCTTGTTTAGTAGGTGCACCAGTGCAGGCAAACTCGAGAACAGAGTGCCTAGGTTCTGCTACGACAGATGAGACGGTGAGGCGGCGAGGGCCCAAGGCGCCGCGGCGAAAGGCAAAATCCATCAAGGGCGAGCGAGCCGACCACCGACCAGTGGCCGTGGCACTAGTAGCCATAGGTGGTCAGCAGAAGCAACTTGGCGAGGCCAGTCAATTCGCCTGCCCCGTTGTTCTTCGCGGTATCTATCATCATCACCCCGATGCAAAATGCTCTTGTCGAAATACTACGCTGCAGTGAGATGAGGGAGTGCCGTCAGGTCGATCTGATCCACCGTTGCCGCTTCTGTCTTATGTAAGTGCCAAGACACACCCGCACACTCTTGAGTATCTAGGTATGTATGTACGACTTCTTGTCAAGTCTGAGGCGTGTCTGGCCTGTCTGTCTCAAAGACGCTCAATGAGGCTGACGGTAGCCTCAGCTCTGCCCGTGCATGTCTCGCGTCAGACGTTCGATGTCAGTCCTTGGAATCGGCTGGCAATACTCTGTAGTTTGTCAGGCCCATCTTCGTCCAGTGTCCATTGTCGGTTCTCATATTTCGAACAGGCTCCATACACCTACCTAGGGACCTACCTCAACTTTGCAGTTGTTACTTCGTACACCTCTGGTTTTCGAATGAGTGTTGCCGCCCAATGCCAAAAATAGCTTGTGGTGGAGGATACCTGTGGCTGGCACGGACAGATCTTGCATCAATTGGGGCGCGGCCTCGATCTTGGAGATGCCGACAAGTGCGCAGTTGGCCGTGAGCAAAACTCACGCAGAGCATCGAACACCTTGACGGATCGTGTTGGATGTGGCTCCCACCCTGCTTGGGAAGGTTCCAAATGCCCATGCAAAACTCCATAGTATTAGTACTACTACTGCCGCTGGTACGGGGTACGTAGTACTAGTACTGAGTACTAGTTGCTCGGCAAACCCGGCCCCTGAGTCGTCGTTGAAACCTGTCAGAGCTTTCTGCCGGGCCACTAGACTGCTTTTCGTCAGTGGCTGTCGCCGTTGCATTTCGTTGGATGCGTAGCATGCCGGCAGAGGCATGTATGTATGGACGAGATACCATTTGACTAGTACCTAGGTACTTATCCCGTTCCACTCCGCTTTAGTCTTCCAGCCACATGGCCGCAGCAAGTTTATCTCAGTGGTCCGACTGTCTGCCGAATCATGATACTACTAGTATCTGCAAGTATTTGGGCTGTTACTAATCTAGCCCGCCTTTAATCTTATCTTATTCTGGGGGGAGCCCGCCATGTGGAGTGTGATGATAAAAGAATACCAGAGCATTCTGTCAACTTGGGCAAGAGGATTGGGCCCTAGTGTCCTCACAATAGTATTGATTTTCGTTCGTGTATTTCTTTCATCACGAAACGGAGTCTATTGCGAACAAAGAATCTCGTCACATCGGATTTTCAATGCCACACTAGCAACCAAGTGCCCTACCCGTCTAGTTTGCCAGCCCATGACCATCTCGATTCGGAGTAACCACCCTCTCCGTCTCGCGAAACGCCTATCAAAAATGCCTGTTCTATTATTCTTTCTTGCCAGCGTCTTCCTTCAAGCTCACAATCCGGTTCAATACAATTTTGTCTTCAGTGCTGTCGGAATCCATTGCCTATGTAAAATGTTATGGTTAGTAGCCATGGTAACGCTTGTCTGTCTCCAAGGCATGAATGAACAGCTGGAACTTACAAAGTACCCAACACGCATGGCCTGGAAGCGCACACTCTCGGGGCCCCCTTTACCAAGCTCGCTCTCACCGGCAGCCTCGGGCCACGGTGCTCGGCGCTTGACTTCATCCAATCCTGACTCGATCACGGCATTGGGGTAGATAACTTCGCTGTCTGGGTTAAGATCGTTCAAAAACCCTCCTTCCGCATCGTCTGGCTTTTCTGACTTAAAGAGAGCATTGTAAACTCGGGCTTCTACGTTTCGTGAACCTTCGGTGCCAACCCATTGGATATATGCCTTGGCCTTTACGGCCTCCTTGTTAAAGACACCGCGGATTTCCGTCACCTTTCCTGTGGTTTCATCCTTGGTAAAAGACACAGCCTTGACAGGGTACGGCGCGTTCAGCAAGCCAACAGTCTTTCCAGGAGCCAAACGGAAATAATTCTCGCTATCCACTTCTCTGAAATCTGATCGATCAATGTAAACGGTTGGTGTGAAGTGAATTATGCGGGATCCCATGTCCGCTCGATCCGAAAGAGGCAGCTCTATGTCCACGGCCTCAGCATCTTCAATGACCAAAGGCACCGGGTCGAGAACCATCATTAGCCTAGGAACAGTCTTTTCCAGATATTTTCGAATAACCTGCTCGAATCTGTTCGTAGCTATGGTTGTGATGTTTGTAGTGACGCCAAGTTCATTAACGAAATTGAGAACGGCACCAGGTGGGACACCACGTCGACGAATACCAATAAGAGTGTAGAGTCTTGGATCATCCCAAGCTCTCACAATCTTTTCGTCCACGAGCTTCGAGATCTTTCGCTTTGACAGCACAGTACCAGTCAAATTGAGGCGTCCATATTCCCTCTGCATAGGCTCGTAAACCTCGAGCGACTTGTTGAGCCACTCGTACGACACACGGCTAAGGATGAACTCGGTGGTACATAGTGAGTGTGTAATTCCCTCGAAGCTGTCACACAAGCAGTGCGTGAAGTCATAAGTTGGGTAGATCTTCCAATCCCAGCCAGTACGGTGATGGGGCTCGTCGGTTTTGATCCGGTACGCAGCCAAATCCCACATTTGGGGGTTGCCATCGGTGATGTCCTGCTTCATGCGGAGGAACACTTCTTTGGGCTTGTACTTGCCGTCACGCATGTCTCGAAATTTGGTTAAGTTTTCCTCAGGGGTTTGCTCGGCATGTTGGCAGCGGTATCTGGGAGTTGCCCCTTTCTCGCCTCCTCGCTGAAGTTTGATTTCGACATCTATGATTGAGTGAGATTTAGCTTCCTACAGAGTCTGAATAAAGCAATTGCCGACAGCCGCTGCATACCATTACATGAACAAACATAGGCCTTGTCCAGACTGATCAGCTTCTCTGCAAGCTGATAAAGCTTGTCGAAGTTGTCGCTAGAGTATGTAATCGTGTACGGTTCAAATCCTAGCCATTTTATAATTTCCTGGATTGCGGTATAGTACTCCTCTTTTTCCTTCTCTGGATTGGTATCATCGTATCGCAGGTAGCAAACACCACCGTGGTACTTGGCAAAGCCAAAGTTGACAGCGATGGCCTTGGCATGACCGATATGCAAATATCCATTGGGCTCTGGTGGAAAACGAGTGACAACTTTTTTTTCGGGTCGTTCGCTATACACGTCATGGAGGAAGCCCAGTTTGAACATGGCTTCGGGATCGGCAGGGATCTCTTCTAGCTTTGGAGCTGGGCTTGCTGTTTTTTGAGTTGGACCGGCAGCTGCTTTTTCCTGGCGGACTTTCTCCTGCGCAGCCTTTCTAGCTCGCTTCTGCTGGCGCTTCTTCAGCTCAGATTTCGACACCATCTCACCGGTGACATCGTCAAGCTGAAGCTTGGCCATGTTCTTTGTGGCGTCGTCGGCCATTGTCGCAAGTCCTACGGCAAAGGTAGGTCAATTCAAGATGAAAACTGCTTCGATGGTTGCTTTGAACTTCGGGATCCGCGGTAAGAGTTGACCGTGTAGGGATGGGATTGCTGTTCTGCCGCCAGCGGTGACTGGTATCTGACTTGGGAGCAGGATGGCGGGGTGTGAAAAACGTCTGAGTGGTTGGCGAGGGGCTCGGATCACAAAACGGGAGCGATAAGCACGATAAGCGAAACTGCGTCCATGCCAGCCAGGGTCGGGGCCCACATTGCTAGCACAGTAAGCCGAGCCCTCAACAACCCACCCGACTACCTACTGTGTTCAACATGCAGTCCATCAATATTTGAACACTGTACAAGCGGCTAATAATCGAATTGACGGCCTTTTTGCCTTACTTTCGCGTGCTACACACGCTTTCCATTCAAAATTAGAAAGCGTTTCCATGTAGTCTGATCTTCGTACCTGCAACACTACATTCAATCACCTTCGTCTTGACCCTGGCTGGTTCTGTCCCTAGCCTGACCCAAAGGACAAGAGTTAATGCCTTATTCATAGAGGCAAAGAATACCGCCCTTGAGATCCAGCTTCAAGCCAGCATTCTCTAGTCCTTATTCAAGCTTACTCTGCGAAAGAAAACGACAGGATTTGTGGTTCATCTTAGTCGTCACAATGGCCCGAGCCTCTATCAAAGCTGTCATGGACATACCTACAGTGGCTCAACTTTATCGAGAATTAGCTCTCCAAAAAGCTACATCGCCGCCACCCTCTCCTTCTCTCTTCCAACCTTCAACATCCATTAACTCTCGCGTCGGCCTCATCCGCGGCGATATTACGAAGCTCCAACTGGATGCAATTGTGAATGCAGCCAACACGACGCTGCTTGGTGGAGGCGGCGTTGACGGGGCCATCCACCGTGCTGCTGGTCCCGAACTCCTGTACGAATGCCGTGGAATCGGGGGTTGCTCTACAGGAGATGCCCGCCTGACCAAGGGGTACGAGCTGCCTGCGAAGCATGTCATACATACTGTTGGGCCAATATACGATCGCCATCATCCACAGACAAGTGAAAACTTGCTAAGGAGCTGCTATCAGACAAGCTTGGGTCTGGCGGTATCTTCAGGCATCAAAACTCTGGCTTTTAGCGCGATTAGCACCGGTGTTTATGGTTATCCTTCCACAGATGCCGCACGGGTCGCTTGCGAAACCGTGAGAAAGTTTCTAGACGATGACGGCGGTGCTCTGGACAGAGTAGTGTTTGTTACTTTTGAGCAGAAGGATGTGATTGCATACAAGGATGCACTTCCGTAAGTTTGATACAAGTGTTAGTTTTTGGGAAACATCTTCGCTAATATGATGATGATGCAGCAAGTACTTCCCCTCAGAAGAGTGAGCATTGATTGTGTACAGATCAAACAGCTCGGGCACGGATGCTAAGGATAAAGTTAGCATCAATTGACTAGATGCCACAATGCCAAGAATCACTTATATTCCAATAGCCATCAGTGCAGTGTGATTAGTCCGCTTCAACAAGCCTTTGGAAACACAATCCACAGAATTCCAGGAGCTCGCAAGGTACCCTCCACGAGAATTGCTCGGCGGGCTTACTCTTTCTGCTAGGTGCGCTTATCCCATACTACCTAGGTAGGTATTTACTGTATATTTAAACTCTGCCTTTATATACTTTAGTAATTTGTCGTAAAATATATTACGTATTTGCGTATAATAAGTACATACTAATATATTAATTTGTGGTTGATTCGCTCTGTAGTCAAATGAAATTACACGCATGATACAGGTATCGTGCAAGCGTAAAATCCAAAACAGTATTGGGCTGTACCAGGCCAAGGACAGTAGGAGACTAGAAAAGTAGACCGTCTACGCATCGTGACGCGTCAGACGTACCAGCGCAATTGGTGCCGCGCCGCGGCCGCTAGCCAAGGCCATCTCGCGATAGCCTCAGCCACCGTCATCATAGAGGCAAACCTTGTGTGACATACTAATATATAATATAATATAAAACAAATACCCAAGTACTTGGTAGAGCGTGAGCGCACCTAGCAAAAAGAGTAAGCCCGCCGAGCAATTCACCCTTCCACTGCCGCGAATGCACAATTGAGTACTCCGTATCCAAACTTCATTTTGCCCATACTACTGGTCATCATTTGTCCTGGAAGGGTTCCCCCCACCCAACTTGTCGCTGTCGTCGGTCTTATTACCCCCGACATCCTGAGTCCTTTCTTTCAACATCGTTTTCAACTCTTCGAGCTCGGTACGTAGTTTTCGGACTTCCAAAACTGCAGGATCATCCTCCATATTCGGCTTCACAGAATCGCACGTTTTGGTCCAACCCTCAGCCTCCATATCAAGCTCATGTTCCAATTGCTCCCACTCCTCCACCACATCGTCATCTTCGTCTCCCCTCGACCTGTTATGTCGAATGCGATGAGCAGCACGCGTCTCGAAAAATGCCGACACAAATAGCAGAGGCGAATATATGACAGCCATCACGTAGTCGTTTATCACCTCGTACATGTGCTTTGGCATCCACCACTCGAAAAGGGCTGAGATAACGATCTCAATGAGGTTAAACGGTGCAATGTACACGTTCTCATCCGGAGCCCTGACGAACTGCATGGTCTTTTGGGAGAAGAGAGCTAGATACTCGTCGTCGGCATTCTCGTAAATATCCTCGTAGGCAGAGTTATACAGAGCAATAAGGATGTTGAGGAGAATAATCTAGAAGTACGTGTCAATGACGTCTTTCGACTTTTTTTTTTCTGATGATGGAGATATTAGTAAAACGTACCATGACGACAAAAGTAAAGCAGTAGTACAGAATGATGCCCCACGGGGGACCAAAGCCTTCGAATCCTTCAAACTCGGGACTTTGCAAGATGGCTTTCGTCATCGACTCAATGATAAACAAGACATCATTGGCAACGTTATCATCTGTCAGGTCCAATCCAATAAAGGCTTGAAGAAACCCAATAATAATGATTATAAGAAGAGCGAAGAAAATAACGGACTCTTTCATCATGACCTTGAGCACAACAAGCATGGCTCCAAAGAAACGAAAGCTGTCAAGGTACAACATCAGCCGACACCAGAACATAGGAGCAACAAAGGAAAGCATATTGTAGCTCAGCTTGTTGTAATGCTCGCGGTACTGCGAGTCACGGGCTGCAGCCAGGCCAATGACTCGGAGAACTAAAGAGACGGTTAAAAACGAGTACAGAACACCATTGAAGGCATTCCAGAAGCCAAGAATATGGTATCCTGCCTTGTAGAATTTCATAATTTCGTCGCAGATATATCCAAGGGTAAAAAGATATAAGGCAACCTCGGCCCCATCTAAAATTCCTGAAGCGTTGATGGAGTTGACGGCGATGGTGTAGAGTAGAAGATAGATGACAGAGAACAGTAACTGGGCGGCATTCTGGTTTCGAGGAGCTCTCATGCGTTCTGGATCCATATGGACGAAAAAGTTTGGATTATCCTTGTCTTTGTAATCAACAAAGACGGATGGGTCATTTTCATCCTGCACAAGCCAGCCACGCCACAAGTAATGGATACATTTCTGATATCCGGACGACCCAATGACTCGGACGGAATGCAAGTCAACAGCCTTCTCGATCACATTCACCGGCGGGGTGGGGATGCCGTTTGCTATATATGAGTATCGATGAAGTAACACGGAGTACAATAGATAATTGGTATCTTCTTCGTTCTCAATCCTAGCGCAGGGCGTTAGTTGACAACAATATTAAAGGATTTCGAGATGAAAGCTCGAATACCCAGGACAAGGTCTTACAAGGCTTTTGAAATGACGGCACACGCCTCTGCTCGCAGTTTGTGCAAGCTCGAATCCCATAGCTCTATGAGAGCTTCACGTCGGAACCAACGCTGGTTGATCAACAAACAAAAGACCTAGATAATTAGGCCTGCGGCTCAGAGTGAGGCACAACTGCAGCGACACTTACCACGCATCCTCTATACTCCTGGCCGCCAGCCTCCTTGGCCGCCTGAACAACCTTGGTTGTAATGATGCGACTATGGGGCGCTGTGACGCGGCTCTCCTCCATCTCACACGGCACGCATTCTTGAACCAGATGGCGCAGGCGAAGGCATATTTTGGTAACTTCGGATGCGGGCACGGCCGAGGTCATCTGCTGGTGATTAAAATGTGGGAGCACTGTCGAGGTAGAGCAAGTCAGAGATATTAGCAAGATTTGTCTGGTGTGCTACATGTCGTTGACAATGACATTCTCGCATGGAGTATAGGCGAATAATAGTCAAACTCACATGCTCTTTCTTCCTCACGGGCCAGATCATGAGCCCGTGTCCCTTGATTGCCGTTGGAGCCAAGAACGCGGTCAATGGCTGACCACCTCCATCTGTTGGTCGTGTTGGGCATGGTGTTGAAACAAAACAGGCACGACAATGCGGTCCCCAGGGGAGAGTCGAGATATCTTAGAATCTAGATATTCAGCGGAGTATGCCAATTGACTGATAGGCGATCTCTAGAAAAAAAATGGACTGTACAGTTGTGAAAGCCGACACGAGCGCTGACGTCGAATAGCAATGCGTTCATGCCAGAATCGATGTCAAAGGCTTTTGGCACGAGCGGACGTGAGGAAGCTCAAGGGCAGATGTCCAAGACTCAAGAACAAGGGTGGATGGTGAGCACTGGCATTGAGCAGGGTCCTAGGTGGAGCGCAAGAGAGCTGTGCAAATCATGAACCATCTGTAGCTCTATCATGGTCGATGTCTGGTAGTCAATATTACCGGCGGCCTCCACAAGCAGCCACATGACGTCTGCGCCAGGAGCGCGAGGCTTGGCAAGCGTTAAGCCAGAGGGTGACAATTTAATCGGAGCACGGTTGGTAGAAGAAGACATCAATTTGTCGCAAGAGACGCCAAGTTGGCGGCTGGGATCATGTCCCGACACCCCAAGGATGCAATTAAGTTGAACAAAAGCGCACAGCTTTCTAGTTCACCTAGCTAACTATCTGAGGGTTCAAGTTTTTGTTGAAATCGGGCTTCAATTTCTACCGTTTTGACCGTTTCAATCGACAGGGCCGATCCGAGAGGATGATGGCGTTGGCCTTGAGGGCCCGGTCAAAATTGTTGCACGCATACATGGCGCGTAACCCTATTAGGTACTGAGGAGTTGACCGGTACTCGGGATGTGAATTACTCGGCGGGCTCACTCGACTCTTTTTGCTAGGTGCACTCGCCTTGCCTGGTACCTGGCTAATAAGCTTTATATTAGTATATATTTATTTTACTATAATTTAAGTACTTAATCTATAAAAGAACATAAGTACAATAAATAGCAAGGGGGTGAGCGCACCTGGAGGCTAGCACACAGAGGGAGCCCGCCAAGCAATTCACCTCTGCATGCATGCTCCATCCCAAGGAAGAAGTGGCGCTGGGAGGTCGAGTCTGGTGCTCCAACCAGGAACATGCTACCCCACAAAATAACCATTTTCTTGGCCGAGACCCCAGCCTAGCAACTTTGGAGACATTTTCCTCCACATGCAGTCTATTCTGGCCGTGGTTATTACACAGCGAAGCTATTTTTCTAATCATCGTGTCTCCAATCCGACAAGTTTGCAACTCCTGACAGGAATTGGTAGTTAATATTCTGTGTTTTTGTTCCGCTTGCGTACTCTCATCCCTCAGCACCTAGGTATTCAAGCGGTGCCATCCCTTGATAGCGGCCTTCGTAAAGTGTACGGGCATTGGGCCTTCCCCATGCAGCATGTACCGAACTGTTTCCACTGCCTGCGAGAAGCTGAGGGACGTGGCACGTTGAACATGGTCACCAATATCCTAGTCTCCTACAAAAGTATGCGGTGAAGAAGCGGTAAGGCTCGCAGCACTAACAAACAGCAGGGGATAGCATCTGCCATTTCCAAAGAGTCGGCGTCGAAACCAATTGGTGGCGAGAATCGGCCTGGTTGGTTGGCGACTGATGATGCTCGTGTTCTCCAACATTTGAGACGGTGAGAGCAGCGTGGCAGCCAACGTCAGTCGGCGGACCGTTAGAGGCGACCGCGTCGTACCCCTGACTTGTGTGCTGAAGAAGCAATACCACTATTTCCGCCATTCTCCGGTACTTCTTCCAGACATGTCTGCGAGGACTGCAACGACGAGTCTTGTGATGGCAAGGGCCTGACGAGATACCGTAACCGTTTCAAATATCTTTCACTGCCGCATGAAAGGACAGCAGAAGGTTCGAGCGCAAGTGTTGGATGGGTAACTGGCGAACTTGCTCGTCTTGCGAAACCCACACCGATACACGGGCTTGATCTTGATCGTTCTTCGCACTATGTGTATACCTCCATGCTTCGATCCGTCGTGTGCAACTTCTCCTACGGCGATAAACATGTGTGGTGCAGACGAAATAAAATAGTTGATTCAATCTCGCAAAAAAAGAAGTGATAATCGCTAGGCCATTATACATACCTATTCCGTAGGTGACTACTTTCTATATCCATCTGGCTGACAGAAATCCGCAGCCAACAACCAACAACCAACAACCAACAACGCATTTGCTTCAACTATCAAGTGGGCAGTGGTCGGCTTGGCCTGCAAGGACGTTGATAAAGGTTGAATGGCTGGCAAATAAGAAGCAAAGCCTAGGCGCTGAGTTTGGCTTACCACAGGGGACCCCGGAAAAGACTCGACCACGGCGGTTAGTATCATGCTCAACGTGGGAAATTGAAAAGGGTGAGTTTTCGCGTGCTTCGTACTGACTTGTCTACATGGTCCCATGCTGCTGTAACAGAATCAAGTGAAGAAGACTCGCCCTTAGGAGGCTGCCAAAGTACATTTGATACTAAGTCCAAGTAGGTAGTAGATTAGGGCTTCGAGGGCACGTGATGGCATTGATGCATTGTAAATTTGTAGTAGTACGGGTGGTATTGAAGGAACTTGGGGAGTGGGTTGACCCCAGACGTGAGAAAGTTAGAAACCGTCAACGCTTTCCCTCCTTCACCTCGTCAATTTTCCCATTTGCCGACAGGACACTCCCGGCCCAGGCTGCAGGATGGCATACGGCGAGGCTCCTGCCGGTCTGCAAAGTCCAACAGCTCCAGGACAAATCGTGGGAGAGATTATGTGACTCAATGCGGCATGTTGTCCTTGCATGGGCGAATGACAGCCAGCCAATTACGCCAAACGCCAGCGCATCACTTGAACATGGGCCGTGATGGTCTGCGACTGTGACCTCGTGAGCGATCCAAGCAGCCCAGCCGCTTCACTTTGCGGGATGACTGCAGGCTGGAGACTCCAAGCGTGCAGGTTTTCCTCCGTGCTCCTTGCTCGAGCGATGCAAAGGCTGCCTGTTGTGCCTGTTGTGCCTGTTGTGCCTGTTGTGTCCTGATGTACGGAGTATGCACCATGTTGTTGCCTACGGCATTTTTCGCCTTGGCTGCTCGCTCTGGCGTCGGATGAAACGGCTGCTTGGCCACTCGATATCTATCCTTAGCCGCATTCCCTCGCCCTGGCACTTATTGTCGAATCCGCCTATGGGCCTGGAATATCGGAATGGCTGAGACACATAAAGGATGTGACTCGTCTCTTCTGCTGCTCACTTTGTCGCCCTGTTCCCGCTGTCTCCCGGTCCCGAAATCTTCTGCAGTGCTGCACTCTGCGTGAACAATTGCGCCTGGCAAGGAGTCGCCAACTCCGTACGGATTACTGTGCTGTTTTTCTACTGTTCGTTGGCTGCAGGTTGCACTGCAGCCCGCATTTGGTTGACTTCCTCCTCACCTTGCTGTTGCCTGCTCCCGAGTCCCTGCCTTCCGCAGGCTCTCCCAAAGGACCATCCATCATTTAATGCTGGCAAACGCCATCAACGAGCAACTTGTGCCCTCTTCCAGCTGCAACAACGTCCTCTCTTCGTTTTGGCGACAGCCTGATCTTGAGTGTTTCCAGCGCAGTCTTTCCATTCTATCAAATACATTTTATCTTCCTAGCTCTTTGGTCTCGTAAGCCCATCCACCCAATACCCTCGCCTTTAGAACTCCTCGACACGTCAACCACCAAGCACTGCAAACAAACGGTTCTGCGCCGGCTACGGGGTGTGCTCCTTCGTTTTGTCATCACCTTCTTTTCTCGTGTGAGCTTGTCTTACTCAAACGACCCTATGCAGATATCCGATAGCCCCTTCATCCGCATACCTCTCGTGCCCGTGGTATGGTATTACACCAACCCTGCTCTGACTCCTCAAATATTTGCTTGTGCTGCTAACATTCCTGGCTTGTTAGACTCCAGTCAATTGCTCGCATATGACTACGACCGTTGCTATCTTCACACCACTTCTCGCCCTTAACACAAACATCTGAACACTCAGTCAAGCAAACACATCAAACCCGACAGACTGGTTATGGAGTCCCCACAGACTACTCTTCCCACGGGTAATCGACGAACAGAACCCAATGCTGGCAAATCCTCCTCCAACATAAATGATGACGGAGCCACTACAATGGAACATAACCAGGCGTCCAGAAAATTGCGGGAAACCTCCAAGAGACGCGCAGCCAGATCCGTGAAGGCGGGCAAATCTGCGATATCTTCCAAAACGCCTGCGTCTGGAAAGTCTATACAGTCGGGGAAACAAGAGAAGTTTCGAAAACACCGGCGCAAAAACAGGCCGAAAGAGGTGTCGTCAGAGTCGGACGATTATTCCTCAAGTGAAAGTGATGATGACTATTCTCTACATTCGGACGAATCCATGAGTCTGTCATCATCGGATGAAGAATCTAGTCATCGCCGGCACAAACATCGACGATCTCGGAAGTCGCGGTCTGTTTCTCGCCATGCCTCTCACCGTTCTCGGACTGCCAGCAGAGGCGACAGGATGAAGCCCTTGGGCGGCAATACACTGCAGTTTGAAGCAGAAAATGACATGGTGTCGGCGAGAGAAGCTGAGTTCACAAGCTCCCAGAACTGGGTGAGCTGGAACGATCCCATCTCCCAGCGAGAATTGGGAGAGGCCATTGCCCAATTAGAGTCTCGTTATGCCCAACTCCAGTTTCAGGTAGAAAAGCTCGGCGGAAATGCAGTTCAGATGACAAGCAAGCCACTCGGATCCCACCTCCCGTCGCAATATATCTCACCAACACAACCCTTGGACAATGCACATACTCATCACAATGTAGTTGGTTTCAACACGTCCTGCAGTCAAAAACCTAATAATTTCTTATCTCTCGCCGCTGCCCGAAGGGGTTTGCCCCAACGAGATGCTCCTCACCGCGGCAATCCAGGGACCCATTCTCAAATAGTCATGCCAAACGACACGGCTCGCTCTAAATCAAACTCCAGAAGGGAAAGGAAGGTCGACTATAAACGGGTAGACTCGGTATGGGACAGTACCTTGTATACATTTAAGCTGCAAGATACAGCTGAAGTGGCCACGAACTCCAAGTATGATAAATACATATTCCACGTCAGGAGGACATTCGATAGCGAAGGGAAGTATCGAAACACGGTCGTTGATATCAAGAGCAAACTGCTTCGTGAATGCTTGCAGGACGTCATTGGCAACGTACGAGGTGTGAGCCTTGTTGATGAAACGCCAAAACTGGACCCAAATTTACTCTTCTTGTAAGTACTTTATTTAAATCCTTTCTCACCACGAAATTCGGGACGCCCCTGCCTTTGTTTGAAGTCATGCAGTTCAGCCTAACCCGGAGGCCAGGTATTTAGAAGATTTTCGCTCTCACCGTAAGAAACTCAAACAGGTTGAGCCAGCGGGTCAAGGGGCGCGCGAACGAAAGAAGAACCAACAGCGAATCGATAAAAAGCGCAAGGAGCTTAAGGTGCTCGTTAAATATTTGGATAAAGATTACGCCAAAGTCAAGGAGAGTCTATATCCTATGTTAGACAGTGGAATAATCACCTTCGATTATCTCTGGGCGTTGTGGAAACCAGGTACACTTATATACTCCTCAACCTACGGTTTCGCGGAAGACCCTAGAGTCTTTAAAGTCGACCTAGCCGTGCGGCACTCATCCTTGCTGCGAGGCGAGTTCTACTTTGTTGACGGGAAATATCTCGAGTTCGACGGGAAAAGATTTGGGCATGGCACATTGGCCGAGGAAATCGCAGAATTCCAGGGCACTCGCAAAATAACAAGCCTCCCATTCTATCCGCTATCTTATCACAAGGATGAGGATGGGATACGCCGAATGCTGGTCGAGCGCGGCAAAAAGTTTGTGGCCCTTCATGGGGCTCACTACAAGGCTTACTCTGGGATTGCATACAATAAACGCAAAAAGGGTTCTGTCGTCAAATTTCACATTCAGCAAAGCCGAATAATGATTGACCCTGCCATATTCCGGCGCATCAACCCAAACTACTGCCTGTCGAATGTGCGGCCAAGGGATTTTGACGCTCTCTCCGATTTGGGGTTATCAGACGGCGATGATGATCTTTATGAATGCTTCTCTTCTGACAACTTGCAAGGAGATGACGAACCGAAGGTAGTTAGTAAGACGACAAAAGACTCGGACTGCAATGTACCGGTGACGAAGGCTTTGCAGACGGATTTGGAGGCAAGGTCTAAGGCACCTCAGCCGCAATTGTCGGCAACGACTAGCGGCAAAATGGTTGAACGAACATCAAGCACTGATACGTCTGGGGAAGAAAGGACCGTGGACACACCAGAGGAGGATGATCCCGATGTATGCTTGGAATTTACTGATGAAGACTATCTCCTCGCTTCCCCGGTAGTTCTAGGTTTCGCTTTCTCAGAGAAGCAATGGTTGGAGTTAGCCGTCTCAAGAGTGCACGACATTAAGTGGAACGAAGATGCTTGGGACTCACTGGTACTGCCACCAGAGACAAAGGATTTGATCCAGGCCCTTGTCAAGTCACGTAAACAAAACGCGACGCAGACAATCGACGACGTCATACAAGGCAAAGGCAAAGGGCTTGTTAGTGAGTATTTTTCTTTCTTTCGTAATTTTTCTAGTTATGCCATAGATGTTGACTTTACTAACGCACGAGTACGCCTAGCCGTGCTTCACGGGCCGCCTGGAACAGGTAAAACGCTGACGGCGGAAGGCATCAGCGAACTGCTTCGATGCCCGCTATACATGGCTTCGGCCGGCGAGCTCGGAACAGATTGTCGTTTTCTAGAGGCCGACTTGCAAAAGATTCTGGACGTTTGCCATGCATGGGGCGCGATTTTGCTGCTCGATGAGGCCGACGTGTTCTTGGAGAAGCGAAACATGCAGGACATCCATCGCAACGCCCTTGTCAGCATTTTCCTACGACAGTTGGAATATTTCCAGGGGATATTATTTCTTACGACAAACCGTGTAGAGGTGAGCTCGCATGTTTTCTTCTAGCCGTTGTTTCGTTGGACCCGCGAGAACTAACTTGGCGGTTAGACGTTCGATGAAGCATTCCAGTCTCGAATACACATCGCCCTCAGGTACGAAGGCTTAGACAGCAAAGCCAAGAAAACCATCTTCAAGATGTTCATCGATCGGGTTAAAGCTTTTGGGAAATTGACAGTCGAGCCATTTTCCGAGGAAGATCTCAAAAAGCTTGCCAAGTACGAGTTGAATGGGCGCGAGATCAAGAACATGGTAGGGTCTGCGCAGGACCTGGCAATGAACAAGAACGAATCACTTAGCATGCGGCACATGCAACAAGTTCTGGACATTCATGTGAAATTTGGGCGAGACTTACGCGGCGGAACTGGTTATGAAGACGCAATGAGAAGCTACTGTTAAGGAGATGCGAGGGCGCATCAGGACTTCAGGCTCGGGTTACAAGTTATTGGCGGTAGCCTAGATTAACGACCCTTATGATCAGTACTTGCTATTGTACAGCGTTCGGCTTGGTAGTTTTTCTTTCAATGATACGACAATATTAGTGGACAGGTTTTGTCTTTTCTTTGATGCCCCGTCCCTAGTGGTGAAACAATCAATGCAAATCAAGCAAGCAACCGAAGGCAAGTCACAAACAAAACGAAACATGTGTCTGCTTGCAACCACGACCGTACATTATGTATATGACAGTTGTTTACGGAGTAGCTAGACCTGGCTTCGCCTCCTCGGCAAGGGGTCCGGTCTGGTTCAAGGGAGATGGGCCAACTTTGCACGCCCCTGATTCGGTGGCGGCTTCATTGCGTAGACGATTGGGGTGGGCAGACTGGGAAGTACCGCGTCTGCACGGAGTAGAGCACTCTGTACACTGTAGTTGTATTGATACCATACATCGTACTCCGTACTGCGAATACCATGCATAGCATTGCATTATACAGAGATTGTCATGTGGGCCCAGTTCCTTGATTTTCCTAATAGATGCGGATACAGCATGCTTTCGGCCATTATGCACGCCGTAAATACGAGAAGGTGGTGGTGCCATGGAGCGGAATCAAGGACGTAGTTATCCAGGCCTCCAGGTGTCTGAAAAAACAGCAGAGGAGGAATAATGATGATGTTCCTGGCTTGAATTCTCCCGCATCCGGCGGCTTGAAGGGCATGGTAGCGGCGTGAGGGAGGTTGAACAAAGGAGAAGCAGGAAAACGAACCAAGTGTAGCGAGTCAGTAACACTGCGGCGTCGTTGTTGTTGGCCGAGATGCACATTGTACTCCGTACATGCGCGTATATACCCATGTCGAGGGGGGGGAGTATGAGACCCTTGCGTGGCCCTCGTGTCAAGCACGCGGCGGGCGCCATTGTGAATTTGTGAGGGAGGCAAAGCGAGATGAAGAAAGAGGCAGTGCTGCTGCTGGTTGGTTGGACGCTGGCTGTGGTGACAGGTCGTTGGTCATGGTTGTGGTAAGCGCCCGGCCCGGCATTCCAGGGTGGGCTTCTAAATATGTACAATGTACGGAGTACTCCGTACATACCTACTTGAGTACTTACCTACCTAGGTACTTAAGTAGGTAAAGTAGGTACTTGACAGCACGTAAAGTTACAGTAGTACTAGTACACTTGCATCTAAGTAAGTACAAAGCAGTCTTGTGTTGTTTTTCATTCCAGCGCATGGCGGCCGAAGACAGGCCGGGCCTGTTTGTGGTCTCCCGTCGTGTGTCACCCTGCCACATGCTCCTTCCCCTTGTCTCGTCGATTAAAGAGTCCGTGATTGATCTCAGAGATCTGCATTGCGCTCGGTACACGGCAACAAACAGACAAAGACGTGCAACCGATAATATGTATATCATCAGTTCAACCAATGTTCACTGCTGCCTGGGCTGTGTACAGAGTACAGGCCATGTGTTTGTTGGCAGTTGCGGTTTGCCCGTCCCCCGTCTCTCCCCGACACGCGCCCCGCCCTGGAGACGCTCAACGAAGTCAACTGTGGACCTTGAGATAGCGACATCTGGATCGATCAAAGCTTGCTTCTTTTTCCAGCATTATGGACTAGACCATGTAATATGTGCTATTTGCGGGGTGCTCCATCATGCGAAACAGGGGACATTCGTTGCCTTCTCCATAGGTCCATTGAGACGCGGACAGTTGGCCAAAACAAACTTGGACAGAAGGCGCTCGCTCACAGCAACCAGACTCTGAAGGTGTGAATGTTCAAATGTTGCTGGATTGACGGTTCATGCTGGAACTTACATATGTATCAATTTAGCGCCATTAGGCTCCGCGGCTGCTCTGGAGGCCACTGAGGAGGGTCCAGCATTTGAACACCCCGTGCCGGCCAGTTGTATCTCGTGGTGCCTCAATTGAGGCTTCGGGGTCATGCAAGCCGTCAAGTGCGTCGTGGCACCAATCCATCCAGTTTCCCCATTCACATGTCTACTTCTCCGCCACCAGGCGGGTGACGCGTGGAGGCCCATGGAGACGCCACACAGAGGGCAAGGAAGAAGAAGGAGAAGAAAAATTCATTGTTTCGTGGAACGGCAGAAGAGTCGATTGCTTTGCACTCGGTACTCCGTACCAGACACAATGCGGCACCTGTGAGTACCTTCCCCTGAACGCCTTGGGTCTTTGCATGCAGCACTTGAGTGGACCACTCGAGGAACAGCGGCCAAGTGTGCAGCAGCATGTCTTTGTGAAATGTGACAGTCAAGATCTTGCCTAGTATGGAGTACTACTCCGTAGCTGCGCCATTTTCGGCGGAGAGCACAGCTTGCGTGTCATTCTGTTGGCCTTGTCTACCTGGAGGGCGGGCGACGGATAAGTTTGCGTAGCTGGGGTTTCCATGTCCATCGGCCAATCTGGTAGTAGTAGGATGGGGTCAGATTTCGGCCCTGGGCACCAGCAACGCCCAGTACGATGGAGACGAAACACGTTGCTACAGAGTGGTATTCAATCCGTGTTGCACCTTGGCACTGTAGCGCTGCGGCTGGACGTTGTGGTGTTCTGGTGTTTTTGCGCTTCGCTTCCGGACTGCCGCTGACGCAGCAAGTTCTGTGCTGTATCTATCGGGCAACACCGCCCAAAGTGCCTAGGTACTTGCTATTATTGCCCAACTTTGGCTTCAGATGTATAACATGAAGAGCACGGCTCGCTATGGAAACAAAGATGGGACGAGCGGAAACGTAGCCCGAGCTGGCAGTCTCATGTTTAGCGTGCTTGGACGAGAATGAGAGAAGGGTGGGAGTTAAATGTACGTACATACTCCATGTTAAGTACTGAAGTACCTACGTAGATATCCCAAGGCCGGCGGTACCTTTGGCCCTGCTGTCTAGTAGTTGCTGCGTAAGTAAGTAGGTACAGAGAGTACCTAGCGGCCTAGACACACAAGTTCCAGCATCTCGGCCCTTGCCTTCCTCACTCAGGCAGGTACGTAAAGTACTACGCGCATCGCGTTACCACTAGAACCTTGGAAGTCAAGTTTGTATGTACAAGAACCGCCCAATAGGTTCTAGTACAATGCACGGGCACGGCCAGGTCCGAGTGGTAGTCGGCCAATCAAGACTGGCTCGTACCTGAAATCCAACATGCCTAATGAGCCTGGTTCACTTCAACAGGCCGCTATACTGCATTAGGCCATGGCTCACCGGTCCGTTATGGACTCTAGAGACACCCCCGTCCTGGGCATCCAATGCTTGCTCCAGCCTTGATCAAAGCCAAGAAAGAATGTGCTCTTGCGTACATACATACATGTATCCAACTACTGATCTCTCCGTGCTGTGCCCGCCTGGGCCGTTTAGACTAGACAGCCTTTGAGCAAGTGCCTGTAACCGGCAAAGTCCTATGTTCCAACACCCCCCTCCCCCTTCAATGTTCACCAATCTGAGCTGCAACCCAACGGCTCGTCCTCAAGTCTGGTCTGGTTCCTTGGAATTCTCCGTGGCGCATCGTCCCCTTGCCAGCACCCTTCCACTCTCCTTTTTAAGTCTCCTTGCCCTGCTTCCCTTGCTCTTATTCACACCATCCTTCAACAACACATCCAGCCCTTCCTTGCCTTTGCCTTTCAAGTCATTCCTTAACAACCAGCGCCTCAGCCTACGTCGGCCCACGCTCTCTTCCATCTTCTGTTCTCCTGGATTCCCGCCCCTACACGGAGAACTAGCACATTCCCTCAACAAACCATTGCCGGCATCTTTGGTTCCGTAGGCTTCCCGATATTCTGCGAGTACCCGGGCCTGTCAAAACGAGACCGATTGACTCGGAACTCACCATTGCATTTATATTACAACGACCTCTTACACAAAAAACAACAGAATGAAGTTCTCTGCCACAACCCTCGCCGTGGCTGCTGCCCTCGGCGTCGCTGCCCACCCCAGCGGCTTCGCGCACAAGAATATTCACCGCCAACTTGACAAGCGCATCGACTTCTACATGAATGCCAAGCCTGACGGAGCTGCTGTCAACAACAAGGCTGCCGTCGTCCCGTCTCCAGCTTCACCTACCGTTGCACCTCCCCCGCCTCCTCCAGCTACTACCAGCGCCGCCAAATCTACCCCCTCGACCGGCTCTGGATCTGGTGGCAAGAAGCAGTTCTGTGGTGGAGTTTCCAAGCGGGCTTCTATCGCTGATATTGCCTACAAGGGCAATGTTGGTGCCCCCAATAACTATGGCTGCAATCTGATGCTCGTCGACGACGCCAAAGACTATGAATACACTGCGACAATCGAGAACAAGTCGGGCAAGGACCAGAAGTGCGCCGTCTGGCTCAAGATTGGCAGGAACGGCGGAATCAACGGCTTTTTCAAGGGCAATCAGGTCATGACCTTCGACCTCCCTGCCGGTGGTGAGAAGATTCTGGCGGCCGAGCCCAACAGCCAGGGCGGTTTAGCTTGTGGTGTTGGCGAGGTCCCTACCAACGACATTGGACTCTACACTGCCACCTGGTTCGAATTTGACTACGCCAGCGAAAAGAACGGTGCCTGGTCTGGTGCCGATGCCTCCTGCCTGACTGCTGCCGACAGCAACCGCCCCATCCCTGCCCTCAGTGTTTGTGCTGAGGGTCATAAGTGTTCTACTATTAAGGAGGGCGGTGTTGGAGACAATGCCTATGTCAAGGGCACCAACGCTCTGGACGGAGTTGGTCTCAATGTTAGTCCTGGACCCGTCAACTTCAAGGTCACTGTCAGTTAAGCGTCCTTCATTACCAATCGGCGACGGCCACAATGCAGGTCAATGGCTACTTGCAGTGAACCCTTGACATGAGAAAGCATCCAAGATGACGGAAAGGTTTGATATTCTGGGTGTTTGCTCGTGCGTGAATCTTTGGTTGGAATGTTTTGCCTATATCGGAGTTGCATCCAGGCTTCATTGACAAGCGTGCTCGGGTTCTGGACCCTTGTGCTGCTTATTCCTGTGTTACATATTCTCTTTTGATACATATTATTTTAAGAATGTATGGTTCCATAGTTATCGTCGAGTTTGATATCTTGCAAAAGTTCTTGGCATGTGTGTCCCCCTCCCTGCCGCCCTGTAAGTGAGGCGTCCTTGTGCAACTGACAGACGACTGTCATGGTTCATGGTGAGAGAGAATAAGAGCCAGGCCAGTTTTTGAAATGTGGCATACACTGCATTGTGCCATGTTGCATCGCGCTATTTGGACGGCGTGTGAGGCTATTCTGGGCTGTGGTTTCCCCGTCACGCCTGTTTCTATCGAGCGAGTTGAAATACGTAGTAGGCTGTAATACTTGTGGTCGCCCTGCGACCGGGGCAATTGCATGCCATGCGCCATTCTAGCCAGCTCCCGATGTCACTTGGAATCGATGGGACTAGGAGAAGCCGGCGCCCGCCGTTGCCCCTAAACCCTCTCGATTACTTTTTCTCAAGCCCAAAGACGACGCACTATTCGACTCGCGCGACTTGCACTCAACGGCCGGGCCAGGTTACATTGAACTCGACTTGTCGCCCATCTGTGTGGGGTGAGGAGGAACCACACACTTGGCGGGCGTGCGGAGAGGCTTGGCGTTGTTACAGTAAACCTTGCCTATACGATACGCTACGTAGCTTCGCGAGATCCTTTTCATCAATATTCGGCAACAATCGTCAAGGTGCGACTATTATGGAGCTTGTACCTTGTTCGAATTTACTAGAAAATTACACCTCAAAATACTCAAGGTACATATAAGGATTTTTTCTTTCTTGACCGCATCATGCGATGTTAATGCCGCGTTGTTGAAGCTGTTAAAGGTCATCGCGGCTCTTGTCAATGGGCTCAAAAAGGGCCGGCTCAATTCAATGCTAGCTGATGAGGGGCGGCGATGCGCGCACCGCGTGCGATAGGTAAAAGAGCCTCGAGGCAGTCATCCCAAGCTTTTAGATGGCGCTCACAGCTTTACATATTGCTTGGTGAATTTAATTTTCTCTTGTAATTGGCGGTATTATCATGGTGCATGTAGTCTGTCTGGTGTTGAAAGAAGAAAAATGCCTCGAGTTGGAGGCTGCGAAACTACTAGGTAGGCAGCGTTATGGGGGGGCAAATGACGATAAAGACACCAGATTAAAATGCACTCCGTATAGTGGCTAAGCTTGATGCCTGTACTATCGTGGGTAACCTGACTATTTACCGATTCACTTGGTGAAAGCCTTAGATGACCGTGGACCATTGGAATAACCCGACCATCGCCAAGGTACAGGATCTTTAACGGCTATAGCCCAGGCGTACGGCTACGACTGTACATTCCTGAAAATACCCCCTTTTGTCTCTGGACTCCTCGTCAGCGGAACTTGGGGGGTTGGCAGGGGGTGTGGGTGCCAAAACAAATCGGCGCCACTTTTCCAGACGACAACGATGGAAGCAGCACAGGGCACATGGTGTTCTCCGTTGATTATAAAACGTGTGGCGTCCAGCTCTTGCGCGCCTGGTTCCCAGTGCTTCGCTCCCTTGGGAAGGGGCGACGGCTATTTTTTCCAGTTTACCTGTCAGCGGCTAAGTGGACGAGCCGCTACTCCGTAAGTGTTGTCAATTCGTGGGCCCAATGAGCACTTGGCCCTCCTTCAGTGGGCTTCTAGTGGCACTGGGGTGTATTTTGGCGTCGACGTTAGCTACTCAGCCCCCTCTCCCTTTGAAAGGCCGCTGTGGAGCAAATCATAGTGGGTGATGATCCGCCCTTCCCCACCAGGCCAGACTTCTGAAACAAACATTGAATTTATGTTGTCGAATAATAATCACTGTTAATAATAGCTAGGGTTAGGGTTTTATATTGGTGGCCGGCCAACAACTGATAGTGACCTTTTGTTGTAAAGGAAATGAAGAAGACCAACCAGAAACAAGACTTCCTCTTGCAGGAGTCCTCCCCTTTTGGCAGAGTCGTTCGACCACCATTGACCTTTCAAGGAGAGAGCAGGTAGAGATGCCAACTATAACTTTACATTCACGTCGGTGGTTTGTCCAATCACTCAATCGAATGTTGCGTGGCGCCTGATCATATGGGGAAAACCTGCAGCAGGGATTCTTGCGAAAAACTTCAAGCTCGCCAACAAACAAAGATCCATTGACATGCAGGAGCGGAATCGTCGGGCGTCTCGCAAAAACTCGGGTTGAGGGTTTTTTTTAAGAGAAAAATTTTTTTCCCTCCTGCCTTGCGCTCTGGCGCATGTGAAGATGTTTAATGATGGATGGCTGCTTGGCGTGGATCCAAGTGCGAGGTAAACCAGACAATACCAAGACTTCTAGAACCAGGCCTCACGCACGGTATGAGTATGAGACACCGATTGATAGCGGCCCCGCGGATGTGGCTGCGTGAATTCGACCTGACTTTTTTTAACAGGTACAGCGGTGCCACTGCGCAACGTTTTGTAGGCTACTGGACGTTGGTGGTTCCTAAAGTGGTTTTCGTTGTTGCGTGGCGTGAGCGTGAGCTTGAGCCTGATCTTGAGATTGATTTTGATGCCCGCACAATGTACCCAAAACTGTGGTGGAATAAGGGTTGAGAAGCACCCAGTTGACCTCTAGGCGAGTCTTGCATCCACACATGCGCAGCCACCGACCCTCCAGCTAGTTCTAGTCAGGGCCAAGGTAGAGAGAACCATGAGAGAGGTATTTGGGACAATATCTATCTGGACATGTGTACGCTAGTCTACCCACGCGCCTGGCATGTTTAACGGCTGGCTCTCCAACATTTACTCTTCCACTAGATTGTCCCAAACAAACCTCCAGTCTTTCGGCCTCGGCCCATACTGTAATGGAGCTAGACACGGGCCCCCTACCACTTCATGGTTGTAACCCATGATATTTCGGCACCTCCTTGTGCGGGCAAAGTCGTTGTTCATAAATAGCGAGAATTCCACGCGTCCATATTCCTCAAGCCTGACCCCACTCCTTGATACATCGTCTAGAAGACTTCTCACATTGTCGTGTACTTCCTCCTCCCATCTTGGCTGGGGACCTGCATCGGGACGCAAGGCCAACCGACTCATTGTCTTCATTGTAGCGTATAATAGGGGAGTCATGCGTCCAAGAATGTTAAACTCTCACTCCTTCACAAGGTAGTCAAACACCATGGCTGAGACCAGGCCGAACCCGTAACCCTTCCAGAGCTGGGCGTTCTTGACTGCTATGTTGCCGTTAGTCTCGCCGTCATATACCCAAGCATACCGCCATGAACCTGGCAAAGTTTTTCGGAAGTTGGGCTGGACGAGGTACTGTGCGGCGAACTCGTGCAACGAGTGGCCAACCGAATAGTCCAACATCTGCCTTGCGTCTTGCAACGTTATAGAGTAACGGGAAAGAATGGCATCCAGGGTGTCTGCACGAACCATGGACCAGCCAAACGTCCTGGATTTAGATGACAGCGGCAGCTGACTGAAATTCCAAGACAAGTCATTATCAATCAGCTCCAAGAACCCAGGGACAACCCAGATTAGCCGATCAAACTGGCTTGGCTTGAAGAATGCGACTGTGGCGGAGTCGTCAATCAAGCCTTCAAGTAAATTACTAAAGTCTCCGCTACTGATCACCACGGAAAGGAGCTCGAGAGATTTGGTTGCGTCTGCTTGCGGGGACGCAGATGGCGCTGTGCACGGAAACAACCCGAGATTGTCTGTTTCCACGACTGGATGGCCCGTTTTTATGACATTTATAGCCGTGTCAAACTTGCGGCAATACACTGCATACTGCAAACATGTTAATTGAGTACCGGGGTGCGGTTGTGTTTCCGTCTTCTCCAACTTGCATGAAGCAGCGTCTTGCCGTTGTCATCTCGGTCGTACAAGGACGCATCGCCAGACGAGATGAGCGCCATGACATCAGTAAACGGACCTCTTTTCACGGCTTCCAAGATCGGGCTATCACCGGGGACAACATTCCAGCTTGTGAGCTTCCATGTGAAGCTCCGTGATGACCTATATGACAAAATGTCCCAGGCAGCTTGTGCGACCCATGACGGGAATCAGATGCGAGCTTGTGTAGCTAGTGAAGCAAGTAAGATCGAGGTTTTTCCATATCCATGCTGGCCCTGGGTTCCTTTACTTCGCACTTCTTCGCCGTCATCGCGACCCTCCTGGACGACCTGGGAACATTGGGCACCGGCAATGCCTCCGAAAACAGAGCCCGACAACCACCGCAGGGTGGCCTGCTGCGGCGACACTAATTCAACGCTGGCGGATGCAATCTTCGTCGGTGTTGGAGTATGCTTGACTTTGGCAGTGTTGATTTCATGCTTTTTGGCGGGAAAGGCTGAGGCCGTACGTTCTGGTAGGCGTTTGGACTGAGACCTATATGTAGGAGAACGAACAGAGCTGTCAGCTTTTTTTCCTTTTGCAGCGACTTTTCAACCAGAAGCCATGCATGGTTCGGCGACTTTACGAACCACATACGTACTGTCACAGCAAATTGAAGCATTTGAAACGCCTTGGATAGCTGCCTCTGAGCATCCAATATTGTTTTCTGGCTCAAAACAGCCCCAAATTTTGCTGCCGTCCTTGGCAGCCTTACAGGCCACTTGATATTTCTCTGAGGATTTTGGATGACATCTTCCAGCTCCTTGGCGGCCTTCTTGCAGTATCGCAGACTCAAGGCCCCGGCTGGCGTGTCTCGCAACGCATCTTGTTCAGCTGCGGCTTCAGCTTCAACCTCGGTGATGAGGATATTCAGAGCTTCAAGTTCATCCAGTTGACTCTGGATGTTGTAAGCTCACCGAGGGTCACGACGCCAGCGAAAAGACCGACTACTTCTGCCAGCTGAAGTGTAGTAGAGCATTGTTGTCCAAGGACACATGTCTCAAAATATTTTTGGCTGAATCCCGAGAATAATGAAGGCCTCTCCATTTCAGGCCCGGGTAGCAGAGCTGAGAATTGCCAGTCTATTTTTCATCAGCTGCTGCCTGTACTATTTTGACATTTGGCCGAAGTCCTGACCAAGACCAAACGTTGACATGGGGACGATACGCTCAGGCATTGAAACAGCAGCCCAACTCCAGCTCAACCATGCGCATCGAAACTATTCGCAGGCATAGCACCGCTTGTGGTTGGCCCCCCGTATGTCAGTCTCGAATGTGATGCGAGGGCAACATTTTGGTGGCTTGAAATTGCATTCAGACCATGTTGTCTCGTGGCTACGGTGGTAGATGGCTAGCTAGTGTTGGGCAGAACAAGAGGTTTTAGATCGAGTCAATATGTAGTTTTACATGGGTTGAGCGGGATTGGAGCACAGAAAATGTGGGTCGACTGCGTCCAGTCGCGACGACCAGACAACCTTTCACAACCCTAAATGACGGATGGCTGGCATCAAACTCGCCAAAGTCAGTCTTGCGAAGCTGATTGAAGAGCACCAGTGACGGGGACAGGAGCAGCATTAGACGCCAAGGTGCAGCCATTACTCAAAAGAGAGAGAAAATAGCTCGAAATGTGGTATTTTCTTTGTGCACCGTCGCAAAGAACCTCGGCCCGAAGACGAAATCGGAAAGTCAACCACGGAACCAAGCCATGACAGCTAATAGCAAAGAAAGATTGGCGTCCCGCGATGGAATCCAGAGCGTCGAAAATGCCAGCAATGCTAGTACAGAGCTGAAAAGCCGTCTGCTCGGGGTGGCAACGGCGACCTTGTCAGCGTCTCATGGCTACATCCCCGAAATCGAAGAGTTCGGCAAGACGCTCAACGCCCGTTCCAAAAGGCCGTCATCTTCAGGATTGCCCACATTTTTGCGCCAGTTGAGAAAGAACCAAGCAACTCTGGAAGACATGGTTCAAGACTCGCTGCATTCCCAGCTTCCAGACGACGCGCTTCGACAGCTCGGGAGAAAGCTGGAAATCTGCGCTGTCAACATTTCCCATGGTTCACTACACTGGAGCGTGCTGAAAAGATGCCGCTCCCTTGTTTCCATCAACCAAGCTTTTCAGGGATCTGACAGGGACATGCGGAAAAGAGAAGTGGAAAAAATGTGTTTGACTGGGCGCGAGAAAGAAGCAGCACATCGGACCATCAAGGCACAGGCCAAAGTTGAGGCACATGTTGTCCAAGGCGGTGCGGAGTGGCTTGTCGTTCACACACTTCAGCCAGACCGACTGGCGAGACAAATGACAGATAGCGGATGGGGATGGGGTGAGCACAATGTTGGGGATGCCGTCGACGAGCAGGAATGGGAGGACGTCATGCTCGCGAAACAAGTCAAGCGACTCGTCGCGGCGGCGAGAATAAACCGCCACGAGTACCGGATCCCACGACTCAGGATAGTCATGCCCAATATTGGCAAAGAGAACAACGACATCAATGTGCTTCTTGAACAACTTGGTCGGGTCGACCCCGGAGTTGAAATTATCGTCGAGGGCCGAGACGGCGAATTCTTAAAAACACCACCCCCTGAACTTGATGTTGCCATCAGAAATTTACTGGGCCATGAGTTTGGCGGGCTCACAGATACGTTGAACATGGACCACACGATTCTGATTGATTTGATTTCGGACATTACACATTTCCGCCTGGAACCTAAACCGTGGCAAGAGGAAACAACAAGAGCGCAGATAGAAGAAGAGATGGAACATGATGGCGCCATGGTGAAAGCACTGTACCCAATTATTGAGAACAGGACGCTAGTTTGTACGAGAGAAGCGGCCGAGCATTTTCACGACGTCCTCGCCACCGTGGGGACAAGCTCGGAGAAAGAAAGGGGAAACCTTCTCGTCCCATTTGCCCAATTTTATAGAGACCAGTCAGAGGCTGCTCTTCGGTCGCGGTTCGAGGAGCTTTCGGCACACGCTCTGCCAAGTACAGTCCAGATCCCCATAAAAGTTGTCGATGAACGCTGGACTTGGCCTGAAATCGAGCAAGCAGCTAGCAGCTCGCGGCTCCCGGCGATGGCCATTGACGTCGCTCGCCACAGCGGCTTCAAGAGCAGCAAGCTCTCCATCTTCATGTATGGATGGGCCAGTGGCAATGTCACGCTGACGTCGAACAAGGAGATAAAGGGCAATATCAAGACCATGGTTGAAACGCATCGACGGGGGGATGACGACTACGGGCCTTCGATTTGGCGATTGGACGTTACGAGGAATTTGCTGGCAAAGAGTTCGTCGCCTCGTGGCCATGATGGCGAGGGCATGTAAAAGGGGGAAGAAAAGAAGAAATGCTGGGCGTGTGTACCATTGCTAAAGGCTTGGTCACTTGTTGCGGCGGAACGGGTATGTAAAGCAAAGGTTTAAAAAAACATAAAAAAATTTATTCAATACATAGTCTGTTGGATAAAACTATGAATGTGTGCTCCTTGGACTTTTGTTTTTGGTAACAATACCACCGACCAAGTTATACCATGCCATCCACCGCCACCAATTCACTCCTTCGTTCCGGTAAAGCTTCAATAGCTTATGGGGCGGTAGTGGCTTCCGGCTCCTTGGTGATGACGTTTTATTGACCTGCAGCGGACGTTGAGCACGCGTACACGGTAGTGGTGCTTGCTGTTTCCGCGGTGGTGGTCGTGCTGAAGGAGACGACGGGACCTACTCCCCAAAACATGGTAGATGCCTGGACTTCGTTGCAGCCGCCACAGTCAACACTCTGTGTGGAAGTGGCAGTAGAGGTCCAAACGGTTTCAACAGGGCCGGCTGTCATTTGAGGAGCCACGAATATGGTTTTGGTGCACCCAGGTTCATCAGGGGCATCTGGGTTGTTCAGGGCGCCTCGGGCTGCGGGATCGTTGCCCATCTCAGGAACTGGGTTGGCCATGGTGGAAGTGGCCAATGCCACGGCCAGTGCAAGAAGCTGGGGAGTGCGCATATCGGCTGTTTCTTTTGCGAAGAGGGAGATGATGTGATGTAAATGTATATGAAGATATATAGTGCTGAAGATGTATAGTGAATCTGGAGAGTGAAGAAAGGACTGTTTGCCAGACTTGATGGGGGCGAGCTGCTGGCGTTTATATAGAATTTTGCAGCAGAGGAAGAGAGGGAGAGGAAGAGAGGTAGGTCTGTCTTAGGTGGAAACCATCGGGAGAAAGCCTTGGATGTGCATTATAGCTCAAAGCTAGGTGTTTCGGCTTTGCGCGGACTGCAATGGACTTGGGCGCAAGACGAAGACGACTCTAGATTTGGCTGCAGCAGTACATGCAGCCAGTCTCGCCACGGGAGCTAGCACTGGAGTCTAAACGGGCAAAGTTGGTGCCTAGGAAACCTAGAACGGCATCGTGAGAGGCGAAATCTGCAGCCAGAACGGAAGACGGCACGCATGTGCCCACGTAGCGCCAAGGGGGCATTTTTTTTCTCGACCATGGCCAACCTTATTCGCAACTATAAGACCGGGCGGAAGCTTACTAGGCTTTTCTTCTCGGCTACTGAAGTTATCCTGTCATGCCGTCAGCTCATCTCGGACCAAGATGCTCCGCTGCGGCTGCCGTATCCGCGCGTGAGACAGGGCGAAATAATATTGTACATACATAGCTACATATGTAGTAGTTATGTACTCCGTAGGATGCCAGACAGATGCGGCGATGCAGCAGGGCGACGAAGCAATGGGGCCACCGGAAGTCGGGAGAGATGTCAGATCCGAATTGGGATGAAGCTGCATATCATAGGGTTGTCTGGTGTAGTTGTATCATGTATGTAGGAACAAAGCGGTGGTGCATAAGAGTAGGCTTTTTTTCTTGCACACCTTTTGTGACAAACAAGGGATCCATTGGTTCGTCATAGTCGGTATTCTGGATGGAGGATAATACAATCATTGACCAGGTAAAAAATTCCCGTCTTAACATGGACAAGCTGCGTGCCTGTTGGCTGTGGTTGGTTTTTGGCATGAGAGTTGGCCGCGCGCATGTGAAATGTGCACTGGATGCACAAATGCACAAATGCACAAATGCACAAATGCACAAATGCACAAATGCAGACTCCGATGGAGCGGCTGGCTGGTGGGGAATCTGGGCTGCGAGTGACGTCGTCAGACAATCAATGGGCAACCTCTCACCGTGGTGCCATGTAACAAATTGGCGGCGGCCGAGCGCGAAGAGACAAAACGCTTCTTAATCAGACCCTCAGACACTGCCGTAGCGAGGACGCAACTGAGCTTTAGTTATGTGGCCGACTTTACAAAACCAATGCCTCGAGAGCTTCGACCGAATCAATGCCCACAAGTGACGATGCCGTCTCCACATGCAAAACCACTGGCTTGCTCACCACGTCGAGCGCCTCGATGCGACTGCGCCTGATGGAACGCATGGCAACATCTAGTCTCTGCACATTTTCTGCTTCGCCAGGGACGCAGTTTCGCCAATTGATTGCACATACCGCAGTAGCCGCATCAGTCATAGCCTGGCGTAGAAGAGCATCGACGACCAAGACGAGCTTTGCTGACAAGACCCTGACAAACCTGACCGAGTCTCCTCGAGTCCTCGTGCCCCGCCATCACGTCAAGCTCGAGCTTCAATCGCCTTCTCCCCGCCAGCTTCTCTGCCGCAACCTATAACTGGCAATCCCTTCCTTTCATGCCACAAGAGCAGTCATGTCTTCAACCGCCGATCTTGTCGAGTCTTCCAAGAAGCTCGCCGCCTACCGCGCCGTCGAGGACCACCTCCTCCCCACGTACAAGTTCGTCGGCATCGGCTCCGGCAGCACCGTCGTCTACGTGGTCGATGCCATCGTGAGCAAGGGCCCGGCATTCTACTCTGGTATGACCTTTGTGCCTACCGGCAGCCAGTCAAAGGGTCTGATCAAGAAGGCCGGCCTGAAGCTGTGCTACGTCGATGAGCGGCCTCTCGTCAATGGCGCCCCCGTGGCTCTGGACGTCGCCTTTGACGGCGCAGACGAAGTCGACGAAGATCTGAACTTGATCAAGGGAGGCGGCGCATGCCTGTTCCAGGAGAAGCTCGTTGCCACTGCTGCCAAGAAGTTTGTAGCTGTTGCTGGTGAGTGCAACCTGATCCACGACACCTTACTACCCCTCCGTTTCCTTCCAAATTTCTTACCGTATCTGTCAGACTCTCGAAAGCAGTCACCACGGCTTTGCACCAAGTGGAAGACTATCCCCCTCGAGGTTCTTCCACTTGCCGCGCCCGATGTTCTCACCCGCCTGCGCGCCATGGGCTCCCCTAACCCTGCGGTCCGGTCAGGCCTTCCCAGCAAGGCTGGCGAGTGTGTCACAGACAATGGCATGTGGATCATCGACGCGCCCTTCTCGCCCTTGTTGCTCCCCAAGGATCTGTCTTCTACGGAGAATGGAAAGGGGGGAAATGGCTCCTGGGAGATTCAGACGCTGGCCGACGAACTGCTCAAGATCCCCGGTATCGTCGAGATTGGCCTCTTCCACGGCTTCAACGGCAACCAGGCCGCTGGGCTCGGCAAGGAATTGCAGGCACAAAAACCCGTGGCCGCCTACTTTGGTATGCCGGATGGTCAGGTCCAGGTTCAGAACGCATAGATGGCACATTTCGGTGAGAGGCGGCGTTTTCAAGGACGAGAGGACGTGGGAATAGGCATGAAATGCCAAATAAATTAAACTTCTCTCCCTTTTTTATTTATATAAACGAAGAGGGAAAATGGAGGGAACAAAATGGAGGAGCAAACGCATCCTTTTTCATAAACCATAGGAATACACCTGATTATACCCTGTTTCTTCGAGTCCATCTTCTACCCCCTTGTGGCCATGGCTCGCTTAGTCTATACCGTCGTGAAATCACGGCGTGATTGCAGATACTTGTCCATCGCCTTCCCCTTCCCCGTGCCTCCTATGATCCCTTTAGGCTTGACATGACCTAGTGTGTTGTGGGTTCAGCGCAAATCGTCCTGTGAACCGTATAAGGTGTGCTTTCCGTCTTGATCCCCTAGATTTTCGCAGGACAGCGCACATTGGGCTTAGAGATAACCCGGATGTGAGAGCATCCGTGGCAGTCGACGGTTGTATTCATAGTGACTGTGGAGCTGTAGATGCGCTCCGTGCCGTCAAACGAGCACTGGGGCCAGTGCGGCGATGTTGTCTGGCGAAGAAATGTCGTCGTCGTAAGAAATGTGCATCCCTTTTTCGCCGCGGTAGGCCGGCGAGCGTCGGTGGTAAGAGCCAATATGGCCAGGACGACTGTGGTGATGCGGGTCATTGTGGGCAGAGCGCGGAGTGCGCTTGTTGCTATATTGCAGAGTGTCTTGTCTATATCCTGTTGGGCCGCGGGGCCAAAAGAATGCTCTGGAGAGGGCCGGCCTAGTCTGGACGGCCTGCGTTTCTCGAATTCTATCAGGTCTGGTCTGGTGGGAATCAAACCGTGTTCCTTGCATACGGTCCGTCGTTCACGACAACAAGGAACTGGTATTATTTTGCATCTGGGAAGGCACGACACGCACTATCAGTTTGTGCGTTCTGAGGAAACCGCGGACTCGTACCAATTTGTCTAGCTTCGTATATTGATCGACGACCCTTTTGCCCTCCATGCAGGGGATGCGGCAGCGACAGGAACGAAAAGATGGGCCGGAACAGGCGGCAATGCAATGCCGATGCAATGGTAACCTGTGCCATATGCAAGACGCCAGATTGGTAAACAACATTCTGATAGCCGATGTCAAGCGCTTCTATTATAGCAGTGAAATGTTGTATTGTTGCTACAGTGAGTTGCGTTGAGAGCCCTTTTTGCCCTGCCCATGGCTGAAACTTGACAGCAAAACTCCTTCACCTGCAAATGCAGGGAATACTTCTATATAATACTACTACTACTCCTAGTAGTACTGGTCGTGACAATAATACAAGGCGCGGGTGGCAAGCGGAGCATCGCCTGCCAATTGCGCCGCCATCCCCATTCTTCCGTTGTTCAATATACCTGAGGTAGCTCGTCCCTGGCAATTAACTGCACTCGTTAAAGCTAAAAGTGCCCAGGAAGACTCTGCTCCATCCCGCCGCCGAACGTGTTCTGGGACCATGGTTCCCATGATATGCCGCTCATGTCATCCCACGCCCAATCACCCATCCACTCGAGTGGCATGTTGGTGACGCCATCCATGTCCGTCGGTTCGGGCGTCGACTCCTCGGACGGCACTCCCTCTCTCTTGGCCACCTCGGTGAGAGCTACCAAGCAGCTGTTTGCTGATTCCGTCGCCCCTCGCAGAATCGCCGTGTCCACCTCTTCCTGAGACAGGCCTGAGGTGAGAGCATCAATATGGCCCAGGCACGCTGCTAGAAAGCAGTGGCCCTTGCCGTTGGTCTCCCCCGCCCGAACCCGCTCCAAAGACCAGGACTTTGCAGACTCCAAACAGGCTCGCAGGTCGGAGTCGCCAATGGAAGGAATATACCCGAGGCTGACCGAATGGCCCTGTTTCTGATGAATGAGCTCTACAGCGACGAAGAATAACGACTGCACATTGATGTAACGGAAAAGCCCAGAGGCATTGTCCACGATTCGCACAAAGTCCATTTGACCCTCGGCCTGTGTGTTCAACGGCTTGCCCGACAAACCCCAGAGGCTGAGAAGTTTGAGTGCGCTGTCCAGGCACATTCTTCGGGAAAAATAAAATCTATGATCGTTGAAGGACTTTGCGATGGCGGTTAGATGAAGCGCGTGGAAAAACCGATACAGGAAGAGTTCCGCCACCGAGACGTGGAAGTAGTTGATTGTCGAACCTCTTGAGCCGGCATCTTTCGTCTGCAGACAGGATAGCTTGTGTGACAGCTCTCGGCAGGCCTTTGTCAGCTCCGAGTTTAATCGCAGTATTTCATCATATGGGCGTGATGCGCGAAAGTCGTTGACAAGCCTGAGAAGATTGAGCCGCAGCGGGAGCGACTTGAGGATGGCAAGCTGGACAGATGTCTCGGTCGGTGTGTCAGACGATGGTCCTACAGGTATCTCGCCATCGTTTTCATCGACCAGCTGGTCATCGTTAAAGTTGGCAGGGGGTTCAGTATCATAGTCTGTGGTATGAAGCAACGGAGAACCGCCAGCCTCGAACGCACACTGCAAGTTCAGCTCCAAAACCGTGGCCCATAGGCGCCGGCGAATCTCGGCTCTGTAAACAGTCATCTTCCCCAGATGTTTTGGGTCTCGATGAAGACCCATGTACATGGCCATTCTTACAAGACTGCCCATCGTTATCCAAGTGAGGTCCTGGCCGACGCCACAGCAGGACTTGGCCAGTACTAAGAGACATAGGTTTTGTATACCGGGAATCGTCATTTTGCTCTTCTCCGCCGGGAGCATCAGCCATAGCTGGGCCTCGTAGACCCAATGCATCGCCATGGCCCTCATGGAAAATATTTCATCGTATATAGTGGCACCGAGAGCCAAACAGAGTTGCATTTGCATCACGAAACACATATTGGCGGCACCAGGGTTCTGCCAATATTTCTCATATTCGAGGCGGAAGGTTGGCACATGAAGAATGCGCAAGACACCTTCAAAAGTGCGCAGGTAATTCTCTATCAGTTGATCGGCGAGTTCTTTCAGCGGAATTGTATCCCCAAGTTTCTCAGAAGACAGAGGCCGCTGGCGATTCTTCTTAATTTTGCGACCTAGGGTTTTGCATTTAACTAGCGTGTGGTATACATCAGCCTTGTCTGCTTCAGCACGCCCGAGTATGGCGAATTCTGTTGGGAGCTGTTCATTCGACGTTAGCCAGAAGTATCTACAGTGACCAAGAAGTAAGAAGAAGAAAGGCAGGCATACCAAATCAGTAACAGTTATCCAGTGGCTGTTTCCGAAGTATCTTGTTTTGGAGATGACTCCAGCAAGGGGAGCCACCGAGTCCTCTTTTCCTGAGACGAAGGAATTGCCCCTGGGCTCGGTGATGTGAACGACATTGGCAAGCTTGTCTTCGAGTTCATGGACTCTGGCAATCAACCAATCGACGTTGGACGAGTCAGAAGCTGAGCCGACATTGGAACTCGGACCGCTGGATGAGGCCTTGGACGGGCCAAGAGACTCGGTTACAACTTCGCGCCCTTCTCCTGTCGTGGGTTTTGCGTCTGGAGATGGAGCTGGCAGCACCGGCCTCTGTGCTGCACCACCAGCCCTGGTACTCGGCAGCTTAGAGGATGTTTTCCTCCCCGCCTTGGACTCTGGGATGTAGATGGGAGCGTACGTGCAGTTGGGAATTCTTGCCCGGGTACAGTGTCCACACGGTGAATTCCTGTCGCACTTTATCTTTCGCCTTCTGCACTGCTCACAGGCAAGCGGAGGACGTCTCCGTTTCTTTTCAGGAATGTCGGCCGGTGCACCCCGCGCACCAGTATCTCCGTCGTTGGAGGAGGATGCTTGATCTTGGCTCGACATTTCCTGGGTGGCACAAGTCTGCCAATCTGATTCGGTGAGTCTGCGAGGAATCCAACCTCGGGGTATTGAGTCCCTGCGTTCGGTGAATACAGAAGGGTAGCAAGGAGTAAACCGACGTCAAATAGGAAATTTCACATCTGAAGCTGACGCTGCGACATACGTAACCCGTTGTGTAAGAGCGAGAGAGACACGGGCTGAGATGACGAAATGCCCGAGCTTTCCGAAGCGCTCATTGGCTGGTTAGGGGGGAATTCACCGAAGCCGCACTTACACCAATGCTGTTGACTTTGTTCTTGGATTCACGGCTGGATGGATACGTCACCAGAACTCCATGCCGAGCTGTCTGGAATCGCTAGATAGTTTCAATGCTGCCATTGCCCTCTTCTAAAGGTAGCGGTCGCGGGATGGCTGTGGCCAGCCTGTGCTAGCATAGAAACACACACCAACAGTGAACTGAGAATTCTGTGGCACGGCGGCATTCTTCTGAAACATGATTATTCCAACTTTTTAATAGTATCGAACTTGAAGAAAGAAAGATAAACTTTGCATCATCACTTGGAGCCGTTGTGTCCCGACAGCGTCGTCCGGACATCCACGCTCACCGTCGTGTTCGATTTTTGCATCACTTTCGGGCGGCGCCGTCGCCGTAATCCCACGGCGGATCGGCGCCAGGAAACAAGGGCATTTTCATATGTATATCAATAATCATGCCCCTTTCCGTCGTCCTGGGGATGAGCCGCCTCAGTCCGGTGTTGCCCTGGCTTGGTTCGGTGCTGTGTTCATGGCCTGTAGAGGTGGGAAGTACGGGCTACTGCGGGTTGAAATAATGGCACTGGGGGTAGGGGGGGAAGAGACGACTAGACTCCAGAGGGAGTCAAATGTATATATATCTTGGAGGCAAATTTGTATTCACCTCTGCATCGTATGGGTGGGCTGCCGCCGTCGTAGTCTGGACGTTTTTACGTTCATCAAGACTAACACCAGTTTTTCGTTGTCTGTCGCCTAGGATCATTGTGCTGTGCCGCAGCCTTCTGTCCGTACCTCACCGCGGCGGCTGGAGACCTGGCAAAGGTTTATTGGCGCCCAGATATTACATCATAACCAAAGCAACCGTGTTGTTGGCACGCAAGTAGGAAAAAGTATTTGCCATTGACAGCGGCATGATTTCGCAACCGAACCGATCAAAATACATTTAAAATAAGATAGATTTCCTGCAGCACAGGAGAGAGAGAATAATGAGCCAATGTACAAGCTGGAAATAGTCTCCCTACCTGAAATACAGTATTAATCAAGGGTCATTGTACACGGGCATGGAGTCTTGCCATCGTCCTTTTGACACGGGCAAAGGATGGTTACATTTTCACCAATGCTTTACCTCTCTTCGATCCATTGTCATTCTGGATCCTCGCTAACTCTATAAGGCATGCTTTCCCACGAACTCTCCGGCTATGTTCGCTTCATCGCTCCGCTTGACATTTGTTGCCTAGCTGCTCACAGAAGCAGCTCAAGAGGGTTCTCAATGACCTTTTTGAACTCACGGATCCACTCAGCACCGACGGCGCCATCAACGACCTTGTGGTCGAAGCTGGCAGTGACGGTGATCTGGTCATCCCACTCGACACCGGTGGTGCCATCATCGTTCTCCACGGGCACGGCAACCTTCTTGGTGGTACCAACGGCGAGAATAGCAGCTTGAGGGGGATTGATGACAGCAGTAAAGTGGTCGACAGCAGCGTTCATTCCCATGTTGGAGATGGAGATGGTACCGCCCTGGTACTCCTCAGGCTTGAGCTTGTTGTCGCGAGCTTTCTTAGCCAGCTCCTTGACCTTTCCAGAAATGGACTCGAGGCCACGGGCATCTACACCAGTGACAATGGGGGTGATCAAGCCCGTCGGGGTGGAAACAGCAACGGACACGTCAACGGTGTTGAACTGGCGAATGGAGCCCTCTCGCCAGCTGGAGTTGACAGCAGGAACCTTTTTGCTAGCCGCGGCAATAGCCTTGATGAGGAAGTCGTTGACAGAGAGCTTGTACTTGCCCTCAGAAGAGCTGTTCAATGCCTGTCGGAGTTTCAGCAGTTTGGTGACGGAGAGCGAGCTGGTCACAAAGAAGTGTGGGTTCTTCTGGACTGACTCCTGAAGGCGGCTGGCGATGGTCTTGCGCATGTTACTCAGAGGAATATCCTCGAATGTGGCGGCAGGAGATGCTACAGCGGGACTGCTGATAGCCTTCTTTACATCCTCCTCTGTAATCTTCCCGCCCTTTCCAGTCCCCTTGACGCCATCCAGGCCGATACCATTTTCACGCGCAAGTCGCTTAGCGGCAGGGGCAACGTTGGGCTCACGGTCAAGGGCAGTCTCAAGCTTGCCCTCGGATGAGTATTGCTCTGGCTCGGCAGAGGTCGCAGGGGCTGACGACGGAGCGGGTTGCGATTCGGACTTTTCTTCCTGCTTGGGCTGAGCTGGCTGCGCATTACCACCGGCATCCTCCAGGGTGAACTTCTCGAAGGCTGAGATATCGGTTCCCTCCTCAACAAGAATGGCAATGGGCTAAATCCGTAGCATACATTAGCACTCAACGTGTACAGGGGGAGAAAAGAACCCAAGAGTTGCATCTTTGTGCTCGCATTAACCAAGACACTTACGCTGCCGACCGCGACGTCCTTCTCGCCGGATTCTTTCAGAATCTTGGCAATTACACCCTCCTCCTGGAATTCAAAGTCCATCTGGGCCTTATCGGTCTCAATCTCTACCAGGACATCACCAGGGGCAACGGAATCGCCAGCCTTCTTCTGCCAAGAACCAATATTGCCGGCCTGCATAGTCGGGGAGAGAGCAGGCATCTTGACAACCTGGTGGTCCGGAAAAGAGGCATAGTATCTCACAATATGAGAGGCGAAGCCGGTGCGGAGAGCATTGTGAGTTGGGGCGAGGATTCGCCTCCGAATGGCGGCGCTGAGCATCTTGGGAAGAAAAATAGCTCTGCTTGTTGCTTGGAGTTTAGAGTCTATGGGGCGAGGCTGGGAAGCACCGGATGAGCGGTCTCTCGGGCCTAGAAGGTGGAAGGGAGATAAGAGAGTCGGATTGAAGCGGATTGAGGCCGAATTGGAAAAGAGGCAAAGGCTTGAGAGGCCCGAGGGTGGGAGAGTTGCGGCAGCGCGCGAATTGTTGACGGGGAGCGTCTCTGAAAGGTGACGGAGAAATGCTTGGGGTTCATGGTTGGAGCAGGCCATCCAGAATTTTGCGTTGAGCTCCGTCGCTTGCTGGAGCTTTGGGGCCTAAGCCGCTTTCGGAGGAAGCCAAGCAGGCCCATGGGCGGCGCACGGCGGGTTGCTACAAGTCAACGGATGGCATGGCACGGCATTTCAGGCAGATGGACAGGTCCGGTGCACGGCGGCTTGATTGGGCTAGCCGGACAGGGGAGAGGCAAAGAGGTGGCACCCTGGCCCCTTCTGCAGTGGGTTGGGTGAAGGGCTTGGTGCTCAAGTCATGCCGACACCAGTTGACGCCTGTCTGGTCAATTCAATCTTGACGGGCCAGACCAGTTGCTCAGGGCAGCGATTCATGATATCAAAGATACTATACTTTACGAAGTGTGCAGGTACGTTCTCGGTACCAAGGCGAGCGTAATCACCGAGGCACCTACTCAAGTACCTACCCGCCCACCTACAAGTACCTAGTTACTTCCTACTTAGCATGTAGGTGCTCCAGGTCTTGCCTGATGTCGACAGCAAGTAGTACTTACTTAAGTACGGAGTACCCCTAGCACAGTGCCATCGGAGGGCAGGATAAAGATGCCGTCATATCTTATGCTTATTTCTTGGGTGAAATCAAATACCTTACATGACTACTACATCTAAGTATGTACTTAGGTGGTATTTACTAAACGAGTAGTCCAGCACCTGTTACTGCTCCGAATAAAGGCGGCAGCACTTGAGACGTTCGGTTTTCTGGCCGGTCCGAATACACGCCTGGGTAGCTAGGTCGGTACCCATCTCATGATCCACACAATAGAGCAGATTGTTGGACGAACCTGGTATTTTTTTTGTTTTGTTTTATTACGGACGATGCACAGCGGACTGTCTTGGATAGCACAGATAACCGGACGCACACGTCTATGCCCGCCCTAGATGTTGTCTTTTCCTTCAACCAGCCTTTTTTGTGCCGGTCAGAACATACAGCTAGCTCATATATTGCCTCCCTACTAAAATAAATACTAGGTACCTAGGTACCTAGCTCTATAATAGAACAGACTGCTTACTTAAGTACCTAGGTAAGTACGGAGTACGTCCTGGAGCTGGGTTATTAGATACTACTAAGTACTTACCTAAGTACCAACCCAGGTCTGTAACTACGCGCATGTCATGATCCCGAAATCCGACATCCGCTCGGCGCCGCAGCCCCTGAAACACTTCGTGCTAGAAGAAGAATCGTGCCAGACAATAAAGGATTTAGGACACTGGTAACATATAATTCATGCTCTGGATAGCATAGAGATCTATCTGTATTGTTTTCCTGAAAGAGGAAAATTCTAGTGCACATGCCTCTTTGGCATTTTGCAGCGAGAGTGTTTTTACTCAACTGACCTCCGCTGGAGTTCTCCTGACATAAGCAGTCAATTGGCTGTGCAGCCAGCGATGTGGCTGGTTTACCAGTTGACTCCTTACTTGAGTACTCCAGTGGGTACTCGGCCTGTGGCGCGGCGGCCATGTTGGCACTTCCCAGGACCTTCGGCACCAGTTGACATGTGCGGACTCTGGACCATGGAGGGTCCTTCTCCACTTTCAATTTTCCCAATTCCACTGAACACCTAACGTTGGTACACTCCGTATTGCTACTTGACTCCATGAGTCCACACTTCGGGACACTCTGCTCGAGTACGACCGCGCCATCTACAGTACTCCCACTCTATACTCGTGCGGCATTGCTCTTGTCTCAATATACGCGAGCTGCCTCCTGGCACCCGTCTATAGCCTCAAAGCTCACGCTGCCGTATTCACTCCGCTAGCCTAGCCTCGGGGCTCCTACCTCACGCCGTCACATTTGAGCATCGCGCGCGTCAGGGCCTCGAAGTCGTCGCATATCAGACATCGACACCGAGTGTGATCGGCTAAAATCCAACTGCTGCACAGTTTCCTGGATCTGCTTTTGGGGCAGCTAATCGTAAACATCATCTGGCAGTCTCAACGTCATCTGGGCATTGAAGCCGCCCCTCGACTCTACTACGACTGATTGCTATTCATAGCTCCATTGGCAACCATTCTCCCGTCTTCTCTCGGATGGCCGCTGGCTCCGCCCGCGCTCCCCGATGAGCTCTCTCAAGTTTGTGGTGTCCTCCTTGGATGCCATTGCTACCTCCAAAGATGCGCAGCGCAACAAGCAGCTCGCCGAGTCTGCAAACAAGGCTCTCGATGCCATCAAGGAGCAAGACCAGCTTCCAGACCCCGAAATCGTCTTTGCTCCTTTGCAACTAGCCACAAAGTCGAGCAACTCGCAGTTGACGACGGCTGCTCTCGATTGCATCGGCAAGCTGATATCCTATTCATATTTCTCAATACCTACCAAAGAAGACGCCGCGGATACCGATAACAAAGAATCCGTCGAGCAACTACCCCCCCTGATCGAGCGAGCCATCGACACAATTTGTGACTGTTTCCAGGGCGAAACTACGGCTGTTGAGATTCAGCTTCAAATTGTCAAGTCCCTACTTGCTGCTGTTCTCAATGACAAAATTGTCGTGCATGGTGCAGGTCTTCTCAAAGCCGTCCGCCAGGTCTACAATGTCTTTCTGCTGTCAAGAAGCACTGCAAATCAGCAGGTTGCCCAAGGCACCTTGACGCAGATGGTTGGGACAGTCTTCGAACGTGTGAGGACGAGGCTGCACATGAAGGAGTCTAGACTGAGCCTAGGCAGCATGAAGCATAGCTCCAGCAACATCACATTTGATCCTAACGATCTGGCAAGTAGCACACAGCTGGGCCCCAATGGCGAGGAGTCGCCTGCACCTCAATCGGACTCCAATGCTCCAGAACAGTCCAACGGTGGCGCCAAGCTGACATTGAAGGATCTCGAACATCGGAAGAGTTTTGATGATTCTACGCTCGGTGATGGGCCAACAATGGTCACAAGGTTGAAGCCTGCCAACAAAGATGACTCGTTAACTTCTAGTTCATCAGGGCCCGATGGTTCGACCCAGGAAGATATGGATGATCTAGATGCTGAGGACGAAGTATATATACGAGATGCCTACCTCGTATTTCGGTCTTTCTGTAACTTGTCAACCAAAATTCTCCCCCCTGATCAGTTGTATGATCTGCGCGGACAGCCAATGCGATCGAAACTCATCTCTCTTCACCTCATTCATACTTTACTCAACAACAACATCACCGTGTTCACGTCGCCCCTCTGCACCATAAAGAATTCTAAAAACAACGAGCCAACATCATTCTTGCAAGCCATCAAGTTTTACCTTTGCCTTAGCATCACCCGCAATGGTGCAAGTTCTGTAGACCGCATCTTTGATGTTTGTTCCGAGATTTTTTGGTTAATGCTCAAATACATGAGGTCCTCGTTCAAGGTAAATAACGTTTTCTGCCATCATTGGTCATTCCTGAATCCCTTGTGCCATTCTCTGACGCTGTAGACAGAAAGAAATCGAGGTCTTTCTTAACGAAATCTACCTTGCCCTCCTATCTCGACGCAACGCGCCGGTGTCACAAAAGCTCTACTTTGTAACGATACTCAATCGGCTGTGTGCAGACCCCAGAGCTCTAGTCGAAACGTATCTCAACTATGATTGTGACCAGACTGTGGACAACATCTTTCAAGCTATGGTCGAGGATCTTTCCAAATTCTCCACAACACCCCTCGTAATCACGACAATCAACGAACAGGTATATGAAGAGTTGAGGGCCAAGACACCACCCGCCAGCGACTGGCAGCTGAAAGGCATTCTACCACCCCCGTTAACAGTTGCCCAAATCATCCCACCGCAGGAGAATGAACCAGACTACCCGAAGGAATATGCAATGAAGCGGCTATCACTCGAAGCTTTGGTCGAAACGCTCAGATCCCTGGTTAACTGGTCAGCCTCAGTACGATCTGATGGCGGCGATATGCTTCGACCAGAAGGAGATATCAAAGGCTCCCTTGATGAATTGCGACCATCCATTGACCCTACGTTGAGCGATAGCGCGTCTCGACTCGAGACTCCTCTACCGCCTTCTACTCCTGTTGTGGACGATGACCCTGATCAGCTGGAAAAAGAGAAGGCGCGCAAAACTGCATTGATAAATGCTATCAGGCAGTTCAACTTCAAGCCTAAGAAAGGTGTCAAACTTCTATTACGTGATGGATTTATCGACAGTAACAGCCCTGCAGATATTGCCAATTTCCTCTTAAAGGAGGATAAGCTTGACAAAGCCCAAATTGGGGAGTACTTGGGAGAAGGTGACCAAGAGAATATTGACATCATGCACGCATTCGTTGATGCAATGGATTTTACCAAGAAACGGTTTGTCGATGCACTGCGCCAATTTCTACAGTCGTTCCGGCTGCCTGGTGAAGCTCAAAAGATCGACCGATTTATGCTCAAGTTTGCCGAACGCTATGTCATGGGGAATCCCAACGCTTTTGCGAATGCAGACACTGCCTATGTTCTTGCCTACTCTGTCATAATGTTGAACACGGATCAGCACAGCAGCAAAATTGCCAAACGCATGAGCAAGGAGGAATTCATCAAAAATAACCGTGGCATAAATGACAATGCAGATCTACCCGACGAGTATCTCCTGGGCATTTACGATGAAATCGCAAATAATGAAATCGTACTCACAAGCGAGCGTGAAGCTGCCGCAGTAGCCGGTACGGTCACAGCCAATCCCGCAGGCGGCCTCGCGGCTGGTATTGGCCAAGCTTTCTCCAACGTTGGCCGGGACTTGCAACGCGAGGCGTATGTGCAACAGTCCGAAGAAATTTCTCTGCGTTCAGAGCAATTATTCAAGAATCTCTTCAAGAGCCAGCGCCGGAATACTGCCAAGGCGGAACCCAGGTTTATCCCAGCAACATCATTCAAACATGTTGGGTCAATGTTCGATGTAACGTGGATGTCGTTCTTCTCGGCGCTATCCAGCCAAATCCAAAAATCTCATAATATTGAGGTGAATAAGCTTTGCTTGGAAGGCATGAAGCTAGCGACTCGAATTGCGTGTCTTTTTGAGTTGTCGACACCGAGAGAAGCCTTCATTTCTGCTCTGAGGAATACCACGAATCTGAACAATCCTCAGGATATGCAGGCAAAAAATATCGAGGCCCTCAAGGTCATCTTGGATCTTGGCCAGACCGAAGGGAATCTGTTGAGAGAATCATGGAAAGACATACTCATGTGCATCAGCCAACTTGATCGACTGCAACTCATAACTGGCGGTGTTGACGAAAGTACCATCCCGGATGTTTCTCAAGCTCGATTTATACCACCCCCAAGGACTGACACTTCAGACTCACGATCGTCGGCGCATTCGAGACAGAGACCAAGGCAAAGATCCGGGACGGGTCCGAGAGGATTCTCTCATGAAATTGCCCTAGAAAGCCGTTCGGATGACTTTATTCGCAGTGTTGATAGAATTTTCACGAATACCGCCAACCTCTCTGGTGAGGCTATGGTGCAATTTGCAAAAGCTCTCACCGAAGTGAGCTGGGACGAGATCAAAGTGTCTGGTTCCAACGAATCGCCTAGAACCTACAGTCTGCAGAAGATCGTTGAAATCAGCTATTACAACATGAACCGTGTTCGATTTGAATGGAGTAATATATGGGATGTTCTTGGAGAGCACTTCAACCAAGTTGGATGCCACAACAACATGAACATTGTTTTCTTCGCTTTGGATTCGCTTCGACAACTCTCCATGAGATTTATGGAAATTGAGGAACTGGCAGGCTTCAAGTTCCAGAAAGATTTTCTGAAGCCATTTGAGCACGTACTTGCTAACTCCCATAATGTCACAGTCAAGGACTTAGTTTTACGCTGCCTTATCCAGATGATCCAAGCGCGGGGAGGTAATATCCGATCTGGTTGGAGAACCATGTTTGGAGTATTCACAGTGGCTGCAAGAGAACCCCACGAGAGTATTGTGAATCTTGCTTATGAAAATGTTAATCAGGTCTATAAGACCAAGTTTGGCGTTGTGATTTCGCAAGGCGCCTTTACTGACCTAATTGTTTGTCTCACCGAGTTCTCCAAGAACTTAAAGTTTCAAAAGAAGAGCCTCGCTGCGTTGGAGCTACTCAAATCCATCATTCCTGCGATGCTGAAAACCCCTGAATGCCCATTGTCGCAGAAGTACAAGTCTATGCAAGGCAACACAAATGCCGACGCGCCGAACAAGACGTCGGATGGCCCTAAGAGGACGCTATCGAACACAACAGTTGAGGAAGGCTTCTGGTTCCCGGTGCTGTTTGCGTTTCACGATGTGCTCATGACTGGAGAGGATTTGGAAGTGCGGTCGAACGCCCTCGAATACTTCTTTGCTGCTCTTATCAAGTATGGCGGTGACTTCACACCTGAGTTTTGGGATATCTTGTGGCGACAGCAGCTTTATCCAATCTTCATGGTCTTGAGGTCAAGGCCAGAGATGACGAATGTGCTTAATCATGAAGAGCTTTCAGTTTGGCTTTCAACAACAATGATTCAGGCCCTTCGGAACATGATAACACTTTTTACCCACTACTTCGAGTCCTTGGAATATATGCTTGACCGCTTCTTGGAGTTGCTAGCATTGTGCATTTGCCAAGAAAATGACACAATATCTCGTATCGGAAGCAACTGCTTACAGCAACTCATTCTGAAAAATGTCACCAAGTTCACTCCAGAGCATTGGGCCAAGATAGTCGGCGCCTTTTGCGAGCTTTTTGAGCGCACGACGGCATATCAGCTGTTTACAGCGACAAACATGGGCACCACAGCTTCTCTGGCTTTACCCTCTAATGGGTTTGACTTCTCCGGGACCCTAAGCCCTACTGGAGAGACGGCTTCGGTTGATGAGAAATCTCTGAAGATCAACGGCACGAATGATGACTCTGGCGCCGTTTCCGACGGCGAGCCTATCCCCCGCCAACCGTCGCCGAAGCCCCTAGACGATGATATGGAAACTCCAGGCGGTATTGCCGGCCAGCCGTTAGAGGAATTCAGGCCATCATCAAATCTACAACAGCAACCTGTGGTTGTGACAGCAGCTAGACGTCGATTTTTTAACCGCATTATCTCACGCTGTGTCCTGCAGCTATTGATGATTGAGACAGTCAACGAACTCTTCAGCAATGACACAGTGTACGCTCATATTCCGTCAACTGAGCTATTGCGTTTGATGGCCTTGCTCAAACGGTCATTCCAATTTGCTCGCCGCTTCAATGAAGATAAAGAGCTTCGCATGAAGTTGTGGAGAGAAGGCTTCATGAAGCAGCCGCCCAACCTGCTTAAACAAGAGAGCGGCGCCGCGGCAACGTACGTATCTATTCTATTCAGAATGTTCGCCGATAACGCACCAGAGAGATTGGAGAGCCGCCCTGATATTGAGGCTGCCTTGGTACCACTTTGCAAAGACATCATTCAAGGGTACTCGGCTTTGGCCGAAGAATCACAGCACAGGAATATCATGGCATGGCGCCCCGTTGTCGTTGACGTACTAGAAGGTTATGCAACATTCCCGGAGGACGCTTTCAAGTCTCATATTCCAGACTTCTACCCTCTAGCTGTTGAACTCCTGACTAAGGAACTCAGTCAGGACCTCCGAGGCGCCCTCCTTATCGTTTTGAGACGTGTGGGCGAAGTCGGACTGGGTATTGAAGGCCTGACCAAGGCTGGAGAAAAGAGGAGGGAAAGTATCATAGGCGACTCTGCCGAAGAAGTTGCTGCAGGACAGGATGCATCCGCAATGAAGATGCTGTAAGATACAGCGGATGCTTGTAGAATGATGGCGGCACGGCGTTGTGGTGGAAGATGAAAAAATATGACCTCCATTTTGTATGCTAGTTATCCGTGGATGCATACTTGGGTGCCTATAATTGTCTTGCAAAGGTCTCCAGGAGGCTCGTACCTCCACAGTAGATCACAATAGACGCAACAAATTTTCAACTCAGCTTGCCAGTTGCGCGAACATAGCGTTGAAGTTTCATCACAATGGACTATAGCACCCGGTTCTTTCTAAAGATGCCTAGATCTCGTCAACAATGATTTGACACGGGACTCATCTGTGTCCAGTGCGCAATATACGCTGGCCAAGGCGGCGTTTGAGGCTGAAATGTTCTCTCGCTTGACGTTATTGAGAACCACTAGCGGGTTGGACATGTTTGTGGCCAGTTGGAAAATTAATTACAGAGAGTAGTGCCTGAGCAGAAGTATTCGGAGTTTGTTCGCCAGCCACGTCATGTGTAATGCGGTGCCTACACTCCAACTCGCAAGGGCCTGGCTAAGGGCGTTGTGTCGTCTAGGGACACTTGGCAGGATCTACAAGATGATGCTTCGCCATTTAAGTGAAAAGCAAATAGGACTCATAATGGACAAGGGGAGCGGTGCATGATGGCTTTAGGGCTGACTTGTCCAAGGCCCGTGGCCTCGTGACCCCCCCTAGTGGGAGATCTTACGGGGAAGGGAGAATGATTTCCGTTAATTAATCAACTGTTGTGGCTCCGATACGACGAATATGAGGCCGTTGTATTAGCTAAGTAGTCCTGTTATGTATGCCCGTAGAGGCTCCGCCTCGTCTTCAATAGTCCTGTCTGGGAGAGTCTTGAGCGCACCCTCAAGCTCGCTATCGCCCTCAAGCGCGGTCGCCATAAGCTTGCGTATAAATGCATCCATTTCAGCAGAGCGTCTTGACACTCGCATAACGCTGACGAAAGTTTCAAAAAAGTCCACAAGACTGAGGTGCATCAACGTGTCCGACTTGTCCACCATGCCGAGGGCTGCCCATTGAAGCAGTCCACCACCCGCTCGGCTTCTGATTTCTTCCGGCAGGACAAAAAGATCTTGGAATAGAGGATGGCTCAAGGCACCGATGTTTAGAGTGCAGAGGCGCGGCAAAAGCCTTAGAAGCCGGCCCTGAGAGATAGTAACCTGGTGCGTAGTACGTGGTTGGCCCAGATATGTAGAGTTGGGTGAGCAAAGTTGTTGTATAAGGGTTAGGTTGGGTCGGCTCAACAGGATTAGGCGCCATAATCTGCCATGGCCTGGAACACGGCGCTTGATGACTTCATCTCCGTTAATTTGGGCCCTGGAATCGCCAATATGTGTATTATTGTCAACAGCCTCGCAGTCTGTCTCCAGCAGGTCACCGAGCACTCTAGCTGCACGCTCACCGACCCCTACATCTGTGCTGGCTAGCCAGGACTTGACAAGCATTTCGACAACCTCAGGCAACGTACTCAGTATAGATGCATCTGAGGGCGACTTTGCAGCTTTTTGGATAATAGCCAGTGCAAGCAAATTAGCCCCTGGCAGTGGCGAGCTCAAAGCTGTGAGTAGTGATGGCGGATCGGCAATGGTAAGAGTCCGAGTGAATGATAGTGGCGACAGTAGCTTGATTGTCAGGGACAGTAACGGTGTTGGGTCTTGCGTCGTGGACTTCAGAATTTCTGTCAGGGGAGGCAGCAAGACTGGTAGGAGGGGGGGGATATTGTCCTCTAATATTCAGATAGTCAGCAGAAGGAGACAGTCATGGTTGGCCTCATGCTCCTCCATTCACGAGCCATGGCGGCATCAAGACATACCGGTGAGCTGAAGCTCGACATCGTCTAAAAGCTTCACGTTGAATGGCAGAGAAGGGTCACCAAGTAACAGCTGTAGATGAGTCTGCAACTCTTGTAGGCCCGATATTGGGATGTTGTCCATACTGTACTCTGGCACTGTTCTTGCGCTCATCTGTGTCGGACACGGTTCGGAACGAAAAGTGGTGGACGGTGCAGATGTGCGAAGTTTCTTAGTAATATGGAAGTTGCGAAACTACTACCCTTAGAAAATAAGCTTAGAAATCTGAAAGCCACTGGTTTGACCTGGATGAAGGAGCCAAACACACAAGCTGGAACTCAGGCGTGACATTTGAAGTGGTGAGAGAATACAGAATCTATCTCTTTAGCTGCCTACCGGCTTGTGGAGACTCGCTTATCTAAGAAAATTGTATGGCAGAGGAGTCTCCGCAAGCCAGTGGACAGCTAAAGAGATAATGTTGACTCTGGGCGGGCGGGGCACACGACGTCGGACCCAATTCCGCCTCCACCAGTCTAGTCTACTGCATGCGACTCCAAGCTTTTTTTTTTCTCCTTCTTTGGGTTGCCATGTCAAGCTTAACTGTAACGGACCGTTTATTTCCCCCCTCCAAGAACATGAAAACAAGCAGTCTTGCTATTCGATAATTTTCGCATCACCGCTACCTACTGCTTCATCGCCGCAGAAAATAACGCGCCCTTGTTGTTGCTACTATAATGTCAAGAGGCGGGCGAGGTGGCGGGCGCGGTGGCCGAGGAGGGGCGAGAGGCGGAGGACGTCCAAACGTGCCTTGGGATACTGGCGATGAGCCTGACGCGAGACCATCAGAACTGTTTCCGGTATGCTCCCTTATACAAATACGCTGAGCAATCAAGATCATGTCGCGAACCAACCTTTTGATACTCTAGCCCTACACTGTCCCAGCGCCACGAGACTTAGCCAGTGCCGAAGCCAGCGCAGTCCAGCACTTCCTGCTTTTGCGACACCAGATACACTCATCGCCTCTCTATACCTCCAAGCGGACATCCCTCCACGACCCGACCACGCCAAGAAAGATGTACGGCCAAGCACAGATGAACGCTCGGTACGGCGTGAAAAACAAGGCCTCGGTTGACCCCTTCACTGCGATGCCGACGTACTCCCAGAAATTTGTTCGCGAAGAGCGAGCCCTGCCCGACTGGGCTGCCCGCCCCGTGTGCCGCGAAATGTTTCCCGCAGAGCTGCTAGACACCGTCGAGCCCGAAGACGGCGTCGGCGTGCGCAAAAAGCGTAGACTAGAACTCAGCAAAGTCAGCGCCTTGCCCAACGCCGAAGAGGCCTTTGGAATGCCATCATTAGATGGCGCCGTCGACGAGGAAGCAGAGGCTGTGCGCGGCACCGGCAAGAATATCCTGGAGAAACTCGACGCCATGCGTGAGGACGAAGGCGACGAGGGGATAGACGCGGAAGACGACGAAGGGCTGGAAGAAGATGATGAGGATGAAGTGTACGATGATGAAGATGCCGGTGACTATGATGCCGAGCATTATTTTGACAACGGCGATGAGATGGGCGATGATTATGGTGAAGGAGACGACGGTGAGGGGACATACTAGCATGCTACGATTCTCGTGGTTTTTACTTTGGCGTTCTTAAAAAGGCGAGAGAAGATTGGCACTACGTCTTCTCCGCCTCCCAGTGCTTTCTATCGGTGGACGGATACCCATTTTCACACTTCATACATCAGGATCACGGCGCAATTTAGGAATAGTGATTAGTATATTGTTTAATTTTTCCACGTGGCGAGGGCCAGGCTGGCTCCATTCGTTACTTCTTTGAAACGACATTATCCATATATGGATCCGGCATGTCCAAAAATCTTCGTCTCCCGATCTGGGATAGATAGCCTTTGGAATGCTAACAGATTGTCGAGTGCCTTCCAAATGCTGTGCGGTCCCCTCTCCCGTTTTGCATGATACAACATAATACAACATAATACAACACAAAACTTACACAATGTCCCAGATGCATGACTGGTCTACTCGCGTATATGCAGTATATGCCGGCCGTAGAACGCCATCGTTGAAATAAGCCTCCTAGGCGCTGGTAGTCGCCATCTTGTCCCACCAGAATAGTTGCCGGCAGCATAACACCACGCACAACGCCGCGCCGAGTAGTTTATTCTCCTGTCCGTATTTATCTCCGTAGCCTTGATCATACCTTCAAGCATCATCCGGCCATTCCTATGGCATAAACACCACTGTCGAGTATGCCCGCCTGTAATCTTGAAAGCCTCTCGCGGGTATCAGCAATCTGCCCTGCCTGTGCAACAATTGCATTTCCCGTCTCCCGCAGTGCCGACAGCACCTGTCCAAGCTGATCTTGGACGGCACCACCAACAGCAGCGTTGCGGTCCCGTAGACTCCGAATTTGCTCGTAGAGCCCATTCTCCACGCCGGGCATGTCCCGTTCGATTTCACCTCGATATTCATCCAGCCTCTTCTTGTATTTTTCCACATCATCGCAAATCCGATTGAAATACGTGATAAGATCCTGCGCGTTGGCATGCGCGGAGGCGGCGTCGGTTCCATTGGAGTCTGCGGACGACGTCGGTCCAGCAAAAAGGCCAGTCTGATGATAATGCGTGGGTAGCTTGAGGTTGTCGGTCGCCTTAAATGAGAGTTGAGCGTCTGTTATGCTCTTCTTTGTCATGTCTTGCAACACTTTGACAGTTTGGATGTCCTGGTTGAGAGCAACTTGAACCGTCTTGAACTTTGTTTCCACAAACTTGACATCTCGCCCTAGTTGTTCAATATCCTTCTCGTGTTGCGGCATGAACTCTCCAATCTCATCCTTCATCTTGATTACACGCTGGATTCCTTTGTCTATGAGAGCTATTTCGTCTTGAACAGGTTTGGCAAGATCATCAAATCTTGTCCGAGGCCGAAGATTATCATAGTTGATTTGAACTGCTGGTACTTGACTTGTTGCTTGAGTTTGCTGGGGCTGTGATTGGCCGCTACGCGTTTTCGAAACAATTCTGGTAAGCATGATAACTCACCAACAGCGTTATGATATTACTTACAATAGACCCCCTGACGGGTTTGCCTGTGACTGTTGGAAGAGGCCACCTCCGGTGGTAGTAGACTGAGTGTTGGCTGTTCCAGAGCCAAAAAGGCCGCCACCTGCCTGTTGCGGTTGTTGCTGTTGTTGCGTCACAGTAGGATTACTGCCGAAAAGGCCTCCGCTGGCTGGCTGAGACTGTTGCTGGCCTGTCGCCGTGCTGCCAAATAGTCCACCACCGCCAGTCATGGTGGCCTGTTGAGTCTGTTGATTGCTTGCCGCACCTCCAAACAATCCTCCGGTAGTGCTAGGCTGTTGAGCGGCCGTCGTCGAGGAACCAAACAAGCCAGTCCCTGCCTTTTGCTGTGCGCCTCCAAATATACTTCCAGTGGTCGCCATTCCGCCGGTCGTCGAAGTTGCTGGGTTAGCAGACGTGCTTCCGGACCCAAACAACCCAGTAGGCGCGGATGGCTGGATTGTTGATGTGCCTCTAGAGGAACCCTTGTCAGCAATGGCAAACTTCAACAAACCCTGCAGACACTATTGCCAAGCGTAGGACAAGAAAGATCTTTCCACAAAGAAAGGAAGACGGCATAGGAACAGGCAAAGGGGCCAAGGCTCCGAGGGTTCGAGGACGCGGGAGGCTTACAAGGAATTGGCGGCGCCCGTATTGATCGTGAGACCACCCGGCACACTGGCTGACCGTGCAAGAGACATTGAAAATCGCTGAGAGGTGTGGTCAACGGCGAAGCGCGTCTCACATCGGAAGCTGACTTTTTGCGAAGTTGCTTGGATGGGGACCTTGACTTTAGGACGAAGGGTGGGGCCTGGCGCAACTAGAGATGGCCATTGAATTTTGCTGGTCTGCAGGTGCAGGAACGCGACGACGAGACGGAGAAATGTCGGCTCGACTGGAGCTGGGAACCTGTTCCCACCACACTTGAAGCTATCCGTGCTTGACGAGAGCATCCTATACGATACAATTGAACTTGCAGAGCTCCAATTTGTCCTTCCTCCCATATTTGTGAAGCTGTTCGAGGTTTTTCTGCTCTCACTTCTGGTTTGCCCCCATGAACTCGGATTTGTCTGAGCATGAAATGGAGATGGACGAGGGCGACGATGACCTCTACGAGCCGGAGGAGCCTAAGGTCGAACAACACGACAAGAAACGCACAGTCTCAAAGACCGAGGAGCTTGAGGAGGGAGAGGAGGAGGATGAGAGTGGTGCAATGGACGAAGATGACGATGATTCTGTACGAACAAATTCGAGCCCATCCGCGCAACAGGGTAGCTAACAAAGCTCCTCCTAGGACATTGACATTATCACGGAGAGAAAAGACGGCACTACAGCAGCGCCTCCAACGTAAGCGCTAGCCAATGAAACTACCTCAGTGACGTGGTTTGAACTCAACTGACTCTTGTGCAGACAATCCAAATACAGCGATATCAGGAATATTCCCCAGCGGTCGACGTCTGGCGATTCACCAGCAAAGCCAGCCCCGACAAAACGGGAAGACGAGCCAAAGTCACTTAACAATGTAGCAAGTGTCGCGGCACCGAGCGCTGATCAGACATCCGCAGCTGCGTCCAAATCCACGATTGACGTCAACGCAAATCCAGTGTATCCCGCCGCAGGAAAGGCCATAACACAAGTGAACATTGACGAAGGTCAGGCTTGAGTATTGCCACCGGTAGATTCAAACGAACTGTGCAACTAACATACAACTCAAGATCTTCCTGACAACGAAAAGCCATGGAGAAAGCCGGGTACCGATATCAGCGACTACTTCAACTACGGTTTTGATGAATTCACCTGGGCTTTGTATGCGGCGAAACAAGAGAGTCTTCGAGGGGAGTTTGGGGCTGACGCATTTGCATCAAACAACAAAAAGATGATGGAGGATTTCAACAGCATGATGATGATGGGAGGCATGGGCATGCCAGGCAGTGGTAATGCGGGAGGAACATCTATGCAAGGCATGGATGGGATGCCTCCGGAGATGCAAGCGATGATGCAACAGATGATGGCGTCGGGCATGGACCCATCTCAGATGGACCCCAGTCAAATGAGCGCCATGTTTTCGGGTATGCAGAATGGTGGTGCAGGTCCTGGGGCACAGGGAAACCAAGGACAGAACTTTGGCGGTGGTTTTGGCGGTAATCAAGGAGGGTATGGCTATGAGCAAGGCATGTCAGCTGGAGGCGGGGGACGAGGCGGTTTCAGTGGCGGACGGGGTCGCAGAGGACGTTGGTAGTCAGAGGGAGCCATGCTGTTTCTTAGCTGATGATTACATGTTTTCGGACGGGAAAGGATTGGAGGGGAAAGGGCATGGCGTTGACTGGTTGAAAGAAGCCTGCCAAAGAGCGGCCTCGAAAGTGTACAGGTTTGTAGACGGTGTCACTCATAGTTTGACTTTTCGTTCTTCTTTTTTTAATAAATGAAAAGAAGAAATATTATACCTCTTGGCATCATACCGGAATGGATGCAATGGCGGCCCCTATTTGACTGTGATATCAATTGATGTTGTAGTGAACGAGGGAGCTGACCATGAAGTCGTTGCTATTGTAACGCCATACACCAAACAGCAGGAACGCGTGACACATTGCCAGTCAGCGCAAAGCCATGGGCCCAATACCAATCGTCAAATGTCTAAAGCCAGATTTCCAAATGATTCAGATGCCGTTGTAAACTGTTACTACTGCTGCTAATATTTTGCCTAGAGATGGCCCATCACACACTCGCCTCAATTCATCAGGTCTATTTAGACATAGAGTCCCCGACCCAATTATCTGCTGGTAAAAAAAAAAAGTACAACGTACTTCTTAAGAGACATGTCGCAATTTTGCATTTGGTCCACCTGCGTATCGAAGCAACAAGCTGGCCAATCCACGGTTCAGTGGGGGTCATTCGAAAATGCTGTGATCACTCTCTTGGCCGCCGTAGTGGTGGTTTTAAAGTTGGTCCGCAGACGAAGGCTTTTTAAGGGCGACCAAAACAGGGACAATAGGCAATTCTCCTGACGCTGATTCCAGTCTGTTGAAGTAACGTTACAAGGCTGAAGCCGTCAACGGCAAGGTCGAGCAGAAGACCGACTCCCACATAAAGCTAATTCGCAGCTGCTCATCCGTGGGGCATTGGCTTCTGCGTTTGCTCGGTAGAGCTCCAGATGTCCAATGTATCGAAAACTCCATGTCAAATGCTGGGGACATCTGGACCTCTTGTGCTTCCCAAGCCGAATGTTGACCTCTAAACCCCCACCTTCCCCTGTCTGCAGTGATCGACGGCCCGGCGAGCCTACATGTACACTTGCGCACGTCAAATCCTTCTCGAGGTTCCGTCTTGGAGGTTAAGCCAGGGGCTGCATCATCCGCCTTCCTCTTTAATGTCCCGTGCCCCACGCCAAGCCTAATAAAAAAAAAGGAAGCACTTAAGGGCACTCTTAACCTAGATGTGATCCCCAATAATGACTATTCCGTTGTGACACAGACGACGATGCCTTCCATTATCCTTGCCATTTTGCCATGGCCGGTCATCAGATGAGGAAAGGTAAAGAGAGACCGAGACATGGAGCACCCAAGGACGACAAATGATGCATATGGCACGGGCAGGCGTTGAACCTGACCGCCATGTAGCCCCAGCCCTGACTTGTTCATCTACACCGTCGTGTGCATGTGCCTTTGGCAGCAGAGAACGATTTTCAAGGCACGAGCGTGACGCCAAATAATCGGCAACGCCATGGATTCATCCATTGGCATGAATGTATTGACTGTACTGACTCCCTCGGTGAAATTTCATGGCCAGGGAAGAAAAGCTCCTGGCTCGACGCGGAGCACTCTGTCGGGTACAACCCACTGTACCCTGCAATAGGTACCTCCGTCCTGAGGGCACGGAGTTTATGCAGCCTCTGGGCTCTTGATGCACCATCAAGCAGACCCCGGAATACTTCACCACCTACTCCGTACTTACGCAGAACCTGCTCATGGGCACTCGTGCTCCAAACGCCGACTTGTGGAAGCTCTGCTTTTCCCACATTACAGTTTGGGCGAACAAAAAGATACCTAGCCATGCTCTGGTGCCCGTCCATAAGGCCAGTTTTCAGTTGGCCCTACAAGGATCTTGGGAGATGCTCTCTCTGGCCACAGGCACAAACAAGACTAGAAGCTGAAGTCGTCTAAGACTGGCGTTTGCTAGACTCACCGGCAGCGTAGCCTCATCGAGTTCTGGTCTTCACTCATTGCGACGGCAAATACAGTCAGCACCCAGGCTGCTTGCTGGGGAACATGAATGCAGGACGATATCGGCAAACTACGGAGTAGGCCATTGCATGCCTAGGTAACTAGTAACCCCGTCAAAGAATTGGATTGTCTTCCCTTTCATTAATCATTTTTCTAGCCCAATCACGGCTACTCCCTCGAGATTAAGGTCGGGAGACTTGAAACGTCATGAAATATGAAGAGGGAGCCACACTGGATAGACTTCACACCTTCACAAGCCCCGTCTACCTACTCAAGTAGGAAGTTGACCATGAAATGTTCATGTGTAGCAGATGGGCTGGCTAAATCAAGCCAGCGAGTGTACAAGCTCACAAGCTCTCCACAGCTGACTTGCAACCTCGTGGCACCGAAACGCAATCGGAATCCCCCCCGAGTCGTACATGGCTAGATCCTGTGAAACGACTGGAGGAATTTTACCGCCCCTTCAGTTGTGAATCCTCTCTTGTCCCATTTTGTAAGCCTGCCTGAGCTGCTTGTATCGAAGACGACACCCATGATCCAAGCACATGAGCTAGATGTATAAGAACATCCCCGACGTCTCAGAATCAAGTGCCGAGTACGCGCACCTTGAGGGTGTTGGATCTGCTGTACAATCAGCTTGTCCGCCAGACACGGGGAGTAGACCCTGTGTTTTATACATTACAATCATCTTATACACCCAGAAAGATCATATCTGCATCGTCGAAGTCTTGAACACTGCAGTTCATCAGATATACACTGCTCTGGGACAAGTGACTGTGATAAGCGCCCGGTACCATCATCTGTGTTACTCTAGGCCCTTGGAATACAAGACCGGTCACGGTCTAGAGCCTGGCAGTTCTTGGCGAGCCGTGATCCTTCACGGTAGCACCACTACATCCTTGCCTTCTCGCAAAGTAGCATTGGCAGCCTTATCCCTGGGATGAACAACTCGGTCTACTTCCCAATTCCTTGTACAAAGGACCGACCATGCAGAAAGATGCTTGAATGGACCGTCCAGCGTCACATATGTACACTTCAGGGATGTGTTGGTATATGTCATTCCAGGTAACAATCGAGTTGCCTGATGCTCTTCACGGGGGTCTCTAATACATCCACATGTTCACTCTCAAATATATATAACTGCCATGCCTGTGCCATGTCACACACCTCTAGTCAATTTACGGTCTCCATCACAAACAAGATTCTCTTGGTCTATTCTCCCACACACCTCTGGCTAGGCGTGTTACTCCTGGGGGGCACTTGAACAAGTTGAAAATGTCTTCTTTTTTCTGGTCTTTGGCCTCTGCAGCCAGCTTGCTGGCGGCGCTTCCCTCTGCCCTGGCTGGCTTCAATGGAGGTTCTCACAAGAACATTGCCGTGTACTGGGGTACGTCCTCACAACGGAGCTGTATTCGGCCTTGATGGCTTTCGCTTACAAGATTTCCCCAGGACAAAACTCTTTTGGACAGGGAAGCGGCCCAAATGTCCAGCAGGGCCTGGCACATTACTGCGAGAGTGAGTTTTTCTGCGCATGCCAAAACTTGACGCATCCAAGTCCTAACTAAATCTCCTTTTGCGGCTTGTAGATGCCGATATGGGTGTAAGCATTGCTCATGATGCCTCTCCGTAGCCGCTGGTATTTGTGCGCCGACCCCACGTTCTAATCTCACGCATCTAGATAATCCCGATTGCTTTCATGAATGGCATTTCTCCTCCCATTACCAACTTTGCCAACGCCGGAGACAAATGCGACAAGTTTCCTGACAATTCAAACCTTCTCAAATGCCCAGAGATTGAGTAAGTTGATGTTCTCAACAGACCAAGTCCAAATGCAATACTGGTTCATTCTATTACTGTAAAGATTACCATCCTAACCGGTATTGTTGTGCAACTTGACAGGAAAGACATCAAGACATGCCAGACCAAGTTCAAAAAGACCATAGTCTTGTCACTCGGTGGTGCAACCTACTCCCAAGGCGGCTGGTCCAGCACCCGGGACGCTGAGAAGGCCGCACAGTCTGTCTGGGACATGTTCGGGCCTGTACCCTCTGGCAGCAAGGTTGACCGGCCCTTTGGATCGGCTGTCGTAGACGGTTTCGATTTCGACTTTGAATCGACGACCAACAACCTTCCAGCATTCGGCGCCAAACTGCGAAGCTTGATGGACGGCGGTGGTGGAAAGAAGCTTTACCTTACGGCCGCGCCTCAGTGTGTCTTCCCTGATGCTGCTGTCGGCTCTGCTCTTAACGCTGTTGCGTTTGACTTCGTCATGATACAATTTTACAACAACTGGTGTGGTGTTTCCAACTTCAAGCCGGGATCTGATACCCAGGACGCCTTCAACTTTAATGTCTGGGACAAGTGGGCCAAGGGCAGCAAGAACCCCAATGTCAAGCTTTTGCTCGGTATCCCAGCCAACAAAGGAGCCGGTGGCGGTTACACCAATGGAGAGAAGCTCAAGGCCGTCATTGCCTACTCCAAAAAGTTCACCAGCTTCGGCGGTGTTATGATGTGGGACATGTCTCAGCTTTATGCGAATGAAGGCTTCCTTGGCGAAGTTGTCAGCGACCTGGCCTAATGGAGCGGCAGATTTTTTATTCTGAACTGCACCCTTTGAAAACGTGTTGCAAGATGTACAAATCCCGACTCAACAGTAACCGGATGCGACGGGCGTATGGTATCAAGGGTGATGAAGCATACACCGTACCCAGGGTAGGGCGGGAACATTCTCAAACGTTCTGGTCTATCATCTTGTATACACATGGGCCAAGACTTCTGTACATACTTTTTACTCGTAAATATTGGGAATGGATTTTTGAATTAGACATCAAGTTATTTTTTACGCCCCTTTCACCACTGTAGCCGTAGCACAATGCACGTGTCGCAAACCAGTACGTCATCTACCATCATTTCGCTCCAGAGCAAGTCTTTACCAGTAGTGGCCAAGTATACCATACACATGAAATCTTTTTTCCGACTTGAAGGCAAGCCTCTGTTAAAACTCTTAACTTGGGTATCTCGCGCCGCTCCTAACCCGTATCAAAAGACAAAAATGAGGACATTACGCCTGACTCCAACAGAAGGCTAATTACAGTAGGGGGCCCAAAAACATTTCTTTTTCTCCCAAATCAAGTATACAAACAAAAGCAGAAAGATCGCGCATCACATCGTGGCATTTCACCAGGCTGCAGCACCATCAAGTTGGTATGAAATGCTGCGAGTCCTGTTGCTGTTGCTCAAAAGACTGAGAAAAGGCAGCCAGACCGGCGACGATACCGACGGCCATGATGAGAATCGAAATGATGGACCAAATGACTCCCCAGCACTGGGAAGAACCACCGTATCGCTTTGCAAAAACGCTGGCGTCGGATGAGTTTACTTTGCGAAGGATAAGGTCGTCGCAAATGTCCCAGACACTGTATAGTGAAGACATGACGCCAATGAAGAGGACAACGAAACGTAGAGCTTGGGCATGGACGATGAACCAGCAGGCAACTAGGAGACCGATAGCAAGGACAATGGTGAGAATGGTTAGCCAGTCGCGCTTCCCCCACCACAACGTCAATAAGAAACAGACAGCGAGGACGATGCTGGCAACTTTGGAGGCGACAATGTTGAAACCGCAAAAGGTGAGCAGGGCGCCGATGAGCGAAGAGCCCAAGTAACCTGCGGGGAGGGTGATGGCACTGATGCCACCTCGCATGCGAGTGACGCCGCCTTCGTTGGGGTCAAGGCTGATAGACTCGACTTTGCCGCCCGTCAAGACTGCGGTGATGGCGTGACCGAATTCATGAAATGCGATGACGAGCATCTACGAGACCATGTTAGCGCCGAGGAAAGAGGAGGGGCGAGATTTTGAAGTAGATAAACGCCACAAGCCGACCACCCCAGCCGAATCGTGGCATGAACCCTTCTTATTGTAGTTTTATATTCCCAACTAGAACTGAGAGCTTACCTTGAATGGCCAGAGTATCATTTTCAGATACGGAACGTTCCAAAGAATAGCGATAGCCACGACATAGGCAGCGATGACACCGAGTGTAACTTTCTGTGTATGTGTGGGATTCTGCAAGTCCCGGGTAAATAGCGAATGTACAAGTTGGTGTTTGTCGTCGACATGACGACTGACGGCAGGCATCATTGCAGAAAGAAGAACAGGCGGTGCCATGGCGAGAGGACGGACAGACGGCCAAGGCGGGACTCGGATGGTTTCCAATAATTCAAGTCGACAAGCAACGACGGTCTAGTTGGCGATGCTATCGCGAAAACCAACGGATGGGCGAGTTCTCTCCAACAGACTCAACGTTCGTTGACTTTTAACCCGGTAGCAAAACTGGCGACATGAAAGTCGAAGCGGAAAACTAGATGGATAAAGAAAGTGGGGTGAGCGACGACAGAAGAAAACGATGCGAGGAGTGAGTAGGTAGGTCCGATAATTTGAGGGTCAAGGGAGATTTTGTTTCAGTTCCAAGTCGACGCATTTGTTGACCCTCTGACGGGCGGCTGGCAGCGTCGCAATCACATTGAAGCGTGTGGCTTGGGATTGACAGGACGGATGGAGACTGGAGTTTGGTGGTGGGTCCTTGGGCCGCTGAGCCACGCGGTCTCCAGCACGTCAGGCACGCCCAGGAGACAGCACTGAGTCTCCCGTACCTCAGCACCCCGGGATACGAGTCTTGGCTGCTTAGATGGATGCCAGTCCAGAGGCTGTCGTGGCTGTGTCTGGTCAGTGCTAAGTTCATCATGCCCCCTTCCTGACATCTGGAGGCTGTGCAGGTCCATCCGCACCCACGTCGACGCCACTGTTAACAACGGCAATGAACCTGTGATAGTACTCCGTAGTGCCAGACTAGTTGCAACGACTGGCGTTTCTATTTGGGGACCACCAGTCAACATTCACACGGCAAATACACGCCACGAAGTGCATGCAAATCTCACATTTGGAACTACGAGTACGGAGTACTACTACTGCCGGCATTGGACTCTGATGTCTGTAATTACTACTCTGTACTTTACTGTTTTACTCGAGTCTTCGGCCGCCACAAGGAATTGAACGGCCCGGCTTGCCCCGGGCCAACCACCTTTGTTCTCTGAGCCTGGGATGCCCATGGCAAGACACTGAGGCCTCGCTCCAGACAACAGACCCACCAAAACCTTTACAGTCATGGTTGAAAAGGTCAACTAACTGGTGATGTTGTCCGTAATAACACGAAGCTCGTAGTCATCTGGCATGCTCTGACCTGACCCGACAGCTTGTCAAGCACCACCCAGGTATGTCTGTCGAGCAGTTGAAACTGGAGTTTTGTATTCAACAGCTTCCTTACATTCAACTTGTCCTACTGGACAGTTTGCTATGCACACGGTAACTAACTCGGCCTTGTCTCGCAAGTTTCACATACAGAGGAGAATTACATCCTCGCTTACCATACGCCCTACCGTATCGTGCCCCATCGTCATTGTCAATAACCCATTTGCTTCCAATGTACATGCTGCCACCGTGGCTGGATAATCCAACCTCGCTGGCCCAGTCAGTACATTGCATTGGACCGCTCCCTGTCCGCCGCTGAATGTCGCTACGATGCCAGCGGATTTCGAAAAGCAGAGCTATTGGCACGATCGATTCGCGTCCGAAACCTCGTTCGAATGGCTCATTTCTTCATCCGAGTTCGTATTTATTATAGAGCCTTTTCTGGAAGCCCTGGACCCGTCATCGGCACATATCCTTAACCTTGGCTCTGGTACGAGCGATTTACAGAACCATCTACGTAGTCGCGGCTTCCACAAGGTCTGCAACCTTGATTATGAGCCACTGGCCGTCGAGAGGGGGCGGCAGCTCGAGGAAAAGGCATTTGGCAACGTCGTTACGCATTACACAGTAGCCGACACTACCCAGCTTGCCTACGCCGGGCCGGAGATTGGCCGCAGAGCTGATGGAAAGTTTGACTTGGTGATTGATAAAAGTACCGTCGACGCCGTATGCTGTGGTGGCCAGGCCGCTTTGCTTCGAATGGCGCAGGGAGTAAGAAGCCGTTTAGCCGACGATGCATTGTGGATATCTCTGAGTTTTTCTGCATCACGCTTTGACAACCATCAACTGCCGTTCCATGTTGAAACTATTGCCAAGATCCCAGCCCCGAAAATAAAGACCACTGATCCGGATATATACCACTGGTGCTATCTTTTGCGGCCCATACGAGATAGGCCATGAGTTTCTGGTAGTCTACTGTGGAGCAGGTTAGCTTTTTTCTTCTTCTTCTTCTTCTTCTTTTTTTTTCCCTTATAAGCAAATAGGCCACATCAGCTGTCAGGGAATCTCACCCTGCTGTCTGTTGGCGGGCTTGCATGCAGATTCTACATAAGCCCGGCAATGTGTCCGTAAAAAGCTGCCATGCCGCACTTGGATGGACGTTAGGAGCTGCTTTGGCTACTGCATTATTTAAAGTAACAATGGCGATTCTTGGAATTAGGAACTATATGAGAGGTGAATATGTATTCTCAACATCACCGAGCGCCAGGCATGGAGCTTTTATGTTGGCAAGCTTCGTCCCAACGATGTTTCTGCAACAGGTATAGTAGCGATAGAAACGTCAGAACCGATGAATACGGTTGTCTATGATCATTTTTGTAATTTTGTGACCTATAATTCGAGACAGCCCAGGCCTGCTTCTCTCTTTGTCGCAGCAAGCACAAATATCCAATTCACATGGATTGCAGCAAGTGCTTCATGGCCTCTGAGGCCGTTTCCTGCATGGAGATGTTTCCGTGCACCAAGCCATCTCCTGGGTCTTCCATTTGCTGCCAGGTACTTTTTAAAGCATTGACACGAGTGCTTACCCGTGTGCCATGAGGCAAACTGGACGTACTGATGATCAAGAACGTCAACGGTTGTGTGGCGAAGAAAGTCGCTGTAGCACTGTCGACGCCGTCATTGAGAAATAATTCAAGTATGGACCGATCCATCACTCCCTTCATCGACCAGCTACCGTTACAGAACAAACTATTTGTAGATAGCTTGTCAGTGAAAAAGACGTTGTCGAAGCCTTTTGCACCGCCTCTGTCAAGATAGAACGGATTGTCGCCGCCAAAGTAATACCCTCCTCTGATGTACTCTGCTGTTATAGGACTAAGAAGCGTGAAATTCAAGGTGGCCATTTCCGGTATCCCTTTCTTTGGTAAGCCAGTCACATTCACCTCCCAGTACACCGCATTGGAGGCTATGTCTGAAAAGTCAACCGTCAAGGATCCGTTGACAAGGCTCTGGTTATACGCTAGATTTCTCCCCATGATTGGCTGCATATCATACGGGCTGCTTATCAGTTTCCAGCCAACACGGTCAATTCTTGTCAAGTAATTCCGGCGAGGGAGACTCATTGCACTACGCCAGCCCTCCTGTGCAGTCGGAACAGTCTGGGTATACTGCCAATTAGATGCCCAGGCAATAGACACGGGATCTTCTTCGGCTGGGACACCGAAAAAGAACTGCCCGGCATAATTGTCCTTGCCAAAATCGGCAATGCGGGCAACTGAATCAACTGCTTCAAAATGGGTCCCGTTAAAAGTTCCAGGGTAGTATTCTGTAATAGAACCACCCACCGGCGCCCCTGGGTTGATGCTGATTAGCATAGTCCACATATCGTCTCGTCTTTGTCCGTCTTCCGTGTACAGCGGCATGCGCACTAGGTTTGGGCATTCCCACTGCAGACCCAGAAGACCTTGATTGGAGAAGTTGCTGGCATGAGTCCACTCGATCAGATCTGGTGAGGTGAATATGCCAATTGCGAATTCCTGGGCGTAAGCAACCACCATTACCCAGTGGTCTTCGTACCAGACGACCTTTGGATCGCGAAACTGCGAGGAGTTGCTCGGTATGACAGGGTTGCCGTCAAACGGGGTGAAGGTGAAGCCACTGTCATACGAGTAGGCGATGGCCTGAGATTGGGGACCGGGGCTTCCGTCATCTAAATATTCTGCCAATGTCTACGACAGAATCAGTATACATCTGGATAATTCACATGCGAATGGGCCAAGGATACTCACATAAATTGCAACAACGCCATTGGACTGGTTGCCGAAGAAACCAGAAGTGTTGTTCTTGTCAATGACTGCACTTCCAGAAAAGATGTATACATTCTTCTTCGGGGGGAACAGGGCAATTGGTTGGTTTGTCCAATGATATAAATCTTGCGAGGTCGCATGTCCCCAATGTTGATTTCCCGCAACACTCTTTGTGGGGTTGTACTGGTAATAGAGGTGCCATGTGCCGTTGTGGTCTCGAAACATGCCATTCGGGTCATTCATGAAGTGGCTGGGGGGCGAAAAGTGCACTTGAGGACGATATTGCCCTCCATAGCTGCCAACGATGGATGTGCCGGATGGGACATGGGCTCCAACGTACTGAGTAGAATTCTGTCCAAGACACCAGTTCGCAAGGTACAGAGCACCAAGAAGTGTCGTGTGAATGTTGGTGCTTATAGGCAGCATCTTATTTTCCACAGTTGGCGATGGAGATGAGAGGACAAGGAGGAATTTTTGAAAGAACACTTGAGCTCGATGATTTTACGGGCAAAAAAAGGCCTCGCAACGCAAGATTGCACGGGGACATTTTGTTTTCAACCCGCATGGGCACTGCCCAGCACCACGAGGAGAAGACGAGGATATACCTGATTCCACTCCACGGAAGTCTAGAAGACGATGCGAGGATTGTCTGCATGATTTGCATGGGTATCGTGGTGTCATGGTGTGTCATGGCTTGCCGTCTAGCGTACTATCGAGTAGCGAACGTCCAAGGCTTGCTGCACTCGTGGGGAAGAATAGACTTTGAGACGAAGGAGGGGCGGTCGGAGTTGATGTAATTCGTCGACTGCCGGGCCGACAAGACCAGGCCAAGTGCTCACGTATAATCAATGCATGTCACGGAAGCCCTCAAAGGAGTTGTAGGCAATATTTGCCGCAATGGACACGCTCCCGGTACCGAGACTGGGTATCGACACAAATGAGAAATTCGAATCCAAGAGAATTCGATGTGATGCACAGGATTCCCAGTGGGACTTGGTAACATTCATGACATTTGCTGATTTCTCGCCTCTCCAAGGTGCTCGTGGCACGGCGTGCGTGCGGTCGTCGTTGCTAGGCCAACGGCCATCCCCAACTGCGACGATGTACTATTGACTTGGCCCGACTCGCACCAGCCGCACGTTGCCTCTTGCGCCTTGCCTCGGTCGACTTCATGGCGGCCTGTCAAAACAAAATCGTCTCTGTTCTCTCATCGCTTTCAGCTCTGCAGGTCAGATTGATTCATGACAGTTTCCTTCTCAAGAATCCTGAGCATCCGATTGCCCGTTGTTGTTGTTTTCTTCTTCTTTCAATTCAGCCTCGCCATAGATAACCTCGTCCGAAGTCGCATACCTCAAAGTGCCCACACTCATTGTTGTTTGGCTTGCTAACAAGAGCCGCATTCCAAACAAGGCATTTTCAATCCGCTCTTGCCCACATCCACGACAATGGATCGTCCAGACACCCCGCCGCGGCCTCCAGAATACACACTACCCAGCTACGAGGATGAGCATGATACCCCTACGGGCCAGAATGCTGCCGCCGTTAGGCTATTGACATCCTTCGAGGATCCCTTCGACCACAGCTCGTAAGTAGTTGCCTGCCACCACTTCGTCTGCTGTGACTTGGGGCCCTTGGAATTCCCTTCATCAATTTGCACCGCCTCAAGGCTCTCCCTCTCCAACCACGTTAGATAACATTGCAACTGCACCACTGTTGCTCTCCCGAATCTTGTTCCGTACTCCCATATCCCCAGCAAGACAGCCTATCTTATATCTAGCTACGCCCGGCGTATGGCATGACCTGCGGCTGTCTATATATCCAGCAGCACTCCCGGTCCATCGTTAGCCTGCCCCAAACAGTTCCTGTGAGATCAAGCGATCGCCTCGAGCTGCTGTGCTGGATGAGATAGATCTGTGACCATTTGGCACCTTTGCCGTCTTCCAAGAAACTGGCCAGGTCCACGGTACAATGCACCCAAGCAGAAATGGCTCACCTCGTGCGACTCTTAGACCGCGAACAACCCGTCGATCATATCAACCAAGTGTTGTTTCGTCACACTCTAGATCAGCCTCAGTCCTAGATGAGACCCCGAGCATGCCTCCTCCCGATTCAAGTTACGTGCCTTTTGCGAACAGGGAAACTAGTTCCCCTCATCGACCTTGGACCCCGTCGTCCAGAGTGTCCGAATTTTCACGCCCGCCTCCTTCAAATGTGTCTTACGAGCCTTCGGATCTCAATGGAAGCCCGAGGCCTGGAACTCCGTCGTCGCGATATGGAGGAAGCCCGCGCCGCCCTTTACCCCCGGCACCGCTCTTCTCGAACTCGGGTCGCAATTCGCAAGCTTTTGCCGACGACGCAACTGTATCTATCCCTCTCGACGGTAGCGACGATGTCTTTGGCCCAGAGACTGATCTCAGCGATTCTCGTCCACTCCCGACCCACCGTGACTCCTTCATGTCAGGTTCTCAAGAAACACTAAACGAGGATGCAGAGGATTACGCCAAGGTCGAGCACTACGGCCCGGCCCCAGACGGTGCTCAGGAACGGAGAGGCGTGCGAGCCCCTCAAATGTCCAAAAAGGAGGTCCAGCTCATCAACGGAGAATTGGTCCTGGAGTGCAAGATTCCCACCATCTTGTATAGCTTTCTTCCCCGTCGTAACGAGGTCGAGTTTACCCACATGAGATACACAGCAGTAACGTGTGATCCAGACGACTTCGTTGACAGGGGATACAATTTACGACAGTCCATCGGCAGAACCACTCGAGAAACAGAGCTCTTTATATGCATCACCATGTATAACGAAGACGAAATCTGCTTCACCAGGACAATGCACGCTGTGATGAAGAATATTTCACACTTTTGTTCTCGGTCTCGCTCAAGAACGTGGGGTGAGAATGGATGGCAGAAAATCGTTGTGTGTATCATCTCGGATGGCCGTGAAAAGATTCACCCACGAACACTTGACGCCCTGGCTGCCATGGGTGTTTATCAACATGGCATTGCAAAAAATTATGTTAACAACCGTGCTGTCCAGGCTCACGTGTACGAGTATACGACTCAGGTCTCGCTGGACGCTGACCTGAAGTTCAAGGGTGCCGAAAAGGGCATCGTTCCGTGCCAGCTGATATTCTGCTTGAAAGAAAAGAACTCTCGCAAACTAAACTCGCATCGTTGGTTTTTCAACGCATTTGGAAAGGCACTGAATCCCAACGTTTGCATTTTACTCGACGTGGGAACACGGCCTGGAAGCAATTCTCTCTATCATCTTTGGAAAGCGTTTGACACCGATTCAAACGTCGCAGGCGCCTGTGGCGAAATTAAAGCCATGAAGGGAAGATTCGGATCCAATTTGTTAAACCCCTTGGTTGCCTCACAGAATTTCGAGTATAAGCTATCAAATATCCTCGATAAGCCGTTGGAATCTGTGTTCGGCTACATCACTGTCCTTCCCGGCGCTCTTAGCGCCTACCGATATCATGCCTTGCAGAATGATGAAACTGGACATGGGCCGCTTAGCCAGTACTTCAAAGGCGAAACGCTTCATGGACAGCATGCCGATGTATTTACAGCCAACATGTACCTAGCTGAAGATCGTATTCTGTGCTGGGAGCTGGTAGCTAAACGAGGCGAGAGATGGGTACTCAAATATGTGAAAAGCTGCACAGGAGAGACTGATGTTCCCGGTAAGTTGTCTCGTTTTATTCTTCTTTTCTCTAGTCTTATCCTCCTCGCTCCCGTGCCTCCCCTTTCTTTCAAGGGGAGGCTTTGTTGCCTTGAAGTCCTTTGTCTTGTTTCACTCAAATGCTCTAACTTTGTGATCCTCTACGAAGGCGGCAAGACTAACAATCCTCAGATGCTGTCCCAGAGTTTATTTCTCAACGACGACGTTGGCTGAACGGCGCTTTTTTTGCGGCTGTTTACTCCCTCGTTCAATTTCGTCAGATTCTAGCCACGGATCATACCATCGCACGCAAGATTCTGCTTTACATTGAATTCGTGTATCAGTTTGTACAGCTCCTATTCACGTACTTTTCACTTGCGAACTTCTACCTTACTTTCTACTTTGTTGCTGGTGGTCTTACAGACAAGACAGTCGACCCCTTTGGTCACAACATTGGCAGCGTGATTTTTACCATTCTGAGATACACATGTGTACTGCTTATTGCAACACAATTCATTCTCTCCCTTGGTAATAGACCACAAGGAGCCAAAAAGCTCTATCTAGCTAGTATGATCATATATGGGGTGATTATGACCTATACCAGTTTCGCCTGTATCTACATTGTGGTTCGACAACTCACGGGCAAAAGTCAGGATTTTGCAATCGGCAACAATGTTTTCACGAATCTCATTGTGTCAATGACGTCAACAATTGGATTGTACTTTGTGATGTCATTCCTCTATTTGGAGCCGTGGCACATGTTTACGTCGTCCTTGCAATACTTCCTACTTCTGCCGAGCTACATCTGCACTTTGCAAGTGTACGCCTTTTGTAACACGCATGATGTTACTTGGGGTACTAAGGGTGATAATGTGATCAAGACAGATCTTGGAGGTGCTGTTGGCAAAGGAGAAACGGTTGAACTCGAAATGCCAAGTGAACAGCTTGATATCGACAGTGGCTATGATGAGGCACTACGAAACCTCCGTGATCGCCTTGCTGTCCCTGCATCGCCTGTCAGCGAGGCACAGATGCAAGAGGACTACTACAAGAGTGTACGAACGTACATGGTTGTTACCTGGATGATTGCCAACGGTATACTTGCAATGGCCGTTTCCGAAATCTATAGCAATAAGGGAATCGGGGACAATTTCTACCTGCGCTTCATTTTGTGGGCTGTTGCTTCGTTGGCTATTTTCCGAGCACTAGGATCAACAACGTTCGCCATTATCAACGTGATCAACATTGTCGTGGAGGGTAGGATACGCATGAATGTCAAGGTTCCGACCTGGATGGGTGGCTTCGGAAGCAAAATTAGCGAGAAGGTTAGCAGCGTTGGAAGCAGCCTGAAGAGTTGAACCGGCTCCGATGCAAAGCTTCATTTTGCCGCCCGGGTTTTTGTTCGTGTGTTTTTTTTTATCTGTGGAAATTGTTTGCCACACAGAAGACATCATACCTGTTATGCGAGAAAAGGATATGACGTAGTCTTGTACGATGAGATGCTTTAATGGATGGTTTTCACAACTGTCGGGGGAATCGGCATGGGCCATACGAGCGGGAAGATCTTAGGTGTGTTTATATGTACATTTGTAATCAATTTGAGGGTTAATGGTAACGGACATCATTTTCGGCATCACTTGGTCATAAGATGGACATGACAGTGGGCATGTTCTACTTTCCTATACCGTGGTGGATGTGCACCTGGTTTGCAAGCAGTATGAAAAACTTAGGTAAATTCAACTGGACAAATGCATCTGCAATTACCCTCTAAATATATCAAGAAACAATTCAGCTAGCCAAGACGCCAAAATGAAAGCCAACGACAGACCCTCAAGTGCACACAATGTGCCTGCCCTTCATTGAGCATATTTCGCAGGGCATGCTCATTCCTCGTCTGATTCTTCCTCCGCAACCTATCAACGCAAGTCAGTAGCTGCTTGCTGTCTTCAGCATGTCCAAGCATTGTGTGCCTGGCTGGGTAGTAGATCAATTGACTCACATTGTCATGGAAATTCTGTCCGTCCGTCGTAGCCTTGATGATGCCAGCACGAATACAGAAGTCGCCGAATTTTTCACCCCCCTCCCGCTCCACAGCATACCGCTTCAGGAGGGACTTCATAATGGAAAGTATTTCTTCTTCCTTGATGCTAGAGCGATACAGCTTATTCAGGCGTTGCCCGTGGTACCCACCACCAAGGTACATGTTATATGCTCCATAAGCCTTGCCAACGAATGCCACCTCTGCCAACCAAGGCCGGGCACAACCATTGGGGCAACCTGTCATTCGCATGACGATGGAGTCTTGTCGCAATCCACTTTCCTCTAGGCATGATTCCAGTTTGGATATGAGAACCGGCAGGTATCGCTCCGACTCGGCCATTGCAAGTCCACATGTAGGGAAGGCAACGCAAGCTGACGAACTGAGACGGAGCCCGGAGAATTGAACGTTGTCCAGCTTGAATTTCTTCATGAGCGATTTCATTGCAGGCAGGTCCTCGTCTTTTACATTGCTGAGAATGAGATGCTGATTTCCTGTCAGACGAAACTCTCCCTTGTGTACCTTGGCAATCTCTCGCAGGCCTGTCTTCATTTGGAAGTCAGGTGTGTTTTCAATTCGGCCGTTTTCGATAAAGAATGTAAAGTGGTTAAGGCCTGTTTCATCCTTTTGCCAACCAAAAGTGTCAACGTTGCTCTTAAACTCAAATTTCCGTTCCTTGTCGAAAGTCTTCCCCCAAAGTTCCTCGACTTTGCCACGGAAAGTATCGACGCCCATGTCGTCAATTGTATACTTCAGCCGAGCGTGCTTGCGGTTTTTGCGATCGCCATGGTCTCTCTGAACCAGCATTATTTTCTCACATGCAATGTGAACTTCGTCTGCGGAGCAGAATCCCATCATGCGCCCAGTTTGAGGGTATGTCTTTTTGTTATTATGCGTCGCTCCCATGCCACCACCCGCCAGAACATTGAATCCCTCAAGGCTTCCATCCGCACCTTTAATAGCAATCAACCCGATATCATGTGCATATACATCAGTATCGTTATGAGGAGGTATGGCAATGGTAATTTTGAATTTTCGGGGAAGATACGTCGGACCATAAAGTGGTTCAAAATCCTGAACCGCCTCGCCAGCAATTTGCGTCTTTTTGTCATTGTCATCTGTGAGCCAAATTTCGTGATATGCACTGGTGGAAGGAAGGAGGTGGTCACTAATCTTCTGAGAGCACGCATGCACTTGCTTATGATACCGAGACTCGGTAGGAAGCGAGCTGCACATGACGTTTCTGTTGACGTCACCACATGCAGCAATAGTGGTCATCAGGGCTCGGTTAATAGCTTGCATTGCTGGTTTGAGCTTGCCCTTGACGACACCGTGGAACTGGAAGGTTTGCCTCGTGGTCAGTTTCATGGTTTCATTTCCTAGACTTGTGCTGATATCGTCCATCTGAACCCATTGTTTTGGCGTCGCAACTCCGCCAGGGAGTCGGCATCGGATCATGAAAGAATACGCCGGTTCCAGTCCCTGAGCCTTTCTTTCATCCCGGATATCTCTGTCATCTTGCATATAAGTACCATGGAACTTGGTCAATTGTTGGTCAGAAGCAGAGATGGCACCAGTAGATGTGTCCTTAAGGCCTTCCAAAATTGTGCCTCGCAAATAGTTTGACGCGATCTTGATGTCCTCATTCGTAATAGGCGGCGGCTCTTCTGGAAGTCCCTCCACGTTATCTACTCCTAATGCTTGCCAAAGTTTGGGTTCCCATTCTTGGTACCCAGTTTGAAAACCATCAGGGTCTTGGTCATCGCCTAGGCCAACACCAACGAAGCGCTTGCCTCCAAGATTACTCAGAACGCGATCGAGATCCTTCGCAGGCTTGTTGTAGTAAATTTTGTCTTCTTTTCGAGGCCAGTAGTGACTGTCACCAAGACCAAACACAGAAAAATTCACAGTGGCAAGATCCAAATCGGTGTTGTCTTTGATGCCGTCCCAGAATGGTAAGCCATTTTGAGGGAACTCTCCTTGACCAGCAGTGGATGTGATAAAAACAATGTTCTCCTCCTGTGAAAGGTCTTCAAGAGGATAATCCTCCATAGCCAGCACCGCCGTCTTCAACCCGCGAGCCCTTCCTCGATTCCCGAGGCGCTTGGCCACAGAGGCGGCATTCCCGTTGTCAGAAGCGAAGAGAATAGTAAGCGGTGCGCCAAGAAGGCCTTCCAGTAATTGATTGTATGCGTCCTTAGCTTTTCTCTTTTGCTGGGCCCGTACCTCAGTTCCAAAATCCTGTGCCAAACTCGCAGCAAATTTGGGTTCTTTCTTCATGAGCTGGGTGAGTTGATTATCCCTAGCCAAGAACGTTTTCAATTCCTGCTTCACCACCTCCGAGTCCAAGGAGAAATTTGGCTCGCTGTTGAGTTCGTTTTCTGGGTTCCATCGATACAAAGGCCAATAACCAACATCTACAGCTTTCTTCGATTCTTGAAGCACAGTTAGTGGGGAATCAGATTCGCCAAAATAGGGGAGATAGGCTAGGACAACTGAAGGACCATTGAACTTGTCGGCCTCGAGCAATGCCTGTAGCACCTGGGTGTATGAGCTATACACAGCGGTTGATGCCACATAAACATTACCAAAGTTCATAGCATATAGGCCAATATCCTTCTTTCGTCGATTGGAGTCAACAGCGGACTTTTCCGAGTACGGAGTAGAATCGATAATGAGCATATTGATATTTTCGCCAGATGCAAGGACATGGTGAACTCCAGAGTTTCCGAGGTCATATGCCCATGCATCTGAGCCCATCAGCCATAGAGATTCCTTGCGGAAGAGACCCCTTCTGGTGAGAAGCTTCTGGGCGAGAGCTGAGCCGTCAGCTTCTAATCTTGCTACAACTTCTTCACCAATATCCACAGCCTTGGCCCCATCATTTGCATGCATAGCCCATCGAGCCAGCCAACTCTTTGGTTCATCTGATTTAAAGGTTCCATGACTTGCTGCATCCTTGACTTCGGAAATAAACTTGCTTCGGTATTCCTTTCGCGCCAAAAGTGACCCAAACCCAAACTCGGGGCTGGCTGAGATAGACTCAGAAACACCTGCATTGTTGGATTTCAAGGCATTGGAAATATATGTCCGGCTTCCAAAGACTTGGTCCAGGATCTTGGAATAGGCATTCTCGAGCTGTGGTTTTTCCAAACCATGTCCACCTGGGTGCTCTGATGTCGTCTTGACCCCGACCTCTAGGTTCTGAACAGGCTTTTCCAGGGTGAGATTTTGAACGATACCTCTCAGGGCTTGCGTCGTTGTTTCGGGGGCGATGTATCCTAGTTGGTATCCAACTATAACCTGCACGCCGCCGGGACCACGATTAACCGACGAAAGAACATCAATCAAGACAGGGCCCCATCTCGTAGTTGCTCTGTGAATTTGTTCTAGGACAGCAAGCCTTTTTACAGTGTTGGGAACTGACTCAACAAGCTTCGAGCCAATCCATGGACGATATAATCGTGGGGTCAATATGCCCATGTTGGCAAATATCTCATCAGCCTTAGCATTATCCACAGTTTCTGCAAAGGAACCTGTGTCCGACCCGAATACAAGCAAACAGTTTTCGGCGTTAGGAGGGCCTGTATATTCAAACGCGGCATATCCTCTACCCAGTGCAGCCTTCATCTGGGACCAGATGCGGGCGGCGCAAGTGTAAATGTCTTCTGAGGTAACCTGAGGAGGCACCGCCTCTACCGTGGTTGCAACAGAAGAAGGCGCGATGGGAGTAGACGCTTCGCTGGACTTGATAGAAGTGCCGGCTGAGGTGGCTTTGGAGGCATCAGCGCTGGGAGGCGGCTGGAGGGGAGCATTCCTGGTGCCATTGCCGTTTATGAAGGTTTCTGGGTGATCTGAGGAGACTGCAACATGGCCATCGTCTGCATAGATACCCGCGGCGGAAGATCGGCCGGCTTGAAAGCGGCGGACACTTTCAATGTCAAGAATTTGCCGTAAGACAGCCGTGTCCTCAATTGCTATGGGCTCGTCGGCAGCAGACGTTTCTGGAGCAAAAAAGTGAATGACAGCCTTGCCCGTGCGCACAGCCAACGCATGGGCGGTCATAGCCATATCTTGGGCCTCTTGCAAAGTTTCGGACTGCAAAAACGTCCAGCCTGCGTTTCGAATGGCTGTGATGGAAGAGTAGTCTGCATGTTGCTGCGGCTGTAGCGATACATGGAGGACAACGGGGTAGTTGGCCAGCTTATAGAGGTGGGAGACGGCAGGTAATAAAATGGTTGACGTCGCAGTAACGGATACCAACTTGCCTGCGCGGACCGGCGTATACACAGAGAGCAGCGGGTCGACATTGTGACGAATCGATTGCACCTAGGTACGGTTATTAGAGCGCTTGCTATATGCATCAGGGAGCCATAATGGCATGTACATCTCTTCATCTTACATCTGGTACAGCATCTGGGCCAGAGGCGACCAGCCCGCGGTCGTTGCGGCTGGCGTATTGCTTGAGGTGAGATGAGAAGGCCGAGTCGGTAGCCAACGAAGGCTGGACGGACACAATGACATCGCTCGAGAGGTAGGCAACTCTGGCCACTGCGCATGAGAGAAAGTCTGATTAGCGCTGTTTCTCACTGGTTTGTCTTTTGAAAGCAGGCTGGCCAGGCCGCGAATTGGCGGACAAGAGGAGATGGCACGTCAAGCAAAACAAAAAAAAAAAAAAAAAAAAAAAAAAAGCGGCCATGATGTAAGTCGGCAACACATGCATCTTCACAGGGAAGGCAAGGCCGGGCATGTATCTCGGTGTATGGCACTCACCAGCCTCTTCAGGCGTGCGAATTCGGTGAGACGCATCCATCCTGTCTTTTCCAGAGTCTTGATTCTGCCTGAAGAGAAAAGACATGGTGGACTCGGGTGGCAGAAGAAATAAGAGTTTCGTGAGAACTGGGCTTCGGAGGCGGCTCCATGCTTCAGAGTCCAGACTAAGAGTCAGGCGGGAGCATGGCCAGGCACTGGGGTCTTCCTGGGCACTGCGTGCTCTCGAACCAAAGTGCTCCCTCCGAAGCCCGAACTTGGCCAGTTACCGATAGTACTAGTTACATGTGTCTTGTCCTCTAATATCATACAAAACCCATACAAAACCACACAGCACGACTGAGTACCATCAATCTCGACCAAGCATCTCCAGGGCGGGCGAGACCCAGAAAAATTGGCCCCGCGGCCCTGCAGCCCTTCACATGTTCCCACTGCAAGCGGCCGGCCATTGGCTACTTTATTGGATACTGCGTCTCTTCACACATGGCTGGTGTGCCTGACTGGCTGGCTAGCACTCAAACTCGCCTTGTACCCGTCCTGTGGCTCCATTCCCCGCAAAGCAATCATTTTTCCCAGGATTGCGTGATCGTTTAGCGCTGCCAGGCATGCGCCGGGGGCGATTGCGAGATCGCACATTACAAATTTCTCGTGTCAGATTTGCGGTGGCCCGACGTCCAGGCAATGGCCCATCGGCGCCGGCCACCTACGACAAATCAAGTAGTAGTATGTACGGAGTATGTAGTGTGTAGTTTTCCAAGGAGCCATTCTCCGTTTGACTCTTAAACACCAGACCGTACAGGAATGTCGCAATCCGCTGGAGTGGTCTTACTAGGACTAACCGACTTCCGCCCTGCCGACAGGCCGACGACCGACGACCGACGAACGCCATTCACCAACATCATTCGGTTTCCTGAAATCTCCGTTCTCGTGCACATTTCCGAGTGTCATGTTAAGAAAGTACTATTCGTATTCTCGAGTACAGTGGATAGCGACAAAAATAGGAAGCTCCCACCTCCCCATTTTTAGAAGTACTATATGACTGTTGTTGCTGCTCGTTGCTTCTGCAAGGCTGCCATACGATATTATAGTTTTAAGTAGTCACTGCTGCTTTCTCTGTCTTGGACTTGTTTTTCCCACAGTTGTGTGCATTCACGTGCAGCAATTGCCCATGCCTGTGAGTTCCAGTTCCAGTTCCACGATAAGATAAACGCTACCCGCAAGGTTTGTATCACTGGGCCCTGTTAAGAGCGAATGCCTCACCGGGGAAAGAACGATACATAAATTTTGGAAATTGATCGTGTCACTCCGCGGTGAGCGGTGAGGAGGCGGCCCTAAGGCAAATCCATATTGCCCCGGTCTGCCATGTCAAGTGTTGGGCATGATTATCATAATGGATAAATGATATACGTTGTCATTGCCGTGCACTACATCAACACTAATCGCAAAGACAATGCAGACTCCTGTGCTATAATATGCCGTAGGAATCTACTAATGTGGGTATTTTCCGCTGCATCATGTACATACTACCTAGGTACCTAGCGCACTCCCACGCCCCGACTCTTCTACCTCTACCCTGCTGATTGTGATGCGTGGAGTTCAGATCGCGTCATCACCCCCTGGCCCTGAATTGATGCAGAGAGCAAATCGTTTCAACCATCATTTCTTACACTTGCCCCGCTAGAGTACCGCTACTAGTATGCGGTTTTCCGTGTACACTCCTCTCCCAGTTCTCAGAACCCGGAATATCCAACCAGTACCGCTTGCCCAAAGACACCATGAGTCTGCCCAGTCGTCCTTTTCGGCCGTCACCGTCTGGAAGGTCAGCAGCGAAGGGTCCTTCGTTCTCATCCACACCGGGTCCTTCAAGGATCATCAATTGCATGTATTTTTGCAATACTTGGCGTGCAAATGCCATCACCACAAGGCTGAAGTATACTCGAATGAGGGTAAGTCCCACAATCAATACCATGCTAGTAGCCGTCTCCTGAGGTACAGCCTTGCCGTGAACAGCGCGCTCTCGCCGAAGGCCGTCAAACCCTTGTGCAACAATGCCTGGGAGAGATATAGATGCCGAATCCGATCCATTGTTTGTAGTGTTCGCAAAATACCAGTCAAGCCCAAACGCGGCCGTATAAGCTCCGTTTATCGTCGTGTCGAGAATGTATAACCATGCTAATGCCAAGCATTCGAAAGGGCTTTGTCGTCGGATATGGGGAATAAGATACACGAGCAGTCCCAGGACACCGATCGAGTACACATACGTCGACAGTTGGAGTAAGGATAGCTGGTAACCCGTCAAAATCGCCAACAGTCCATAAACCCCCGAGACCTTGTTGAAAACCAGCGCCAATGAGATAAGTTCCGTTCCAGTCTGAAGGCTCACTAGGCCAAATAAATTCTACGCGAAACTCATTAGCGTTTCCCAGCTTCGAATATCAAGAGCGCTCGCTTGCCTTACCTGTGGTCGCGGAGCCCTTAGATATAGTCTTGTAAACTTCGACATGATTCCCTGGATGCGCTCCAGCAAGCGCTGTGCCAACGAGACACACCGAGATGAATTCGAGCGAACAGCGATGGTTGATTTGAAGCCAACAACGGAAGAGGCGTCATGTAAAATTGATGAGAGGTCGAAATACTACCAGGGGCTGCATGTCCCCACTCTCCGCAGCCCGCTCTGCCAAGTCGTGGTTGGATAGCCAAGTGATGTAATCCGGTTGATATTTAAAGGGGTTGACTCAATGAACACGTGACTCGACACCTAGTGGCAGATAACATGGCTCGCACTCATATTGAGATTATACATGAGCATAAGCAGATCTACAGAATAAAACTAAATAACATAAACACTCACAGGTCCTACATAGATTTACATAGATACAACCTGAGCTGCTGTCCATGTTCGCGAAGAAGACATGTTTGAACCATATTCTATTAGTACTACAACAAAGTCACGAGCCTGCTGTTCCAAAGCAGAGTGACCTATTAATATGTTAAGGTAGCGGATCGGAGGCTCGTGGTTTTTGTTGCATTATACAAGCTATATTCACAATCCATGTGCACACTGGGGAGAAATCTTAGTGTGGTTCAGTGGTGATGCTAGCGGGTATACAATCAATAGGGGATAATCCCCGCAACTTCGGGCCCGCGATGGACGGTTAACACGAGCATCCCTCTTGAGTAGGCTGTGATGTATTTGTTTTAACATCAATCACTATAGATAAGATTACATTAGTAAGCTCGATGCTAGAGCGGGCAACTTAGCGAGCTACACTTACTCTGACTTGATGCTTGAGCTGCAGCATCAGCTCCCTCCATACCAGGCAACGCTTGCGCTATCCGTTTGAATAGATTTTTGACGTTGTGGCCTAGCTTCGCACTTGTTTCCATAAACATCAGATTGTTCTTTTTAGCTTCATCCTCCCCTTGCTGTGTAGTGACTTCACGCTTCTCGTTCAAATCAGTCTTATTGCCAACCAGCACAATAATGACATCGTTGCCTCGTTCCGCCCGAACATCGTCAATCCATTTTTTCGTGTTTTGAAATGATTTTGCGTCTGATGAGCGTGTGTCAGTAAAATGGCGTCACTTTGAGGACTGGAGGCTTCGTACTTGAGATGTCATAGACAACCACGGCCACGCTTGAATCTCGGATGTATGATGGAATCAAACTTCGAAATCTCTCCTGTCCTGCCGTATCCCAGAGTTGTAGCCGCACCGTCCGGTCTTCGAGATACATGGTCTGTCTGTGGTTAGGTTTGGAACATTTTGGCAGGTAGCGGGGCACTGACCTTAGACAGAAAGTCGATGCCGATGGTCGCTTGATACATGTTATCAAACGAATCGTACATAAACCGTGTGATGAGAGAGGTTTTCCCGACTGCATAAGATGGTATTAGTTCCATTGACATTCCCGGGATTGGGTTGGGGGTATCTTGCCACTCTGCTCCCCCAGGAACACCAGCCTGAGCATGTCAGTATCAGATAATTACAACACAAGGATATGGCACACATACTTGAATTTCTTCAAGGGATTGTTGTAAGACCCTCCAGCCTGCGCCATATTTAATATCGTTCACGGCTGTCTCAGTACTTCGAAGCGATTAAAATGCGAGAGGTAGGACGGCAGCGATGGAGCAAAGAATGGCGGGATGGTCGAGCGTCAGCCAGATTAGTCGGTAATATCAAGATTAAATTCGATACCTAGCAACGGTATGTGCACCGTTCGAAGTGCAGGTGAGGAGAGCAGATTGCGTAAAACTGCAAAGCCCCAGGCGGATTCGCGAACGGCCACAAAACCTTGCACCAAAGGTTGCGGCGTGGAGCGCTTTCGTAGCTTCAACTTTGGCTTATGGGAGCCGAGAGCCTGTTGTTGCTGCTGTTGTTGTTATTATGTATAGTGGAAGGGGCTCTGCTTGGCCGAAGGCGCACGTGCGGTGAGGAACGTCAGGCCGGGACTGTGGAAAACGGGGGTCAGAGGCGGCTGCCACATGGTCGGTGCAAGAGCCAAACAGCGCAAGTGGCTGGGTGCGATAGTAGGGCCCCATAAAAAAAAATATTGTACCAGCCAATTCAACCCACCATCTGGGAGAAAACTGTCTGGCCCTTTCAGCATCACATTGTAACCAAATTTTGGAATTTTATTGAATCGGATTACTCCACGTACTAAAGAGGCCGTTATTACAGGACATATCGTCATGCCAGTTAAGCCTCAAGCCATGGGCTCTGGAGAAGCTCCGAAGCAGTTCAGTCAACCATCGAGAAAGGGCAAAAAGGCATGGCGGAAGAACATTGATGTCACGGAGGTCGAACATGGCCTGGAAGAACTGAATGAAGAGATTATTCGCGGGTACTTATCACCAGGACTGATTTCGTGCTTTCCCATGCTGACTCTTCGCTCACAGTGGCGTTATTCGCGAGAAAAGCTCCTCGGAACTCTTCACGATCGATTTGAAGGGTGACTCTAAAATCTCCAAAAAATTTCCCAAGCACATAAAAAAGGGTCTCAAGGCCGACGAAATCCTCGCTCAGCGGTCAGCCGTACCGGCCGTTTCTTTGCGTAAGCGACCTGGAGAGAAAACAAGCGATAAGACCCTCACTGTCAAGCGACAAAGAACCGATTGGGTTCCTCACAAGGAACTGCAGCATCTAAAACGGATCGCGGATGGCCACCATGGAATCGCTGTTCAGACGTCAGATGCAACATATGACATGTGGGGAGCGACGCCGATCACAATGAATGAAGCCGTTGATGATTACCTGTCGTCTTCAGAGCCCGTCAAGCAACCCAAGTCTCTGAAACAAAAGCCTATTTCTTTGGCTGCAAGTGGTAAGGCGATCTCAGCCGTGCAAAAACCCACAGGAGGATACAGCTACAATCCTTTGTCCACAGACTATGAAGCCCGACTCTCAGAGGAGAGCGCCAGGGCTTTGGATGCCGAGCAGAAAAGAGTCGAGGCCGAACAGGTAGAAAGACGCAAGCAAGAAGCGGCAGCCCGCTCTGCCGCTGAGGCTGAGGCTGCTGAAGAGCGTGCAAACATGTCCGAATGGGAGGAGGACTCAGAGTGGGAAGGATTCCAGAGTGGTGTTGAGGACGAAAGGCCGAGTACCAAGCGACCGCAACGCAAGACCCAAGCCCAGAGGAATCGCATAAAACGTCGAAAAGAGGAAGAAAGACTCGCCAGGCACAAGGCTGCGATGAAACAGAGGAGGACGCAAGAACAGCGAATCAAAGAGATCGCAGATGAAGTTCGGGACCGAGAGCAGAGCAAAGCTCTCCTAACAGTAGAGGATTCCGATACCGACAACGAGGTTGATGATGAAAAACTCAGGAGACGGCAGCTCGGAAAGTACAAGTTAGCAGAGAAGGACCTTGAGCTAGTCTTGCCAGATGAGTTGGAAGAGTCCCTACGACGATTGAAGCCCGAAGGGAATCTCCTCAAAGATCGATATCGAAGCATGCTCGTTCGAGGAAAGATCGAGAGCAGAAGACACATTCCGTTCAAGAAACAAGCTAAGAGAAAAGTCACAGAAAAATGGACCCACAAAGATTTTGTCCTGTGAGCCATTCATACTTGGCCAGAACACTGCGTTGCGCACACAAGACGGGAACTTTTGGTCAGAAATAATGTCACATGTTCCTATGCAATATATGACGGGGAAAATATCATCTATCCTCCAGAAAAAGGACCCTCCACCACTGATGTGAACAGGCTCCTCTTGAACATGATCTATGAATATTTAAATATATCAATAAAGCTAGCAGGCAAGCGGCAACAAGAATATCTATTAGAAACTCATCAGGTCTAGTTACAAGTTAGCATGGGATCAAACATCTTCACATCACGTTTTTCATCAATTACTTCGCCGTCTTGGGGGTTACTCACCTCGTCCAAATAGTCCACGCTTGGCCCAGTCCATGGCCAGCAAGCAGCGCGTACGGAAGCTCACACTTTGCGCAAAATAGACAGATCGCCATGCATAAACAGCCCAAAGACCGCCTGCCACGTTCCAGCCTTCACCCAGATCAAACACAGCAGAGTTTCCAATATATGCTAAGCTCCCTAAGTGGTGATACTCAAACGCTTTGTAGGCTGCAGCATCAAGGTCTCCATCTCGAATATCATTGGCTGATAACCCTTCCGACAAGTGTGCAAGTTTGTTGAACTTCTGAGCAAGGTAGTAGCCTTGTTGGTGGGCTCTTTGGGCAGTCGCAGGCAGTGAGGTCAACTTGCTATCAATCTGGTTTAGGAGTTCCCTCAGCTCCCCGAAATCCAACGTTCCAGACTGATCTTTATCGAACTCGGCAAAAAGCTTGTCTAGTCGTTTGAGGTGGTTCACGGACTGGGGAAAGCGCTTTTTCACGTCGTGCGCGACCTGACGCCAATCCTTGAAGTGTAGCTGAAGCGTTTCGGGATCTTTGCCGTGCTTCCACGCAAGAGTGCGGAGAAAGGTTATAATGTGATCCGCAATATTGTTCTGAACAGTAGAGCAGTCTCCAATCGCATAGACATCACCTAATGGTGTTCCATTAAGCCTGAGGTGTGTGTCGGTCTCCAGCGCATGACGATTGGTCTGGACATTCCCTAGCTTATGAGCCAATTTCTTGCAAAGTGCGGTTGGGGACACGCCAGTGGACCAAAGCACAAAGCCTGCCGGAAGCTCTTTAGTAACGAGACTGCCGTCTTCTTGCTTTTGCGTGAAAACGATCTTGTCTGGGCAAACTTCCTTCACTCGTGAGTTTGTGAGAACGTCGACCTGATCTCGCGCAAATCGATCTTCGGCATATTTGGAGACAGTCTCGTCATAGGTGTTAAGAATATGGCTTCGACTTTGAATGAGATGAACGGAAATTTCATTTCGGAGCAACCGGGGAAAGTGCCTGGTAAGATCTTCATTCAAAAGATCGTACATTTCCGCAGCGAATTCGACGCCCGTAGGTCCACCGCCACTCACAACAAAAGAAAGAAGCCGCTTGCGTTCTTCATCCGACGTCGTCGGCAAGCAAGCAACCTCAATATTGCGGATCACCTGGTTGCGTATTTTCCTTGCATCGTTGATGTCCTTGAGAAAGAAGGCATTATCAAGGCCCTTGACACCGTGGGGGTTTGTGACAGAACCAACAGCAATTACCAACTTATCATACGGTACATAAAATCGTACCTCTTTCCCACGGCTGTCCAGCTGAGACACCTCAACCAACTTATCAGAAAAATGGACGTCTTCTGCTTTGGCTCGAATGAAGTGGCCATGAACTCGGCTCAAAACTCGGCGAATGGGCTCAACAAGAGATCGAAACTCCAAGGTTCCCACAGTAGCTGAAGGAAGCATCGGCGTAAAGAGAAAATAGTTGGTGGGCGAGATCACTGTAACATGATAGTCGTCAGGGTTTAGGCTTTTTAGGAGAGCAACACCACCCCAGCCCCCACCGAGCACGACGAGCCTAGGCTTATCTTTGATTCGCTTTTTTTCTTCGCAATCGTCGTCATCGATGAACACCTCGGCAATTGGGAGATTGTTTGGCCCGCCTCGTCGGGGCTGCAGAGCCAGTTGCGAAATATTGATGTCGCTCTGCTCCCTTTCGTGTTTGTAAGTGGTCGCATCATAGAGGAAGAAGGCAATCACGCCAATCCCAAGTACTGTTATAGATATTCCAAGCCAGGCACCGGCCCGGTAGCAGAAATTGAGTACCCAAGAATTAACCTGGGGAAGAGGCTTTCCGGACAAAGAGCGGCAGTGAACGGATGCGTTCAAGTTGTGACGAATAGAAGCCAGGACTTTGGGCTGGAACCCAGCATTGATGCGGGTTCGAGCGTGGGATGGAGAGCCGCGAGACAGTGTTGCTATAAAGTGTTTCCGTCGAAATACAACAGAGTGATTCGATTGCTGGGTTCTGGCAGGGCGTACCAATCCGGTAGCGGTTTGTGTGAGAATGCGCGCTCGCATGTTGCTTGTTGGATGCTAGCGGCAAGCGGACAAGTCATGGAACCCGCAGACTAATGCAACATAACCAAGGATTAAATAACTTCACAGGCTATGTAAAGGCCAATTGGATCTGGAGGGGGTGAAAAAAAGCAGGATGTGTGAGGTAGAAGTCAAGGATATGCAGAAGCTTGGAAGAGGGTCGCGGCCGACGTTCCAAGGTCGAGACATAAAGATGAAGGCACTGGGAGGGATTGGCGTCATACATACATAAATTTGCTAGGAACAAAATGCAACCTGCACAGCGCTCAGTCGCTAAATGTTCAGGGGTCCCACCTGCTAGCCACTCCGCCAATCTTGGTTCACGAAAGACCGACGTCTCCCTCACTGACTGTCCCGACAGTTCCGTGCAAGCAATGATACGGCAAGACGTTGGAGATGATTGGATCCCTGTTATTGTCGCGGGGCAAGACAGTGAATTCCCTCGTATTTCAATGCGTCAAGTCTTACACGTGCTGCAGCTTCCCCCTTTACGCCATATCCGAACTCTGTAAACAGGCTTTGTTTTTATTTACTTCTCAAGCTTGTTTCTATGGGTTCTCCTCTGCCGTTCAGTCTAGAAGGCGCAGGCGAGTCGAATAGAAACAAGTAAGGCTTGGAAATCATCAGTGCGTGCGGCCCTGAATTTGATACCAGCCTACCTCAAGTACCCAGGTACCCAGGTAGTAAGTGCTTAGTAGTAGGTGTGTACTTACTTAGTAAGCAGTTCATGTCTTGTTTCCTTCTTCCTCTTCATGTCCACGAAATCCTCACACACTCGTCATGCAATAAACGATGTAAATTTATCCAGCCAGACAGATAATACGTTTCCTGAGTATATACTAAATGCTCCCAGTAACCAAGGACAACAGAGTATCCTATTTCCAACCGCCGGGACAAGGCTCTTTCTGATATCGCACAGGTCCTCTGGTTCAGCACCTAAAGTACCGCTTCTCTACCCAGCGTTGCTCCTGGTGTCGAAGTATATTGCATACCACGACAGTGATCTCTGGGAACACCGTCATAAGCCTGTGGAGTCCCACGCGCCCGGCAGAATAGGTTGCCAGAACTATTCTTTCCAAGGAGACTCCATGATCTACCAGTACTTGGACAGCCATTAGCGCCGCACCTCCACTAGCCATTTGCGTATCCAGCAACAGAACGCTTTCATGTTCATGGATATCTTCTGGGATGCGTAGATAATGGAGTTCCGGCTCGCCTGTGGAGAAGTCTGACTGAATCAATAGCCGCCCTGTTCGGCAGTCAGGGATCGTTTTCCGCAACGCCGATTCAAATGCCGACCCGCCTCTGAGCACAATTACTGCGCTGACTTCGCCCTTGGGCTTCAGTCCTTGGTATTTATGGCCTTGTGGAGTCTCTATTGCCAGAGATACGAATTGCACATTATTTAAAGCCCTGTACTCTTTGTTAGCGGGATGAACCCGTGTTTACTTGACTTGGCCTGCGTGATGTACTGTTCGATAATGAGTGCCGCCAACCGATCAAAGTAGAAGATGAAGTCCTCCGCTGAGGTGTCAATATCTTGTAAGATTGTATTCATGAATTTCAGTTGCGGTGTATCATCCAGGACAACAACGCGATCTGAAAGGGGTTGCTCTTTGCAAGTAGCCTCAAGTCTGGAAAGGGCCTCGCGGTGGTGGGTGGATTTTTCGAATAGTTTCTTCTCGATGAATTGAACCATCATATCTGCAGCTGGCATAAGTAGAGTAAGCAAAGATAAACTACTTTGTTGACGGCCATACCTAAAGCGACTCGGTTTTCGATACCCCGCGGAACGATTAAATCGGCCACTTTGCGCTGAGGCTCAACATACTGCTCAAATGTGAAGCCAACTGTCAGCAAAACTCTTCTACAATATTGGTCCCGCGCATGCTCACTATGTTTGGGCTTACTTTTTCAAAATTTGGTTTGACAAACCCGAACCACTGCTTAATGCATCCTTCGATATCTCTACCTCTTTCTCGCACATCGCGAACAACTATTGCGCCAGGTAAGCCATGGGTGGGGATTTTAAGGGACACAGACGCTCTGGTAAGAACGCACTTCGTCTCGACAAGCATGTATCCGCGTCAGCTTCACAGTAAATCTGTACTGTAGTTAGAACGATGGCGGAGCAACAGACAGGGACTCAACCAACACCCATATCTAACAATTCGACCACTCGCGGATCATACAAAGCAAAAATGCCTTCTAGAATTAGCACATGTGGGGAGTAAATTGACGTAGTTTGAGGAAGTCTCTGGTGTTTTTGGAACGAGTACACAGGTATCTCAGCTCGTTTTCTATCATTTTTGTTAGCTACAGTACAGTTTTTAGTGCGTGCTACAACAGATATTAGGCCAAGTCTCCTTTACCCAGCTTTTAAGTCACGCAGGCGGTCAACCAGTATATCAAAGTCAATAGCCTATGAGCCATAGCATATAGCAGTATTAGTCTGTGCGGATGTAAGGCGCTTTGTATCGGAGAGACAGACATCTGGTGAATCAAAATCGTATTCATTGGCAAACGCCAACTTGGATTGTTCGGGGGTGAGTGTCTTGTAAAATGAGTCCTAAGAGTTTGTCAGTCATGGACCGCGGCTCCAAAACGAGTTTCCAGTACTGTCGGTAGCCATGTCTCACCATAGACAAAATCACGACCCAAGGCAAGTTGAGTTTCTTCACAATAGCCTGAGATAATGTGGACTTCCCGGAGCCTGAGCTTCCAGCCACCGCAATGATGCTGACGTCTGCCCAGGGAGGGGAGTAGTAGGCGCGTTTCTGGATGGTGACATGACTTTCAAGTTCCAACATTTCTTCCTCGACCAAAGGAAGAACTGTCAAATCCCGTGTCTCTACCGGTAAAAGCAGGTGATCGGCATCCAATTGTCTGTGTTCAACACAGTTCGAGTGGCTCTAGTCGCTCTCCTACCCTTTGTTTCACAAAAGAAAAGGGGAAACCGGGTCTCAGTGCGGCCACTTTGAAGTAGCAAACTGGTCTATAGTCGAAAGGCAGAGAACGGCCCGTCCTCCTGATATCGCAGTACCCTGTTGTTGAAGGTATTTGAATCGAAGGATTCTCAAACTGGTTTTGAGGTGGGGGAGACGTGGGTCTGCTAATTAACAGGCTATGCGGTCCAGATGTCACCTCCCATGTATGAATGTTCAGCTCCAGGCTGGGTGTTCTTGCTGAACGTCCTAGGGCACCAGAACAGAATTACAATGTAGAATCAAAATTAGCCGAGCAGGTTTTCGGCCGACTATGTGACGTAGCCGATTAGCTACTTCAAGCTTGAGGCACCCGGATCAGGCGTCAGCAATTCGTTTAGTCAAGCCGGTAACTCCCTTGGCCAAGATCAGGTGTAGGTGTGCGCCATCTACCAATGCATTTTCTTGCTACCATCTGCGCCAATGCTCTCATTAGCCCCCAGTTGATAGTACTAGTACATAAGTACATATAGACGTCCACAGCAGTGGCACGGCGATGGGCTTCATTTATGATACCCACTCGGAGGATTAACAGTTGGAAGCAAGGACCGGGCTGCATAATCAAATTGACTCTAATAGCGCCCGAGAACATAGAATTTGCGACGCAAAAGGACAAGCTCACAGAGGCAAAAGCTGATTGATCTCGCTATGAATTGCCAGCCGAGAGGTACATTGGTATCACCCGAGACATACTAACATACTGCAGCCAACTTGTGTATAATGTATACTTGACAACAGACAACTATCTTCCACAGATTGTTGTAAGTTCGACAGAGGACCGTAGGGTATGGGGCCAATGAGGTCAACTGCTCTTAAGTCTGGTCGGTGTGTGTCTGATTGAAGCTGTAGTGGGTCAGCCCTTACTAGCCGAGCACTGCAATCGTCGTCTGGTCCAACGTACTTAAATACCCAGCTGCCAGCTGACTGACCCGAGCGGAGCATTCCAACCTTGGCCAGATCAGAATCTTCTCCCAACCCATCCCCTCCTGTCGTCTTCCTTCCTACACCTGACGTTGTCGCTTACCAACACACGAGCTGCCTTCACAAGCCCACCACAAAGGACCAGCTTGGCGTATTGGCGGCAGCCGCAAACCATTGGCGTTGGGGTTGACGTGTCTCTCGCCTTCAATGCGCTGAAACGTGTTGTTTCCGACTTCCCCTACGGTCGTCCACGCACCTGGGAGTCCATATGCAGGTTGTCTAACTCGCGATTTGCTCATTGACCAGGAAAGGAAGTCTAACGAATCATGGTATGGATTCCTCTCTAGCGATATGGTGAGGTAAATGAAATGTTCTAATGTTGAGAATTACTAGGCTTCTACATCTTCAACTGCAACCCCTTGCAGGAACCCGTTTGAGAAGCGTGTTGGTGATGTCAAGTCACCAAAGAGGTAGGGTCAATCCTGTCATCGAAAAAAAAAACCCCCGAAATCACACAATACCCAATGATGAACAAAATATAAATGGGAATCTCTCCTAGCCAAACCGTGCGGAGAACCAATATTTTCTTCAACTTCTGATCGTCAATTTGACTACTATGGCAACCCCCAAAGGCCCAGACACACTACTGTCTTCTTCCTCCAAACATTGTCAAACTGACGATCGTAACAGCGACATTAATGCCTTAATCTTGGATTATTTGACGATGGAAGGATATCCAAATGCGGCGGCAAAATTCTCCAAGGAGGCGAATCTACAGCCGCACCAAGACAATGCATCTATTCGGGCGAGACAAGAAATTCAGAACCACATACACAGTGGCAGTATTCAGGCCGCAATTGAAGCTTTGAATGAGCTTGACCCAGAGGTGAGACTTATTTTGCTCCGTCTTTCTTCTCTCCTCCCCCCCAAAGCACAAATGATTATAATACGAGTTAATACATGCACCACGCATATGGCTATATTCTAGCCAGTGATGAAAAACAACCACTAGCATATGATGGGTTTTGTCTATGATTTTTCATGATCTCTGCGCTCTTCTTAGCGGCACCACGCTGACCGTATCACACAGATCCTAGATGATGATAAAGCATTGCACTTTTCGCTCTTGCGTTTGCAACTAGTGGAGCTCATCCGTTCATGTAATTCCGCTGGCGGCGACATTGGCCCAGCTCTGAAATTTGCTACGGAACAACTTGGTCCTCGTGCCCCGACCAACCCCAAATTTCTTGAGGATTTGGAAAGGACCATGGCGTTGTTACTCTTCCCCCCGGATAGCTTAGAGCCCCAACTTGCGTCACTTCTCGACCCCGAACTTCGTCGAACTGCTGCTGATAGTGTGAATAAAGCCATTTTGGAGAAGCAGTCAGCTCGACGCGCCGCAGCCATTCGCCAGCTCGTCAAAATGCGAGCTTGGGCAGAAAACACTGCGCGGGACAAGGGAATCAGTCTACCAGATCGACTTGACATCGGCCTTCGAGGGGAAGAGCAGGGCCACCACGATTGCCAACAGTCCCACATCGGCAATGGGCATGAACCCATGGTAACCAGCTAATTCTCACTGTCGTCCAAGTCATAGGCTTCGGTGGTAGATGGCATGTATGCTACCACTGTGTTGTTTTTGTTCTCGCGCCTTTTCGGCTTTCTGGGAAGTTGCGGGCAATTTAATCCAGACTTTTAAGCAATGCGTGTATGAATACGTTTAATGTCTTGATACGGTTTTTTACACAGGGAAGGATTCATTCACTGCGTATAGCGATTACACTGCGTATAGCGAATGGGCTTCTATGATAATGACGGAGTTTTGGATTACAGGCTGGGAATGGCATCTGCCAATCGACGCAAGTCATGAAGGGTCGTCTAATACTCGTTACAATATACATAATTCTTCAAGCATCCCACGTTCTTTTGTTCATGATGACACTATGCTTTACCTATTAATATTTTAAGGTTACATTTATAATCTGGAACTCTTGCTAGGTGCGTGGTTGCTTTGACCTAGGGTGACGAGCGCATTCGTAGTTTGAGAGACTCGTGATTAGGAATCAATTAACGGGGAAAAAGCAAGCTTGATACTCTAACTGCTCATGTGTACATCGCCTGATTCCGCCAGGGCTAACTTGGCTCTTATTTCGTACGAATATGTTTCAACTTCTTCGGCGAGTAAAGGAAGTTATTTGCGTAGGCCTTTGGTGTAAATTTGCGGGAGTTGGGTTCTTGGACAAAGTATTCGTATCCTTGTTTCTCGGCGAAGTGAATTGCATCCTCCTTGCTCTTGAAATTGACGTGCGTACCCTGCATGAAGTCCCCGGACGACTGCCAACCCATCAAAGGATTCTCCCAGCGGTGACCCTTAGGGAGAATATCCCAATCCAGACGCCAGCGCTCCGTTCTGAAATCTCCGGACTGTGTTGCAGGCTTGGCCTCTTTGTAAATTCTGCAATCGATATTAGCCTAACGAGGGTGTCATCCGAATGAATGCAGCATACCGAACAGTTCGAGCCTGCAGCTCCATAGGGGCACCTGACAGCACGGCAGCTGGAAGGATATCTTCGCTGCCATCTTGAACGCGGCACGGTACAGGAGTAAAAGTACTGGAGACAAAGATTAGAAATATTCCATAAGTAGATGAAGCACTAGTCATCTTCATACGAAGTGGCTTTGTCCGCAGGGACGTCATAATCGAGTTGGTTGGTGGTGTCAACTGGCGCGCTAGATGGCGTGAGTGAGCTCTGGAACCGGCTCGGAGCAGGGGATGGGCTCAATCGACTCGGCCCAACGCCTTTAAGGAGCCTACTTGCATTGCGCAATCGCAGCGATGCCATGGCGTTCATATTTGGTGGCATTGGAGGGCAAATGCGAGTTAGTAGCGAAGATGGATTTCAGACTCAATACTCCGTACGTAGACTGCCATGGTTGTGATAGCATAGCGCTGATTGGGTGGGGCAGACCGATGTTTTGCCGAAGCGAGCGCTTTTCGGCAAAGAAGGTTGGACCAAGATGCCCTGTCATCGTACTTGATGTTCTTCACAATTGAGCACCAGCCCTTGTCTCATCACACCAAATTGGCCTGCATTTACATCCACGGCTTCCACTTCTTAATCTCGTCATCATGAGCTTCGTAACTCGCCGAGCGCTTTCGACGCTCATCCCTCCCAAGGTACGTGTCGTACGGGATTGATTCACTAGCCGCATTTTCGATCCCCCGTGCTAATATTCGAGCTTGCAGGTTGCTTCTCCTAAGGTATGAATACATGAAAACCACAATTCTATCACTACAAAAGACGACGACGACAGCTCGTGCGACTCGGAATGAATATCAGCGTGACTCTCGGATACGTTGGTTCCGTACGCGGATAGCATTGGACTACGTCAGGCCGCCAGAGCGATCGAAGCTGATGTTAGAATTCTTTCAGGCAATTGGCGGCGCCCCTGACGCCCTCCGTATGCAACGTGTTGTCAGCTTTTATGAGAAACTACCTCGAGGCGCAGTCCCCGAGGCCAAGGCCAAAGGTCTCCTTGGTCGATATCAGGCAAAGTACTTTGGCAAGAAGACTTCCGTGCAACGTAGGTTCCTCAAGATCTTGACAAAACCCCGCCGATCCGTCATTGACAAGAAGCACAGCTATTATTCACGTCTTGGCTCTATTGATTGGCATTGGCTATGCTCAAAATTACTACTTCCACCTTCGTAAGTTTCCGCTGCATGCATATTTTAAAGTTGAGAATTAACCAATCACTAACTGCGGTCCTCTTATCATATACAGGCCATCACAAGAACAACGCTCACTAATCTACGCTGTCAGAGGCTTGGCGACCGCATTTCATCGAGTTAACACCTTAAGAACTGTGTAAATAGACTCTAGATGGCACTGCTCCTGGCACCCCACTAGGATTGCTCCATTTGTAATTGTCCGAAGGCAAATGAATACATTGCATTAAGCTTGTGCGTCCATATCTGGCACAGAGACGTTTTAGCATATATGCCTTTCCACGTCGCCAGTAAGTTGGGCTGATGAGGTGTCCTTTCCCATCGTGACCGACGTTTGCCTATCACGGCTTTGAGGCCCTATATGGTCAGGCTCTTGTTCTGGTGCGATTGATATGATTGCCGTCGCTCGTGATAAAATAGAAGAGCTTTGAGATGACATAATATATGTTAAGCTGATTCGCAGCATGACCAGGGGCAGCATGTGAACATGTCAATTATCCTGTAACGGAGGGCTTGATGGCATTCGCAACCGTTTTCCGCCCGAAGACTATGAGCAAGAGAAAGCTGGTGCGGCTTTAGAGTTGCACACAAACGCGAACTACCTGGATATCGTTGACCTCCCTGACAAGATCATGAACATTGCCTCTAGTTGCTTGCACACATTAAACGGGCTCGGGCACCTGACCACACTTGGCAGCTTCGCATTTTTTGGACAGCCGAGCCCCACTAACGGCGCTTTCAGTGCCCCAGCTCATCAATGATCGTCTTCGGAATAAATGACGCTAAACCAAAACCAGGTGACTGCAGCTTAGAACACCAACTCACCTTCTGCCTCATGAGTAGTACTGACTGGCCTCTGACCATACCCTACTTACTTCGGTTTCACCAAGCAAAACCAACACATCGCGAGCGACGCGCACGCCAGGACATTCCATCGAGATATTTTATGCGTGTAGGGGCATTTTAAGAGAGCTTGCCTCTGCGCAAACTTCTTGAGGCCGACCCTTCATCGATCGCACCCTGAACTCCGCAAAAATCATCGTCGTTACACCATACTGATTTTCATCATCTGGCGTCTTCGCCCAATGCCCAAGGTCTAATCCAGCCTCGAACTTCCCAAGAATCTTTCCCAGGCTCTTTGAGTATTGGCCATTTACCATACAGCAAAGCCTAACTTGGAGTCTGGCTTGGTACAGACCTTCAATTGTATTGCGCACGGCGCAGATCATACTACTACGTCGGATGATGGCAACAGAGCATTCGGGCGATAAACTTGCTGATGTCTCTATCTCATCTCAGCACAAATCCGTCAGTACTTCTCTTTAACGTTTCGACTCCCCCCGAGGGAAGAATGTCCAATATTTGCTTACCAGGGATTTATGTCGGGAGCAGGACGGTCAAGCCCACGAAGTCGCCTATGACCAATCGAACGCGAACGGCAACTCGACCTCGAACGGCGATGAGATAACTAATAAGCATGTCATCAGCATTGAAGAGCAGCTAAACTCTGCTGATGTCAGTATTAGCGGCGGATCAGACACAGAAGCCTCGCGCCAGAGGGATGGAGAAAAGGGTCATGGGCGATCAGCTTCATCAGCTAAAAAGCCTGCAACTTTCAAAGCTGTGTCGGTGAATAAGACATTCCTGGCTTCAAAAAGCAGTGCCAGCGGTGTCGCCGCCAAACCAGTGGATAAACCCGCGACGGGTTCAAATACTCCGCCTCCTGGGTCGAGCTCCTTGTCGTCGTCGCGACCACGTCTTATTGCTAAGACTGGAACTGGCACTAGAGATACGGCTCCTCGGTTTTCTTCCGTTATCAATGGCGCTAAGCCAGCTTCAACTCCTGACCCAGGCGCCGTTTGGAATAAGAACAGACGTAAGTCCATACTCCTACGGTTCAGAATATGACGTAGAAAACTAATCACTGGAAATAATCTAGCTCCCGAGCCCAAGAAGTTCACCGATGAGGAACTAAAGAAATATGGAATTCATATGGCTAGTCGCCTCAATGAAGACGATGCACAGGGGCCAAACAAATGGGCAGATATTGACGACGACGACGACGATTGGGCACCGGAAGCAATTACCTGGGGCGATGGAACCAAAACTACACTACCGCATCTGGATGAGCCTCAAGCGTCAGTTCACGACAAAATCGTGGCTCCTGTTCCTAGCAAATCTCAGATGAAACCAAACTCACCAGCGCCGACCATGTCCTCTGGGTCGGCCATATCAAGGCCTGGAGGACTGACTGCGGGAAGAGGACTAGTATTTAAGCCTGCGTCTCAAGAAAAGCCGGCAGTAACTTCTAAACCTCCCGTTTCTGCCGCACCTACCAAATCACCGTGGGCTACCCTGCCTCCGGTCGACAGGGCCTCACCAGGATTAGCAGACCCTTTACCGTTACCACATAACGAGGCGAGGGATGCTATAATTTTCAAACCCTCTAACCATCCACCAAAAGAGATTGCGGCTGATGATTTTACTCGTTCATCTTGGAGGGAAGGCTCTTCACATACCAACAGGGAGCTTTTTAACTCGCAATCTGGCCGCTACGAACCAGTTTCGGACCGACGGGGCTCGATCAAATCAGAATCTCACATTAAGTATCCAGCTTTGCTTCAGAGGCCCCAGCCTTCAGACCAATCTATGGAACCACATGGACTGCCTCTTACTGGTCGAATGTCACAGGAGACTCCTTTTACTAGACGCCGAGGATCGTCTAGCGTCAGCACAGGAAGTGGATTGTTTCAGCAAAAGATGGGGAAGAATAATGATACAAATATGCCTCTTGTGCCGCCTGTGGACATGATGACCGCAAACAGGGCATCACTATCAACATCTGTAGAAAGTCCTGTGTCTTCAAATGAGCCGGGCACCTCTGGTCCTCACCTCTCCAAGCAACAGGCATCACAACCAGGAGTAACGACATCTTCGCCCGGCTCGGCGTTCACAACGCCACAGCTCAGCACAGCCCATTCTGATTCAAAGCCTAATTTCCTTCAACCCTCGAGTGATGATATTGTTGATGAGGTGGAGTATCAGAAAAGACTGATGCGTGAGCGGGTAGAACTTGCTAGAAAGCGTCGTCAGGAAGAAGAGGCGCGGGAAGAAGCTGCCAAGCGAGAACGCATTCAAAAGAAGTTGGAAGCGTTAGGCCCTGCTCCCGAAAAGCGAAGCGGCAAAAAGGAGCTTTCCTTAAAAGCTGACATCACCAAACCCACTCAGATTCAACAGCGAGAACGGCCAGTTTCTATTGACAAGGAAATTTCTCCAGGTGGAGAAGTATCACCAGTGAGCCCTATATCAACAGTCCCAAGTCAAGCTGATGGCCCGGTGGTCGATTCTAAAGTTCATTCTTCGAACTCCTCGCTCCCGCCACTATCAACAAGGTCCAGAAGACTCTCTCATGGCCAAGATTCACGGCGTAATGATCTCTGGGGCGGACAAGGCGCTCGTGCTGACAGGTTTCCTTCCTGGGGCGCTGGGGCGTCGCCCTCATCGCGAAATGTTTGGGGATCTCCAGACAATGACCGCGGCTTAGGAAACGGAACCTTTAATCCAGATCTTGGTAGGGTCACGAATGCTTCCTCAGCGGCATCGCAAGGACCAAAGGGACCACTGCCAATTGCACCACCTAGCAATACTGCCAGAGTCCCTCCCCACAGTCAGCCTCAGGCATCTCAAATGCCTTCGATTAGCTCACAAAACCCTCGATACGGGCCACCAGGGCCAGATCTTGCAAGCAAGTGGGTCACTTCTGTCGCAGAAGATGACAAGAAGTTGAGCGCTACGAGGCTGACGGAGCGAGCTGGCCGTGAGCGTCAGCTGATGGAGAGAGGATTAACTATGGCAGATACACAACCAACGATCAAGGAAACCTGGCGCCCCATACATGTTCCAGGTGATGGGACACGTCACAATATCGGTACGGCGGACGTGCAATCCCATCAATCAGCGCCTTGGAAAGCGACTAAAGATGAGTCCCAGAAGGGTACGACATCTTTGGAAGATTCAGCCCCTTCTGCCAATGCTGGTATAATTGGCTCGGGAGCACTATCCCAGTCGCGACCATCAAGATTCTTTCCAGCCAAAGATATACGCCATGAAACGCTTTCTGGGCGCAGTTTCTCGCGTCCATCCTCTCCGACTCCACCTCCGCCTACGATGGAAGGGCATCCAGCATATGAGGGAGATGTAATGCGACCACATGTATCTCTTCCTAAACCTCAGCCAGTCGTGAAACTTCCCCCTACAATGTGCTCAACACAACATCCCCCATCGCGCTCTAGTAACGTTTGGTCGACCAGAATCAGCCCGAAAGACGGTCAGCGAGAAGAGCCTAGCCGTGATTTACCACCGGGCAACGAGCATAACTGGCAAGCCAGATTCCATAAATTGCTCCATGGAGACAAACCGCCCCAAAGCAGAGATACCACTGTTGACGTCTCTAGCAAAGGCTCATTCGATCACCTTGGCTATCAAACCTCTGCCACTGTTTCTCTCCCTGGCATATCCCCAACACAAGCTGATGCTGGTTCTCAATTACTTATATCTAAGCCTATGGCAGAAGAGTGTTTCGAGGAGCAAGAGATGGGCTCTCTGCCTCAAATACGCCTCCCTCATAAGGTACCAGACGCAGCATGGCAGCCTGCTGTGGCTCAAACGAAGACGTTGCCTAAGAAATTCCTTGTTCAGGCGTCCATCATGGAACCGTTTCGTCCTTCAGACACCCATGGGGGCCAGAGTACTATCAATATTTATTTTCCGGGAATGAAGGAAGTCAAATCCGTGCCGATTTCTCACCCTGTAGCTCGAGGTTCACGAGGCTCCCACGCCCAACGGGCGGCCTCAAGACGTCGGGGACTCGGTAGTGGAGCACGAGGGAAGAAAGAAACTTCCAACGCCCAGGACAATGAATCTAACCACGGTCGGACTGGCAGAGGTGGGCGAGGAGGGTATCGCTCGAGGGGAGTCGACAATTGGACCCGACATCATTCGCCTCCGTCGCAGGTTACCGGCAAATAGAATCATCATGATTACCGCCGGGGATTTTTTTATTTTTTTTATGGATTGATGCGAACGATATTCACCTTAGCAAGATACGCTGCGTGTCTGGTCGCTCTCATAAGAGTCCTAACTTGCTAGGACAGCGGCCAGCTCTCCTTTGCAGACAAAATGCGCCTGAATATGCTCGCTTCGCATGGGATCGAAGCGGCGTGTACTAATAAGATGGGGCATGTTAATGTACATTCGCGGTGGGCTGTATCTGGCGATGCTGACTTCTTTCAACCCCTGTTGTCTTTTTCTTATTTTTACACTTTCCTCCTTATTTCGCCGTACGGCATCTTGTTTAGCCCTACGTCTGACGGTTGATGTGGTGTGGCGGGTAGCTTAGCAGATGTCGAAATGAAATGGACTCTTGATTTTTGAACTAACTATGCAAATACAATGGAGTCTTCTACTCTACTGCTCAGAGATCGTGCCAATTCGACAAGTAGCCATTGGAAACTTCAACCCAGCCTCTAGAGTAGTGAAGATGATTGAAAGCCACCAACAATTAGACATGGCGGCCCTGGAAGCCGACTTCACTTTGATGAACCTTTGTCTTGTATTCGCCTGAAATAACCAAAACACTTGTGTCATTGCATCGAGATGTCAGGACCCGACGTCTGGGTACGAGGAGAACTGCATACGGATATTAAAACATGTGCGACCACAGTTCCGAAATACAATTCCGGCGAGGAGATGGGTGGCAATCAACTTTAGAGAACCTAGTCAAATATAATAATATCTTGCCAGGCATGCACTAAATATCACGCAAGCCCGCCTGATAAAGTGCTACATAGGGCAACAAGCCGACAGCCGGTTGCCGTCGACATTTTACGTGTCTAAACTCCGAACTCCAAATTCCTTAGTCAAGATTTAGGTGGATGGTTGCTCTGGCACTTTGCCGTCAGCCCACTGGGAGCGGTTCCTTTCTTAGAACTCCTCCACTGCACAGTTGGGGTGAAGGACGTAAACTACTCCAGCAGCACTGGACGAACTTTCGCCATCCAAAACTTCTCCTCGGAGGGCCATTAAAATGTTGTCCTAGGGGGGCGTAGGTTAGCTCCATAGGTAATGAATGAATTTTTGTGCGCTTACTTTAACCATTTTCTTCAAAACCAAGTTGGCCAGAGCTCTTTCAGTATGGTAGGCATCTTCACCCTCCAACTCCTCCTCCTGCTGTTCCAAATACCAATTGATGAGATCCTCGCCTTCGACGCCGTCCCCGCTCCCGTTCTCGTCGTCGCTGATTCGTTGTACTATCATGTTGACCATCTTGATGTATTTGTCGTATGTAACCGTCCGCTTCTTCTTCATATCCGCATTTTCTACCAGGGATGAGCTACTAGGTGGCTCCTCATCCACCGCCATAGTGTTGTCGGCTTGTCTCCCAGATGCAGCCTCTGCGGCATGGAGAAGAACTTGACCATCCTCTTGCGATTCGTCCTCCTCCATCATTTCCACGTCATCATGTTCAACCGAAATGATGCTTTGGCGAAGCAAGTCATATGCTTCACACACCATTTTTGCGTCAATCTCCTCAACACAATTCACTTTGGCAATAGCCTCGCTAAGACGGATCATGCTTTCCAATTGTCGCACGGTAATACGGTATGAGTTCTTACCGACTCCTCCTTGAGCGTCGTCGGCTCGCAATTCCTTGTATTTCGTAACCAAAACATCTCTAGCTTCGTCCGTAAACACTGGGCGAAATGTTTTAGCAAATCGGATGTACCGCTGGAGCTGCTCGGTGCTGAACTCAGGCTCGACCGCCTCGTCGCGCAGCTGGTGGATGCCGACAATATGCTCTGCGAGATGGCGATCAATTTGCTCGTTACACTCATCGAGGATAACAAAAAATAAATCGAATCGAGACATGATTGGTGCCGACATGTTAATATTGGACCTCAACGTCGCCTTGCGGTTGTATCTTCCGCCGACAGGATTCGCAGCAGCCAACACGCTAGTTCGAGCGTTAAGTGTTGCTTGAATGCCAGCCTTAGCAATGGATATTGTCTGTTGTTCCATCGCTTCATGAATGGCCACTTGATCAGCCACATCCATCTTGTCAAATTCGTCAATAGCGCAGATGCCATTATCTGCTAACATCAGAGCGCCAGCCTCAATAGTGAACTCTCCCGTCTCTTCATCTTTGACCACTGCCGCAGTGAGACCTGCGGCCGACGATGCCTTTCCACTTGTGTAGACGGCTCGTGGAGCAAATGAGCAGACATACTTCAAAAATTGGGATTTGGATGTAGATGGGTCCCCAACAATGCATATGTTGATATCACCACGCAATTGCATTCCTTCGGGTGTTGTCTTGTGCACACCTGACATGAGCTGTAGTAGTATACCTTTTTTGACCACTTCATGGCCATATACCATGGGGGCTATGGACTGTACCATACGGGAGTATATGTGGTCACCATGGACCATTGCTCGCAGATCTTCGATCTCGGACGGGTTCATCGACGCAAGAACAGCGGCTTGCGCATCTTCTATGGAATCGGCTCCTTCGACGGAATTGCTTTGAGTGAGGGCGTTTACTATATCAGCAGCACTGTTTGCCGCTGGTTGACCCGTGCTCGAAGTATCAGGGGCAACGAAACAGGCCAGGAAAGCAAGGCGATATGTAAGGTCACGAACACCCAGGGCCTTCAGACCCGTGACACCACTTCCTCCAGCATCATTACCACGTGGTGCCCCTCGATCATCGCGAATGGCGGTGGGTCTCAGTCCTGGCAAACCTAGCTGGCTAACATCAGGAACGACGATAAGAGCACCGGAGAAGATACACTTCTCCCCTGCCTTGGCTCTATCCACAATCTCGCCACGGAGAATAACATCTAGAGTCCTAGGCATGCTGCCGGTAGGGATCTCGGAACTGTTCTCTTGAATGCGAACCTTTTGCCAATCGACGAAGGTGCTGTGCCGAATATCTAACTGCCAAGCAACTCTATTTGAGCAAGTTCCATTGGGACACTGAGTTGGCTCCGTGTATCGGAAAGTTTGCTCGACATTTGGCACAACAGCTCTGCATGCTTCGCAAACAAAGGTAGCTAGTGACAATTCTGGCCGAACCTCTGAAGTCCTAGTGACCGTGCCAGAAATGGAGAGGAGCTGTCCAATATTGGCTGCCCGCAGGCTACGGACCCGTGAGACTAGAGGCAAGTTATAGAAGGCAATAGAGAAGAGCTTATCAGTTTGCTGGTGCTCATTCTTTCTGTGAGAGGCGTCGCTCTGGCTGGCAGAACCAAGCTGGCTAGCCGCCGAAGTTGACAGCGTGCTCGACGCTGTTGGCTGGCGATGTTCCCGAAAATACTGCGGTTCGTATTTTGCAATCATATTGTGTAGAGCTACCGTAAGAAAAGGCAAAAATCGATAATACTGGCGCATTACTCCATCAGCCAAACTGCCATTTTCCCACGCAGCAAGATGTTTGTAATCAACGTAGAACGTAGAAAGCTGCATATTTCTCATCGACCTGATTTGTGCTACATAGTATTTGTCTGTAGTGACAGCGCTCGAAGTTGGCGCGCTTGATAGTGGATCTTCGGCAAAACTGCAGGATTATTTCGATGTTATTTTTGATCAATTTTTGAGCATGGGCTTTTACCAGAATTTCATCGCTTACCTCTCAATGAACGCTTCAAAATGCTCTTGAACAAGTACTCCTATTCGGTCCTCAACGCGAGGGACACTGGCGGCATCCGGGATGCGTGAACTTCGCGGGACTTGGTCATCGGCAAAAGCATCACCCTCGTCGTCACTAGCAGCACCAAGGTTCTCCGACGGAGGTCCTCTCGGGCGAGTTGAGGAAGAAGAAGGGAAGGCCATATGTCGTCTTTGCAACGGCGCATCGGACATCATGTATCCAGCATCACTAGAAGCCATTGCGCACGACGATGATCTTTCGGGTCTGCACCTAGCGGGGTACTGCGTTGCCTCTGCCGAGGTGGGTGGCTGCTCGTACAGGAAGTTGGAGTATTCGGGTGTAAAGAGGTTCGATAGTCGGGAAAGAATTGATTCCGACCTGGGGATTGGAGGTCTCGTGCCAGATTGTAAAGGTCCCTTAGATGTATTGCCAATTCCCCATGCTGCAGTAACCGGTTGAGAGAAAGGCGCAACGCGATGCGCGTCTCAGACGCGTGGGAGGGGCACTTCTGGCGCGATTTTAATTGATTGCGTAAAGGATGGCGCTAAGACCTGCTATTGTGCTATTTTTGAACTAGCTAATTGCTGCCTGGTGGCGAATAGCAAGCACCCTTTGTTCAAGGAAGACTCCTGCAGTTCTGCCAGAATGTGGTGGTTAAATTGTAGTAACTTGATATCGTGGCTCATAATTACTCACTACCAGTAGGCAGTACTAGTTGCGAACCTGAAATTGGGGGTTGTCATCTGGCCTTCCCCATCGATTGGTACATTTAGAGGCAGCTTGTTACACCGTCTAGAATCCTGCGGACATGTCAGGCAGTGCCCGGCCGCCATGTCATGCGACAGACTACTTTCTAGCCCTGTCTGATAGAGAATTGGCTGTCTATATATCATGCCAAATCTTTCAAAACTGCCTATAACATAAAATATACACGTGATATATATTCCTATCACCATAATATGGTGTATTTGGTAGTCTTTTACTGTTCTCTGGCTTAGTGCAGCCAAATATTGTATTTCCAGATGTAATGCTTGCACGATTCTTGCACGATTCTCGCATCATCCTTGTATTATCATCTGTCTTGAGAGGGAAACAATAAATAACTTGGTATTAAAAATAAAATAAATAACTTGACAATACCACCATGATAGGCTAAAAACGCCGAGACCATGAAGTATTTCATGCTCAGCCCTGCCTCACCCGGGCGAGCTGTTTGTAATATCTGATGGAAATTCCACGACGATATGCCCCGGAAATACTAAAGAACCTGGCAGGTTCTGAGCCACGATTGAGCTTGAGACATAAAGCGTCCTCATTTCCAGCCGAATCTGCATTCGTCAACAGAGCCTCGTCTCTCAGCGGAGCGCTAGGGTGTGTGGATCTACTACAATCAGCGGCTGTATCGTCAGACATGCTAGAACATATTGTACTTGCCTTGTTAGCAGTCTTGAGCCATTCATCCAATGACCGGGTATACAAATCAGGCGAGTCACTCCCAGAGTGGTCCTGTCTCCATACAATAATGCCTTGGAATCTGGAGAGGATTTGAAGGCTACAACTCTTGGTTGATTCTTCAGCCTCTTTGTTTTTTGGGGGCACTGCGGAATTTATGCCTTTGCTCATCGTCTGATCTTCAGGTGTAGGTTGCAGAACAAGCCCTTGGTATTCTTCTGGCAATGAGAACTTCATCCCTTTTAATTTCTTCCCTCTGAAATACGATTCCTTGGCTGGGCCTGGGTGCCTAGAGGTCAGCACCAGTTGTTGTTCGTATCGGGATGTATCTCGGCGGGTAATTCTACCTTTGGTTGTGCAGGGCGTCCAGTAGGTGGCGGCTTGGTCAATTGGCCCGTCGTGTTGAATTCGACATGGCATCAAGCTAGGGACTGAAGCACCCTTCGCTATGTTGTCGGTAATCGAGAGTATGGGTGGTGACATGCTGGGATCTCAGTACCGTCGCAAACCCCGCGACACGCAGATTTGTCGTGCTTTCTTGGGCTATTTTGAGGCCCTTGTTTGAGTAGGCAAGTACTTGGGTGAAGTAAGTACTATCAATTGATTGAAGTGATCAGGATGCACCGCTCTAGACTTGACTCTTCAAGAACTGTTGAGTAGAACTGGGTCGAGACGCGTCGATCTGGTTTCCAACGCGACACCTACTACAATGCCACCATGTGGGCTGAGTACCTAGAGGTACCTATGTACTGCGGCTGCCTACCCTGTCATCACCTAACCTACCTACCAACAGCTATCACAAGACATCAATTGATGTCCTAGTAAATTGTCACCAATTATCAGAGGCCTAGTGAGCTAAGTAAAATTTTCTTACGAGCTGTCTTGTCTGGCTTGTCATGCTTCAGGTCTTTATCGCCCCCCAGGCTCAGTTTAATTTCTATACTCTTTCTGTGTACGGAGTCCAGCTGGACTCATCCGGTATCTCTCAAACCCAAGGTCGGCCAATCAATCAATGACCTCGGTATTGTTGATTATCGCATATACGCCGTGGTCTTGCTCATCATCATCCTCTGTATCGAGGCGGGGTTACACCAGCGTACACTGACATCTGGAAACGTAGAAATGGTCTACTACTGTTAAGAACGACGGGCATCTGGGCACCCACGTAGACCGTGCCCAGCATCCAGGGTCATCAATTGGCGGCACTTGGTCCACACGTCCGAGCGTTTCAGAACGTGTCATAGATTCTACCCGAGTCCGCCGCGTACATGGAATCGATAGCATTTACATGTTGCAGGACTAAAACTTAAAACCCGGCAAGAGCCCATCGAATGAGTTACCCAAGTATCACTTCGTAGACTGACTGCTGCCAATCCCTTCAAGCGTGTGCGCAGTAAATTTTCTTCCATACAATGCAGCTACCAGTATTGCCGGAAACCCTCAACAGGCATCTGAGAGATGGATCAGACATGGTCCGCAGTACGATAGTTGGCTTGGCCTGGGCACCTGCCGTGTCTGTAGCAAGATCCGCCATTCTCACTACTCTATCATGCATCGACACCGGCACGCTTCTACTTGTCGATGAACCTGGCGGAACTCGGCATGTGTTTGGTCAAAAGCTCTCTTCTGGCGCTGACCTGTCGCCTACGGGTACTCACGAGAGGCGAGCTTGCACTACGCCTCGCGTGGAGATTGTTATCAAGAAAGAGACATTCTGGATGCGGCTGTTTTTGTTCGCTGATATAGGATTTTCTGAGGCATACATGCTTGGAGATGTCATTTGCGAAGATCTGACTTCATTTTTCCAGGTGAGCTTCCACTAGGGTTCCGCATTGGTTTGGTATATGAACATGGCAATGACCAATGTGCGTGCATGCAGCTCTTCATCACCAACAGAGACCGCATGCGCAACGGAACCACGGTCGTGTCTAGGATCTCATCTTCACTATCATATCTTGCTAGATCCACCAATACCCTCTCCAATTCACTATTGAACATTTCGGCACACTATGACATTAGTAACGACATGTTTGCTGCCTTCCTCTCAAGCGACATGACATATTCTTGCCCAGTGTGGCAAACTCGGATAGATTCCGGCCTAGGTGATGAGAGTCTAGAAGCCGCCCAGCAGAGGAAACTGACTCGCTTTATCGAGGGCGCAAAGCTCAAAGCGACAGACCATGTCCTTGAGATAGGCACTGGCTGGGGCTCCTTTGCCATTGAAGCTGTCAGCAAAACTGGCTGCAGAGTGACGTCCATAACACTTTCAAAAGAGCAAAAAGAGTTGGCAGAGGCACGAGTGCGTGCTGTTGGACTCCATGAACGGATCGAGATCATGTTGACAGACTACCGCCAACTTCCGGTCCCTGAAAAGCCATACGACAAGATTGTGTCTATCGAAATGCTCGAAGCAGTTGGCCAGGAGTATCTGGGCACTTATTTTGATTGTGTGAATAGGCTCCTCAAGCCGGATGGAGGCATCGCGATGTTCCAGTGTATAACGATGCCTGAGAACCGTCATGAGGCATACTCCAAATCAGTAGAGTACGTTTTTATAATGCTCGAATCCCATTATGCATGTTCACACGAGGTAACATTACAACACAGTTTTATCAACCAATACATATTCCCGGGAGGATACTTGCCCTCCATCACACAACTTTTGAGCCATATCAGCGAGCAGTCGCATGGCACGCTCATAATCGAGAAGGTGGAGAATATCGGTGGGCATTATGCCAAGACTTTACGCTTGTGGAACGAAAACTTCCAGAGTCATTTTGACAGTCAAATCAAGCCCGCACTCTTGCATAATCACCCAGGAATGACGAAAGACGCTATTGAGGTCTTTCGAAGAAAATGGGAGGCAAGAAACCCCGATGTCGTGTTTTCGTCTCCTCAATTTCACTAACATGGTCGTCCACAGTATTACTTCAAATACTGCGAAGCTGGTTTTGCCACAAAAACCCTAGGAGATGTAATCATTACTGTCGGGCGAGAAGGTGCTATAGAGTTGCTAGAAGGAATCCCGCTATAAATACCAGATAAACGCGCCGTGTCCAAATCGCAGTTGGTTTTCAAGGGAGCAAGAAACCCCTCCGTACTTTCCCGTGGTCCCTGTGATGCAAATTTTGATTGAGCATGCTACTCTTTCCGACAGTGTTATATTGTTCCATTGCCAATCGTTGCCTCCCAAAAAACGAAGACAACACACCGCAGGCCATGCTCCATTGTAGTGGTAGTTCAGAGTAAGATTATTGTTTCCTTCTATGTTTCTTGGATTTCCTTGTAGTGGTTGGAGGAGTCCTTTGTTGGTAGCGATTTGCGTGCTCGGTGTCAAAACTCGGCTTGTATTTTCGGAAAATGAGCATGGTGACGCGTGCATCCTCAGTGCTAGAATGTGGACCTTCTTGTATTTCAGTAGCTAGAAGTTCTCGAGCCAGAACTCGTAGAGAAGGCTTTCGCCCATGTCCGTATTTCTTGAATGCGTGATGTTTGGCGGTATCTCGGATATCCCTCGGAGGATGGCTCAGTTTCAACGCATCTAGGTCATGCTTTATGTCGTGTCCAACCAAGATCCGTCCTTCGATGATATCGTATACTTCGCGTTGAACTTCTTCGAACTCTCTCGCAAACCTCATTTCTCTTTGGGATACGCCACTCACAGCCGTCCTCCAGTCAGTGACCCGTTCCCTTGGCTTCACATAAGAATCGTAAATTTGTCGTCCATGAAAGTCAACCAAACTGATTCGAGCCAGAGCTGACTCATGCCCCCCTTGGCCAACTCCAACCATTTCACAATCCAGTCCAACATATTTTCCAACATCGACATTGCATGATCGACCGTGATTGACTCTATCGTTATAAGAAGCCACGGTCACTGAACTCTCTTTGATACCGAGGCCATATGCGTCTGCTAGGGCCTCACTCGAAACGCCCCGGTCTGTCGCCCAAAGCCCGATGGATGGTGACTGGCCAGTGTTGGATTCATCTCCCACTCCGGAACTATGCACTCCGCCCATATTCGCAATCCGCTTGACTTTAGTGTTTAAAGATTGGGTGGGCCTTGGTGAAGCCTTTGCTGAAAACTTAGGTAACTTAGATGTGCTTGACGTCTCATCCTCTGCATTACGCTTCAAAGATGGGCGTTGTGTTTGCTTGCCAGGGTTGAGCCTTGCCTGGAGCTTCTTCCAGTTGGAAGATAACTCAGCCATGATCCAAGTACATACTCAGTATTAAGCGCTGGGATGCTGGAAGAACAAGTACAGGGGATGAGATATGTGGTCGCGGGTCGTATTCATGCCTACCCTAGGTTCAATTATGCATATAAAGAGGTATTAGCTAACGTATATGGGGTACCTAGGTAGTTACCAAGTTAAGTTATCTGAACACACCGCCTGCTTAATTCTATAATGGAGCCTTCAACTGCCGCATCAACCATCTGTAACTATTTTCCTGTATTGACGTAGAGATTTTGCGGGTTTTTTTTTTTTAAAATCATCAAGCATCCGTCATCGTCCACCAACTTCATCATGGCTGTGGGAACACCAGCGGGAGAACCCACTGTCGGATCAGACACACCGCGACAAAGGGGAATAGCGACTCCTGATACGCTGAAAACGGGCTGTATAGCTTGGGTGGTCAAGGATGGCCAACCGCGACGCGCGGAGATTCTCAGCATTAAGGAGACCAAGAGCGGAAAGCAATTCTATTGCAACTTCGATAATTTTAATAAACGACTTGATGAATGGGTTCCAGTCACAAGAATTGACTTCACACAAGAAGTGGAATGGCCAAATCCTGACAAGGACAAGTCAAAAGATCCCAAAGCCAAAAAGACGACATCGCAGACCAAGAAAGCCCAAGTCCCCAAGAAGGGGCAAAAGCGACCCAGTAAAAGAGAGCAGTCGATTCAATCAGAGGCTGCAACGCCTCACCCATGGTCAGGTACGTGTTACATGCTTTTATGGTTCAAAGAGACGCCCAGCTCACGCAGCCATCAGAATTTGTAGAGTCTCAACAGCAACGACAGACATCATCTGTTGGTCCCGATGTTGATTCACAGACGCAAGCAAGCGCCGATGCAACTACAACACCGGCTGCAGCGGACGACATAGAAGTGGATGACAAAGACGACGATGTTAAGAAGGAGGAAGGTGAATTCAGTCGGGAAGAAGAGATTGAGAAACTAAGGACCTCCGGATCTATGACTCAAAACCCTGCTGAGATCTCCCGTATAAGAAATATATCGAAGGTTCAGTTCGGCGAGAATGACCTGTTCCCTTGGTATTTCTCTCCTTACCCCGAGGTTTTCAGCCAAGAAGATGTTATCTTCGTATGCGAATTTTGCCTGAGCTACTATGGGGACGAGACAGCGTTTCTGCGACATAGGAAAAAGTGCACATTGCAGCATCCCCCAGGGAACGAGATATATCGAGATGACTACGTCTCATTCTTTGAGATTGATGGACGCCGGCAGCGAACTTGGTGCAGAAATCTCTGCCTCCTATCTAAGATGTTTCTTGATCATAAAACACTTTACTACGACGTTGATCCGTTTCTTTTCTACGTTATGGCTAGCCGAACGGATAAGGGCTGCCATATCGTTGGATATTTTTCCAAGGAAAAAGAGAGTGCAGATGGATACAATGTTGCCTGCATTCTGACCTTGCCTCAGTATCAGCGAAAAGGGTATGGGCGGCTTCTGATACAGTTTTCATACGAGCTTTCTAAAATAGAAGGCAAGCTAGGATCACCAGAAAAACCGCTCTCTGATTTAGGTCTGCTGAGCTATCGTCAGTACTGGTCAGAGAACATTCTTGATCTGCTCATGGGGTACAATGAGCGGGACGACAAAGTCACCATTGAAGCAATATCTTCTGCTCTCGCTATGACCACGCAGGATGTCGAACACACCCTTCAAGCCATGAAAATGCAAGTATACCACAAAAGCGACCATAAGATTGTCATCCCGGAGAACCTCATTAAGCAGAGAGAAAAACAAAAACTGAAACTGAGACGGGTGCTTGACCCGGGGCGCATACAGTGGAAGCCGCCAGTGTTCACTGCATCCAGTCGAACGTGGGGCTGGTGAAGGGAATAACCCACTGCATCAATTTTCTAGCATATTGTGCTTTATGTCGGGAGTACGGGGTACACAGCTGCATATCCGGTTGCCTACTGGAGTGACTAAGTAGGTTGGGATGTCAGGAGGGGTTTGGCATTACGTCTGGTTTTTTGGAATTTATGAGGATGATTTTTGTTTTCGACGACATAGAGTGTTTCTTGATACCCGAATATATGAATTACTTCTTGATAACCGATGACCTTTAGAACCGGTTTTCTACGCATGTAAGCCACATCGCATCGACATTATCGCGATATTTTCTGTTTAAAAACCTCAAGGCCGAAATGGACAGTTTCTTCAGACATGCAGGTGAATTAGCCCCCGAAATTACTGACTACCACTTCGTGGAACTTTTTTTAATACCTTGCTCTGTTGTAAAGAGTATATAGTAGTACGAGGAGCGCCTTCTCCACAAAAGCCCGCTACCGCTGCCCCACCATAGCTGTTGAAACATAAACTGACCCGAGATTGGAGTACAGTCCGAGCCCTGAATGTTTAGCCAGGCGTGACATGATAAAGGGGGTTATAACTAATTAAAAAGGACTATTATATAAAGTATATAAGGGGTACTAAGTACTTAATAAGCTAATTAAAAAAACTCCTCTTAATAAGTTATTATAAAAAATATTACTCTTTTATAAATTATAATTAATAGCTATTCTTATTAGTAGTAAGGCCCCTATAAATAGCCCCCTTATCAGGTCACTTATGGCTCAACTTACAGGGGTTAGATTGTACTAGTACTAACTAACTAGTTTCGTCGCGCCCGTTTCAGCAGACATCAGTTTGAAACAACAGAGGATGCCATGTTGAACACCTGCATTGCAGCGGCTTTGAACCTGACTTCAGGACCTTTGCATCATCAACACCAGGTACTCTGCACTTGTCTCTGGATTGTATTCCGTATCCCGACATCCATCTCTATTGCGTGTCGTTGACAGTTCCACCATTTTCTCACCATGCGCGTGACAGGCCCGTTCTGTACGCTGCTCTATGTGAACATCCGTCTAGCAATAGCCAACAAAGAGCCTCAGCTTCCAATCCACAATACCGCTGATGCTTGCCCCGACTATGCGTCATATGCGTCTTATCCCCAGTAAGTACTCTCAGTGTTTACCAATGTGTGCTGACCTGAGTTGCTAATGATCGTAGCAAGCCTCTGAGTACTGGGCCTCTCGCACTTCCCTTTCAAAGGCCCGAGCGACGATGTCGGACATTTCACTCTGATGAAATTGAGAAAGTTATAACAGACATCACGACACGGATGAAGGACCCAGACCTGGCACGATTATTCGAGAACGCTTTCCCGTCAACAACCGATACGACTATTAAATTCCACAACAAAGGCAGAGATACCGGCTTCGTTCGATTCGGCGGATCGCGAACCGTATTGGATGACGGCGCCTGGCAAGGGCATCACTCCTTCATAATTACGGGGGATATAATTGCCGAGTGGCTGCGGGACTCGACAAACCAGCTGCGCCCATATCAAACACTGGCAAAGAAAGATCCCGCCATTTTTGACTTGATCTTGGGCGCCATCAACACCCAGGCGGAGTACGTCATTGAGGCTCCATACTGCAATGCTTTCCAGCCTCCTCCTATTAGTGATCTTCCAATAACGTCCAATGGTCAGGACGACGTTGTCCATCCAGCATATGAACCCAGCGCTGTATTCGAGTGCAAGTACGAACTTGATTCACTAGCCCATTTCTTGGCGCTGGCGAACGACTTCTATGAACACACAGGCTCGACAGATTTCTTGAACAACCGATGGTATCTCGCAGTGGAAACCCTCTTACAAGTCCTAGAAGAGCAGTCAAAGCCGACGTTCGACCCGGAAACGGGAGATCATTCGAGAAATGAGTACACTTTTCAGAGACGGACAAGCGCTGGCACAGAGACACTCAGTTTGCAAGGAAACGGTAACCCCCTTAACAGCGGCACAGGTCTCATTCGCTCCGCATTCAGACCTAGTGATGACGCCACGATCTTAGGCTTCTTTATCCCTGCGAACGCGATGATGTCTGTTGAGCTGCGCCGGACCTCTAAGTTTCTCAAGGCTTCAAATAAAGCATCTTTGGCAGAAAAGCTGGAGAAGTGGGGTGAGACTTTACGCTCCGCTGTCTGGGAGCACGGCGTGGTCACCCACGCAAAGTACGGACAAGTTTTTGCGTACGAAGTTGATGGCTACGGTTCTGCCATCATGATGGACGATGCAAATTATCCATCTCTGCTAGCCTTGCCCCTGATGGGGTTTTGTGGAATTGAAGATCCAATTTACAAAAATACAAGAAAAATGATACTAGAAAAACTGGGCAATCCCTACTACCTGAAAGGCAAGGATTTCGAGGGCATCGGCGGTAAGCAATCAAATGAATCTTTTTTTAACAGAACCAGCTGATCTGATTTGATAAGGGCCGCATATTGGGCTGCGGAATGCATGGCCGATGAGTCTTCTAATTCAAGCACAGACCACAGGAGATGATGATGAGATCAAGGCGTGCCTTAATCTAGTCCTTCGGTCCTCCAAACTTGGCCTGGTGCATGAAAGCGTAAATGTAAATCACGTCCGACAGTACACACGCAGTTGGTTTGCCTGGGCAAATGGTGTTTTTGCGAATACCATCCTTGATATTGCAAAGCGAAAGCCACACCTGATATTTGGTCCCGGGTCATCGCCATATGAACCATGAGGTTCTTCTCTGGTTGCTCGGACTGGGTATGATGTCGTTTTGTTTGTTGATGCACGCTCTCAGGTGATATATATTTTGTAGATGCTTAATGCCCAATGTTAATGGTAGAGAAAAGGGAATGGATTAAACCGATCCCACTCCACTTTTACTGCTGTACGGGATACTGAAATAATGTCTTGCCTGCTGCTTTGATGAATATGTACATACGTACGGAGTACTACTACTGTCTTCCAGCGTATGTCCATCGGGGGTGAAAAATCTTTGCTTTTTTTCCCCCGCCTCGTGGTCATTCACGATGCTGGCTGCTCGAGCCGTGAAGGAGCTAGGAATGAATCTGGTTCGTCAGATTTGCAACATGTTCCTTCCTGGGTGGCACACGACTACTCCGTAGACTTAACCCACTTCGGACATGCAGTGCAAAATGCAGCAGCCCTGTACGAGACCCATTACGGGGAGCCAGGTTCTTCTATTCATCATCATCGCACAACAGTTCAACAGTTATCAGCCTCCCAGCTCTCACATGAGGCAGCTTTCCAGGCCAGTAAAAGCCTGAGCTTGGTTTCCTGAGGCTTCAAAAGTCTTCTTTTCCGACTATTGCTTCGACCGGAAACAGAAACTGCGCCTGAAGTCGCCTACGTACGTACCTAACATAGGGCAAGAGGAGGAAGTGCTAAGAATCGAAGCTTTCCCGGCCGCGATTGAATCCACTCCCTAGGTAGCTATCCCACACCAGTATGGAATCGTATTTGTTGAGTGGGAGAAACCACATCAATCTCATGCGTGGCTGGCCGTCACCAGATGTTTTGCCAGCTGCTATGCTTTCAAGTGCCTGCCAACAAGTTCTCCTTCGCCGTCAGGAGTATATTCCTATTCTCCAATATGGTCCAAATACAGGTCACCCAACACTGAAGAACGAGTTATCCAGATGGCTTGGCGAGCATTATAATGTCAGCCCAGATCCAAGTCGCATTTGTGTCACGGGCGGAGCAAGCCAGAGCTTGGCTTGCATTCTGCAGAGCTTTACTGACCCAAACTATACCAAAGCCATTTGGATAATTGCTCCTTGTTATTACCTGGCCTGTGGAATTTTCGAAGATTCGGGATTTGCTGGAAAATTACGTGCAGTACCGGAAGATGACGAGGGCATCGACTTGGTGGTCCTGCAAAACAAAATCAGGGAGCTAGAACAAGACGAACAAGCAAAACCGCAGCTAAAGGTGAGTGTTGGCCGGAAAATGCCAGTGGCCAACATGTACTCCCCCGATCTAACAATCTTACAGCCGGTCAAACCTCATGACACAACAAGGAAGCTGTATAGACATGTCGTGTACATTGTACCAACTTGCGCAAACCCTTCTGGGAAAACCATGTCTCTTCGACGACGTGAAGAGTTGGTGCACCTGGCACGGGATCACAATGCTCTCGTAGTCTGTGATGACGTCTACGACTTTCTACAGTGGTCCGTTGACCCCGAAGATGAACAGGGTAACAGGAGTGATTTGAGACTGCCTAGGCTATGCGACATTGAACGATCATTGGGATTTTCGGAGCAGGACCCAGACGAATTTGGTTACACCGTCAGCAACGGATCCTTTAGTAAAATCGCTGGGCCGGGAGTCCGCACAGGTTGGGTTGAAGCCTCCTCAAAGTTCGTCATTGGGCTAGGTAACACTGCTTCCACACTTTCAGGCGGAGCACCGAGTCAGCTGTGCGCAGCGATACTGGGTGAGACTCTCCGAACTGGCGAACTACAGAAGCACATAGCTCGCACGGTTTGTCCATCTCTGCAGAGGAGATATAAGCTCGCCATGACCGCAATTCATCAATACATTACGCCTTTGGGCTACCGTGCCCGAGAAACGAGTCTTACCGGAGCTCGAATTTATGGTGGATACTTTGTCTGGCTGTCTCCGAAAGCAGAACTGTCACTGTGCTCCCAGCTAGTCGCCGACGTCGCGATGGAAGAAGAGAATCTCGCGATAGGTTATGGATGCATGTTTGAGGTTCACGGGGACGATGGCAGTGCTCCGTTCAAAGGTGACATTCGAATTTGCTTTGCATGGGAGGCGGAGGATGCCTTAATTGAGGGTATTCAGCGATTAGGCTCTTTACTCAAACGAATGTTGGAAAATCCAGCGCAGTACGAGAACTGGAAGTCGAAGACCGAAGAATCATCGAGTTTCGTACATTACTACTAACAAAGACTTAGTATTTCCACTATTCACCTCATCAAAGCATTTTATTCCCTCGCATGCCATGTACAGTTATTTCTTTGCAAAAAATGACATGATACTGCCTTGGGAGCCTTTTGTCGATGTTTTCTTTGCCTTCATGGACGATGATGGCATTAGCGGCGGTGTGGGCTTTTTCGCTGGCGGAGTGATATCATCCTCAGAAAAGGACTCCCACCCCGGTTCTTGAATCGTGACTATTCACAGTGTGAGTTGATAAAGTTGTGCTGGTAGTTGAAGCTGGACTGCGCCGCACATACCCATGTATCCTTGATCATCCAAGATTCGTTTCTTCTTCAGCACTCGACGCTTGCCTCTTCTCCGGCCATTTCCGGAATTAGAAATTGTCTCTGAAGGTTCCTTGTCGGCCTGTGTTGTCAAGGGGACCCCTGATTCGGGCTCTGCATCTGTTAAAGACTCGGACTCCGGGTTTTCATCCGCTTCAATGTTGGAAGCGAACTCAATCACTTCACGCTTGTTTCCCTCTTCTTCTTCTTCTTCTTCTTCCTCTTCTTCTTCCTCCTCCTGCTCCTCCATCATGCGCCTTAAGGCGTCTTCTCTATCCTTGCGCGACTTCGCCTTGGAATGCAACGCCAAGCTGGATTTGGAAGATAGGATGTCGGTGTCATCAGGCTCTCCATCATCGGAAAGTGCGGCGGTGGGTTCGTCAGTTTGCTTCATCTGCTTCGTAGATTTTGGAGGAGTACTGATGGGTGTCTTTGCAAATGACTGTAAAATTGTCTTTGGTGCCGGTCGATTTGAAGTGCTAGCCACCTCCTTCATCTTTGGAACAGGTTGTTGTTTCCCCTGCCGCCGTGGCTCTATTGTGTTTTGCTTGTTATGGCTGGCCGGCTCACTTTCTTGCTTTATAGATTGCACATGACCAGAAGGAAGTGAGCTCAGCTGTGATTTTCGTTCTCGCAAACGCATGTGCGGATTGCAGACAGCCCCATGCTTGTCGTGAAGTTGCCTGCGGTCAGTTATCATAATATCATTTGTGTTTACTGCGTCTTCGTAGAGCCAAAAATCCTTCATTGTGTTTGGTGACAAACCATACACATGGATTGATGTTACGCTTGTGTAAATTCCTAGTACATCTTCCCAGTTATCAGAAATGGGTTCTTCCCGAAATGATAGGCGGCCTGAGGATGTGGCAAACCTCGCAGATTTTCTTCCCCAACAAGCGCCAGCTTCCTGTTGCTCCCCACTCGTGTTAAGCTTTCTGACAGGTCAGACGAGCTGGTTATTTGAGGAACATCTGGTATCTTATTTGTGGCGGCAACAAATCCAGAAACAAGGTATGTGGCGTAGATCGAGTCTGAGAGCAGTTCATTTTGATACTTGTGGAAGTCGAAGAGCATGCTGCACATACTTGTTAGAGAAAGAGACTACAAGAAGAAGCTCAGAGGAGAAATTTGAGGCGAAAATTTCTGAGCAATGGGACAGATAACAGAATTACCCTTTAGCTCTGTTGACGTGGACATCCAGCGATGAGCTTAGGGCCCGATAAGAGATCTGCAAGTTTGATATGGATCAGTTGATGGATATGGGTGCCATGCTATCGAGCTTACCGGTCGACCCTCGCTGAGTAGCTTATCTGCCAGAAACTTCCTGTGCTCGTCCATTGAAAAAATTCTTGACTGCACTTCTCCAGTTACTGTACAGAGCGATAGAGTTGTAGTAGGGGTCATAAAACGCGGCTCGGGTTTTCGCGCCAGGAGCCAAGATATGACGCGAAGTCACGTGAATCCATTTATGATCAATGGCCTCTTAGATTCAAATCAAACCGACCACCTAGGTAGGTAGGCAACTTACAAAGCGTGGGTAAATTCTCATTCTTGCTTACCACGATCCCGTGAGCAGTACGCTGCAGATTCTATCAATGAAGCTGTGAGCACAATTGACTAGAAGTGCCCTGTACATACTGCTAACAAGAGTTGCGTGGTGTTGTCTGGATTGCCTTCTGGCTTCATGACTCCGTACAGGTATCATTCGCCCCACAACGCGTCGAGTCGCGAATGAATGCCGAGGTGATTACTTCACGATCTTGGCCTTCGCTCTAAAATTGCGCCATCGGTATTTCGACAAGGAACAGAAAAGACGTCAATTATAACGAGCATAGCGAAACTTCGCCCGAATGTCAATGGATGATGTGCCTGACTCGACAGACTGGCTTGGTACAGGCCTTGCCGGCCTGGCTGCTGTTGAGGCAGCCATGCGCTGTCAAGTTTGCAAGGATTTTTATAAGACGCCGATGATTACGACATGCTCACATACCTTCTGCTCTATTTGCATACGACGAGCCTTGTCCAATGAGAGCAAGTGTCCCTTATGCCGGGCTCCCGAGCAAGAGCTCAAACTGCGAAGTAATTGGTCGATGGAAGAATCTGTCGAAGCATTTTCAAAAGTACGACCCTCAGCGTTGGCCGTAGCCCGTAGCAGTTTGAACACGTCGGCTTCTTGCAAACGAAAAATCGAAGGCGATGAGCCGACTGCGAACGCTGTGTCCTCCGAACCCAAACGCATACGGACATCTGCGCGACTAAACAATCGTCGACGTGAGAACGTAAATCAGACATCTCAGGCGCGAAAGCAGGGTGACGAAACTATCCCTGCCTCCGATGACGATGAAAGCAGCAATAATGAGGATGATGATTACTCTGAACATAACACAGGACATGGTTCGCTGCCCTCGAATAGTTGACTGGGATCTTGCTAACATTTTGTCAGCTGACTCCCTTGTGCCATGTCCATCATGCCAAAAGCAAATGAAGGTTTGGAAAGTTTTCCAACATCTAGAAACATGTCCAGGGCCAATATCTGAATCGGCAGAGATCAAAACTTTCCCCTCTGGACGGGTACTACAGGCGCAGCAACCCCGGCTCCAAACGACTTTGGAACGACTTCCTGCCCTCAATTACTCGATGCTAAAGGAACAGGCACTACGAAAAATGTTGGCTGAGCTGGGAATATCCAACCAAGGGCCTCGATTAATCCTGGAAAGACGCCACAAAGAGTGGATTACCATTTGGAATGCTAATTGTGATTCCGTCATACCTAGAAAAAAATCACAGCTTTTGCAAGACCTGGACATCTGGGAGAAGACGCAGGGTCATCGAGCAAACGCTGCGGCAAAGACAACCTTGACTGGGGTCGCAATTAAGGACAAAAATTTCGATAGCATTGCCTGGGCTGCAAAGCACGATTCGTCTTTCAAGGATTTGATTGCAAATGCGCGCCGAAGCAGGCTAGAAGCTAAAGCTCCGACAAAAGATATGCATGACCGAGCAGAACAAAACGCCAATACTTGTTTCTCTATAGATGATACGCATGACAGAACCGAAATTTGTCAGCTATCTGATAGATTGACAACGGAATTGCGGCAGAGTCCCATTGATCAAGGAGTCTCCATTGCCACAACCTTTAAATCCAGCCTAGTTAAAGAAGAAGAAGCACAAATGCAGGCTTCAACTCAAACTTCGTCGACACCGGTGGCCATGGAGTCAGCTAATGTGGACGCGCTTGAGTCGGGTCTGGCCACTTCAAACTCATCAGAAACCGAGACTGGCGGTCGGTAATGAATACATGCTTAGTAGATGGGATAGCCGGGGTGTGTGGCACAATGGAAAGGCGGATACGGTAAAATATAATTTATCCATATGTCGTGGCGGAAAACGAAAGTGTGACGGTTGTCATGCTTTGAGTACTACATGCATTTCACAGCCAGAGAAGCCAATGTCTGAATGCCGCCCCAAGAGGCAGATCGGTCGTAAATCCTAGGTTGATCGCGTTTAACTTGGGGTAAAAGCTCAAATTACTTCGTGGAAAACTGTCTGTACCCAAAATGCTTGCCCATTTCTGGTGGTGGTCGGGCTTTAAATATACTACTGTAACTGAAAAGTATTCTAAATTTCTGTGTATTTCCTAGCTATGATCCAGAGATAGACTAGCGACTTGTTTCTCAATCGGCCGAGTGTTTGATTTGTCACTTTCTGAAGGAATTTCAGTGGGGACGTTCGGCAAGTTTGCTAATTCGTTTTGCAATTCTTCGATTTTGCCAGCCTCGTGTTCCGCCTCCTCCTTTTCTTTGGCCAAACGCGCTGCCTCTCGGGTTTCGGTCTCTAATGCCTCCAGTTCGTCCTGTATTTCTGACTCGTCGATAGTTTCTCCTGTGGGTTCTGCTAAGATCGCCGCCACCTCATCTACCTCCAACATCTGCTCTCGGATTTGCTCCATCACTTGGTCCACCCTATCACTGCCTCCAATACGGGTATTGAGACTGCGAAGAGCATTGGCAGATGATTTCATGACGGCAACAAGCTGGACTTGATCCGATGCCTGCTCAAGCTTCGCAGCTATGTCCTCAAGTTGATTCAGTGTGGCATATCGCTTTGCAAGTGAGGATTCAGCCAGCTTCCGGGATTTCAGTGAAGCCTGCGCAACAACGCGGTTGTTTTTCCCTAGTGCGGTCTTTATTTCGCGGGTGAGAGAGTCGATTCGCATGTTGAGGGCAAGAGTCTGATGTCGAAGATTCGCAGTCAATTCTTTTATTGACGCTACCGCAACGTCCTCTGGGCCTATGCCCGACTCATCTGAAGAACTCCGAATACGTATTATGCCGTCACTATAGTCGATGAAGCCCTTATCCCTAGACGAAAAGGTGAGGAGTACCTCCAAGTCGTCCTCTGAGAGACACTGACCAGCCACCAGTGTTGACGCAAATAAAGATTGGAATTGTAATCTAGTAAATATTCGATCGAAGTGGGAAGTCCTCCCAGAAACCTGCTGCTTAAATTCTTGGAAAACTGTCTCAACATTGTTCATAATAACATACTGCCCGATAGGAACGCTATCGTCGTTACTGATCTTGTCCTTGATACCGAACTGTCTGAAGGTCCACTCTGCAGCGTTCCAAGATAATGATATCAGATTTCGGGTAAAGGTCGCAGCCTGGGGTTGTAAGAATTCTTCGACAGAAATGAATTTTTGATGAGCTATGGCCTGTCGTATCGCAGTCCCTAGGGCGAGGGGTTGGCCAAACCGGTTGCTTTCCAAGTCGTGAGGGAGATTTTCATCGACATTTAGAACTAATAGACTTGAATTTGGCCCACGACCTGAAAGCAGACCCCTCAATAACAAGCATGATAACGCCCCTTGCCAAGCAACGATATTTGCACGATACCCATCTGGATTAAGAGTTCTCTGTGGCCGAAAGTCGCTGTAGAGTGCTGGTAATCGTGCTCTGCGAGCAAACAAATAGGACGAATTAGCATTATTCTAATCCCGAAGGGTTTGTGAGGTTTCCAGATGGTACAGAATCATACTTTCGGAAGTTTTGGTCGTGCTCAGCAAGAACCCCGGCCAGGTCACCCATGACGCCTCCTTAGCACGAATAACTGGGTGAGCAAAGATAAGGTGACCAGAGGCCTCTCCTCCTGGCGTTGCAGCAGATAAAAACTAGGAGATTTGAGCCCGAGAGGATAACATCCCGGCGTCTTGAGCTAGGTGGGAAACAAGGCGGGCGCTCTTTGACTGCCTGCTTTTGATGCCGCCGCCTTGAGAGCTTCCAAACAAAATGATGCTTGGGGGAGGTGGAGCGGTCCAAAGCCCCACCTTTTGGTTCATTAGATGCTGGTTGGTTGGCCTCGTGGGGTCTGGCATCTCAGACTGTGTCCCACAGGACAAGTGGGTACAACATGTAAAATAGTACTCCGTACTGTGACGTTGCTACGCCCATTGTCGTGTGACAAACTGTTTGTTTTCTTTCTTTATCAGCTTCAATCGTCGGCTTCGGGCTTCAGGATGCTATTAATTTCTTCTTATGTATTACTTCTCCAATCAATACCTATTCTTCTATACAATCTTTCTTTCTGCCCACGTGGTTCTCATGTACAGAGGCAACCAGAGATGGGACTCTTGTAAAATAGTGAAGAAAAGATTTGGCTAGTCAAAAGCTCTAAGAAGCTATTTGGTAAGAGCTCATGGGACGTGACCAGCTCTGCCTGAAATGCTCCTTGGCGATTTCTTAGCACTCAAGTACCCAAGTCTAAGCAAGGTCACTTGCTGTCCTCTCGTAAGTTATTATTACATGTCATCAAGGTACTAAACGTAACTCCTTTTTTTGTATGAGCCACGAACAAAGCATTTGTCGGCCTTTGCTCAGTCGGAAGGACTTATATTTATATACCTCCCTGGTTGGATGGGTATTCCAACAGTCTCGTGATGGTCATGTATCGACCTAGTCGGCCGTGATCTCTCCTCGAAGTGGAGCTGTTTCCAACATGCCAGTTCTCGAAATCGTGCTTGCCCTTTTGGAAGGCAAATTCGTGAATGTTTGACTTTCAACATCGATGACTGGAGTGCCCTCTCTTCCCGGATCCGACCTAGCAGCATCAGACAAATTAAGTTTCTCTAGAACCTCAAGTCTTAGAGAGTGCATGTATTCTTCTGCGGTTCGAAACTGTGCTATGCCTTTGCTGTGGGGTAGGAATCCATAGATGTTGTGACACTCACTCAGACATCTTTGGGCTGGGAGATACTTGCCCTGTTGATTCCAGGATTGTGCAGCCAGTATACTCCATATGGCGGCTTTCCGATATCGACTGCCCCAGCCCCAGCTACCAACGCCGAGTTTAGATAAGTAGCAAATACAGAGACGCTCTTTAAGTAAAGCATCACCGACTGGCCCTAAAATCCTGGCTTCAAGCAACCGAAGACCCCATCTGCTGGCATCATCGACATACGCACCCCCCTTTGCCCTCAACAACTCCAAGCCAAGGAGCAGACACCGAATGGCACCAAATGGAGCACTGCATCTGGTGTTATATGAGTAAAATGCCGACTCGAGCATTTGATCAACGGAGTCTGCGCGTGTCTTCGAGGCCGAGATTTGCGTTGTCATCAATAAGCTGAGTGCCGCCATTTCGTTCGCAGCTGCATGATATTTCCAAGCCTTTGCCTCACCAAAATCCGAACGCAATAATTCATATGTTGAATGAGCCAACTTCCAGTCCCGCAGCATGAAAGCGAAATCAGCAAGCTTTCGAATGATAGCCTCGGCCGAATCAGCGCGGTAATACCCCAAATGATCAAAGTTATCTCTTGAGTGGCTCCCACTTGAGGAAGATCTGGAGGTGCTTCCAAATCCTGTCCATTTCCGAGATAAATTCATGAAACGACCTGTGATGCCTCTTCGGCGTGATGCAACCTGGTCATTCCATACTGAGATACGCCGCTCCATTGTGGGAATAACTGATTGTGTAACCATTTCTCGAACAAATGTTCGTATTGCCGTTGCGTCAGATTCAAAGATATACTGCGTGGGGTCTTCAAAATCCTCCCCATCCTCACTCCTGTGAATCCTAGCCAGCTCCTCGGCAGCGGGCATCCAATCACTGCATGGCAGTGGCATGCTGTCGTCGTCTGTTTCCGCGCTTTTACTGCATCGCAATCGGAGAAGGTGACAATGCAGACCTAGGTGGCGCTTCATCTGCTCAAAGAAGCCCATTGACCGGGTGATGTCATCATTTTCTTCATCGTGAACAAGGACATAATATCTAAGATAGTCGTTGTCCGCCCAAAGAGGCAGCTTTCTGTTACCCTCATTACTCTCAGAGTACAGTTTCCTCAATTCTTCAATAGGTGCGCCATTTCGAGAGCTAATAGCTATGACACAAGCCACAGGATGCGCGAAAGTTTCGTGTGGTGTAATCGGCGTGCCGGACAATAAGCGCCTCAAATATAGGGAATAGTATGGTGATGCAGAATCACGATCTAGACCTTGCCGTAAAGTGTCCAGTGCTGGTGAGGGCGGCCTAGGAATCGAACCTTCAGCAAAGGATAAATGCCGATCAACGACGCTCTCGATCTGAGCAAGGGCAACCTTGTCTCTCTCCGTGTTTTCTGGGGCACTTTTTTGATTGGTATTGACCAATGTCCGCTGAGAGTTTGAGACAGTTGAACCTAGATTCTGAATATTCTCACCCAATTTTGTGAATCGGATAGCAAAGTCCTCAAATACACGGCTCATTCCATGACTATCCCGTACTGTGACGTTGCCTTGAATGTTCTCGCCAAAAGGCCGTAACAACTCCCAGAGACCATTGCGAAAGCCTTTCTCCTTGATCAGAATTTCTGTATCATCAGAGGCGTACACCGATACGTTTGGGACGAAAGCTTGAATAATTTCATGCACTGGTTCTCCTGGCTTGTCGAAGACTGAGTCCGATATGCCGCGCCCGGGATAAGCATCGAATACTGGTTCTGAAATTGTAACCGAAGAGCCTTGTATAGCCGGTGACATTGGCCTAGAGCTGGGAGGGGATAATGTTGAAGCATATAAGGAAGCTGCAGAAGGATTGGACATCCTGAAAGGTAAACTAGAGTCTGAGGGAGACGGGGGGAGTCTTTCAACAGCGGATGTTGAGATCTTGGCTCTTGTTGGCTTCATAGAGGCCGTCGCAGCAGCAAGTGGAAGTGCATGAACCGTATCGTTCGGATATGCATTTTGTTCAGGCGATGGCATTAAGGCGACGTCTCGGCGTGCTAACAGCGTCGGCCGGAAATTCGTCCTGATCAACTCTTGTGGGTACTGAGGAGTGGTCGCGAGATCGAATGCGTAGTTTTGAGGAATTTAAATAGGGTTCTGCATGTTATAATGCATTTGATGCGCAAAATGGAAATTGCATGACCTCACCTGGAGCTTCCTGCTGTTGTAGAGGCGTTTTACAAATATGACAACACATGATCATCACCCCAAGGATGTGGCCGACGTAATCGGGAAGTACATATGTTCATGCTTTAGGCATTACATAAGCACGTTGCAGGGCACTTGGTGCCATGTGCCGGATACTTACTTACCTACCCAGGCGGGTAGGTAGGTGCAGGTAGGGGGTACTTCGTAACGTCAACACCAAGAATATGAATTGCCACTGACAGCACCCACGTTCTGAAGTCGCGTTGATTATTATCCTCAAAATCGGGCCGAGTGTGGTTAGGTCGATTGCAACCCACACAAATTGGGCACAGGTTTTTGGGCCGAATTATATCTTCTCTTCTGCAAACAAACTCGAATACTTGAGAAAAGAGTTTTACTCAAGCATAATAATGCCCTCGGATTTGTCAAATTACCTTGCCTCTCGATACCTTGTGGCAGACCCTAAGCCTCACTCCAAGAAGCGCAAACGAAAACAGTCTACAGCAAACGGACTTGTTATTACGGATGACGATGACAAATCCTGGATACATCCGGACTCAGCGGCCGATAGACATGGAGAAGAGCTGCCATTAATAGTTCCCGGGTCTACATCTGAATTTCGCAAAACCACTAAAAGCAATTGGAAGAGCTTGGGAGCGACAAAGGTCGACACAGATGCAGCGGCCGCTGACGCAATTCTTGCGTCAACTGCTGCAGAAAACGAATCGAGACGAAGCACCAATGACGAAATGCCGACTGTTGAGAGAAATGATGGGTTAGTTATGATGAGCGACGGCACCCATGCTGGTCTCCAGACCGCTGCGGCAGTTTCCGCCCAGCTCCAACGGAGGCAAAAGGAAGAGCGCAGGGAGTTTGAGTGCCACAGAAGATCTGCAAAGGAAGAAGAAACCGTTTATCGCGACGCGACAGGGCGAAGAATCGACATATCCATGAAACGGGCTGAAGCCAGAAAGGCAGCCGCTGAGGCTGAAGATAAAGCTCAGCTAGCAAAGCAAGCTCTTAAAGGGGCTGTACAGATGAATGACGCGCAAAAAAAAAGAGAGCAACTGGAAGATGCTAAGCTTCTTCCGTTTTCTCGGAGCGCGGACGATGAAGGTATGAACAGTGAACTGAAGCAACAGGAGAGGTGGAATGACCCGATGCTTCAATTCCTAAGGGATAGGAAGAACAAAGGCAGGCCTCAAAAGTCCGCTCCAAGACGCCGGCCAATGTATGCTGGAGCAGTCCCGCCGAATCGATATGGCATTAAACCCGGATATCGCTGGGATGGGGTCGATCGAGGCACAGGTCTCGAGGCAGAGAGGTTCAACGCCATAAACCGGCGGGACAGAATCAAGGGTCTAGATTATTCGTGGCAAATGGATGAATAATTTATATATATACTACAAAATACCCCCGTCAATCTTTTATCTCAACGCCAATAAGTTGTCGTTTAGGCCCTGCCGGGCACCAGAATCATCACAGCAAAAGAGTCTATCTTCGACGTCTAAGCCGCCTATCCGACCCGTAGTCGCAGAGCCGTTTTACCAATTTTATCCAGTCTCCTCTGGGCATTTGGCCTGGACGGTCGCCAACCCTGCCATGGAACTGTTTTATCAGATCAGTAATCGCAATACCATCGGCCGGTATCTTATCTAATATCTCCCACGACTCAATTCCAGAAGTCTGTATAGTCGGTGACATATCTAAAATGGGTGAGATTAGTGGGCACTAAAGAATTGCAAGGAAGACTGCCTGAGCAGACAACAATTTAGATTCATCCGGGAAAACGTACCGCCCGTTGCTGGATTTGGGCTGCTGGCCCTTGATGCGACCGGCGTCCCCCTCCCACTGCCACCAACCATGTTCACTCCTTTCCTGGGAGCAACAGCACTGTCGGACATTTCTGCAGTGGTTGCTTCTGCATCGCTACCAGAGCCATGTCCAGCTTTGCTTCGCCGGGCCACGTTTGGCTGCGATGCAGGAGTGCCGGCTCGGCTTCCGTTGCCTATCATAGAAGATTTCTTCATCTTCTTGCGCGATGACTCGTTTCCACTCGACTCAGATAATGCTGGAGATCCAGCTCGCTTCAAGGACTTGGTCTTTTTGGCCAACTCCCCAGGTTTCTGTTTCCCTTGTGGTGTCATAGATCCCTTAGAGCCCGTCCCCTTGGTCTTGTCCTTCCCATCACCTTGTGTTTCTTTATCTGCATCCTTCTTGTCATCATCCTTATTTTCTTCTTCTCCTTCTTCCTGTTCGTCGTCACCGCTTGATCCTTCGTCAGACTACAGCTCGATGTTAGTTCGGTTTGACGGCATACTGGCAATAGAGACACAAGCATACCGAACTACTCCAGGGGTTTTCCTCGGAGTCGTCGCTTTCATAGATATCCTCTCGATCTCGCTTAATCAGAGCCTTCTTGGTGCTCTTGCCATATTTTTGTCGCTCAAGTTCTTCTCGCAATTGTTCCTGGAGTTCTTTGTCGACTCCCTGCTCGTCGCCCTCGCCGAACAGGTTTGCTCCTAGCTGCTCTCGACGTATCCTGTCTTTTGATTCCTTGGTGTCATCGTCCTCCATACGCTCAAAATACGGGGTCTCATCATCATCTTGAAATTCATCTCCGGATACATCCAGTTCGTCATGGTCAAGTTTCTCTGATCGTGAGGCAGCTTTAAAGGTGTCACTCTCGGTCTTAATCATCTGGCCACGACCATAAAGGAGTTTTCTCGTTGCCTCAAGATCACTCTGCCCCGCCTTCTTCTCCTCGTCCTTCATTATCCATCTACCAACATCGACCTTTCTGTTCATAAAAGCTTCCGCCTGATCAATGGTAAAGGGCTGGAATGGTGGTTTCGCACCAAATCTATACCACTTTTCCAAAGGCACCATGCGAAAGACAGATTTATCAATCATGAAAGCAACATTTGCTTCAGACAGGGCAGCAACATAGCTTCCTACCCACACGTTCTTTCCATCTGCATCTTCGAGATGCCAAGGCAAAGCTTCTTCATACCGAAGATCTGATTCCTTCTTGGCTGCCTCGGATTTCGGAGCCCTGTTAAACATGGTTTTTTCCTCCTTCTGTTTCTTGGGTCGTTTAGGGTTGTTGTCTTTGGCGACCGGTGCAATCTTTGCAAGGTCAATTGCCCGTTGGGCCTCTCGTTCGGCTTTAGCCTGTGCCAGCCTCTCCGCCTCCTGCTCTCCGACTTGAGGTGGCTCCGGTTCCTCTACCTTGGTGGCTCTTCCGGGAGGAGGCTGTCGAGCGTCTCGTCTGTGCAACGTAACTGGGCGAGCAAATTCGTCCTGATCTGTAGGGTCGATGGGAGGGTCGGAAACACGAGCCTGAGAGAATTTCATGAGGTGGTAGCGAAGACCTTCCAACAAGGACTTTTTGGTCGTCATTATAGGGATATCACTATATTGATGCTGAGGAGGGGGTTCGGACCAGCCACCATACTGTTTCCTCTGATCATCGTTATTCGGCTTGGAACCGTTAAGGCTCGTCTGTTGCAGAGTCCCTGAATTTGCCTTCACGGAAGGTTTTGATGGAATTTTTCTGGAGGGTGCAACAAGAGGGTTGGCTGGTCTCGGTCGCTTTCTCATGGGGCGCAGAGGGTTCGGCTTTTGTTTGCGATGAGCTCCATTCTGATCCATAGAAGGTTGTCCTGCCATTATGAATAGTATACGTGGACAAAGAATCGATGTATTGCAGCATTGACTTCAACAGACACTGCTACCGCGTGTAAGCTCCTCGTGACCGATGTCACGAGTGTTCCGATGGTAGACTAGGCCACTAAGATAGCGAAGGAAATTATTACCAGAGAAATGTCGTGTTCTAAATATATGCTCGTTTGTGGCCAGGTTTGTGTTGTCGAGTCGCGGTCGGCAAATGGCGATATCCTACGGGGATCAAGGCTGCCGAGTAGCGTTTGCTTCCGAAATTATACAAGCCACCCGTTTGTCCTGGAGCACTCTGCCAGGAGCTGTGATTTGGCGACGGATATTAACAAATAATGACTGTGATAGGCTGTCTGATTGATCGAGAAGTCTGTCGTCGAGGCGCTGATGAGGTGGCGCTGGCTGCGACACAACTTAGTTGAGATTCACGGTGAGGCGGTTGTAGCCGTGCCTGTGCAATTTCCAGGCAGGGTTAAGAATGTTTTTGGGCACAGCCTGGGGTGGAATTGCGAAGTGAGGACAACAATGAGGGTAAATTTGAAATCGGTGTCTCGATAGGTCCCACTTGCGCCGTCGAAAGCATCGGAAGAAACACGGAGCCTACCAGGCGCGACTTGGGCTGCTGCCTCAGGAATAGCCAATAGTTAGATCTGGTGACGGTGGGTCCAGATGACCCATGGGAAGTTAGTACTACTATATGAACCTACAGGGCTTAGTGCCTAGTAGATACCTACCTAGGTAGATACTTATACCTAGGTACATGCACCTACGCGCGCGGCCCCTGGTGCCAGTGATGGTCTCCTAGTTTATTAGTTATTGTAAGATAACTTATTAAAGTTCTTATTCAATATATCAGGCTTTTATTAAATAATAATAATTTAAGGCTTTTCTTATAATAGTTATGCTGTTGCTAGAACCAGGGCCCACGCGCGTAGTAGAGGTACTATATGTGCAAAGACATTTAGGCAAGCTGGAAATCACATTATAACTGCTTCAGAAGCGCCCCAGTTTCCTAAATATACAGATAATAGGAATATATGAAACCCGAAGTGGCCCGTTGGGTCAACAAGCACATGTGTACCTATTTTGGAGCCCGACGACACGGCTGGGCAGCTACGACTGAGTCTGGTGCAAATCAGTTTGCTCGTCGCTCCCCTAGCAGCGGCCTGGTGTGGATCAGGCCAGGCGTACCGAAGCCCGCCTTGCGCCGCTAGTCTCTAACTAGAATAGAGCTTGCCTGGCTGAACTTGCCGCCTACTTCACTTGCTGCATCTTGGTATTCAATTGATTTTCTCTCCCTGCTCTTGTCAACATCCCACATTGAATTGATCATAACTGTACATACATCAAGGAATGACCACTTGGTAACTGTTTTCCAACCTACGGCCCCCCACTCGTCTTGCCAAGAGAAATAAATACCTTTCCGAACCGACTGCAACACTCAGCGTCGGGCGAGATCTGTTTGAGTCCTGACCTGAAATTGCCTAAATGTACCGCAGCAAGGTTATCAGTTTTGGCAACGAATAGGCGATGATTGACTTCCCATCTCAAATCTATCTCTGATTTACACTTCGAATAAGTTGCGTTCTTCAACACAATCTTATTACTGGTGCTTCTCTTGCGCATTTCCAACCAGACGTCCAGCTGACCCGTCATCACTCGGCAATTCTTGAACTGCGGCCGCCCTTACATGGGATTCTTCTCCTGTAAGATGGTCCGAGCGAACATTATTTTCATTTCTCTCGCGATTGCAGTCGCTTACACGTCAGCAGTATAGGTTCCCGAGCCGAAGTGGCGCCACTTAATTGCATAGAGACTCAGCTAAACGCCATTATATGAATAACTACAGCCATCGCCATGCAAGCTAATCGAGATGAACGACCACCAGGACTTGAGGATCGTCTTCGTGGGCTAATACTTGTCAATCAGGTGTCTCCAAGTACTAGCTCGGATCCCAAACCTCAGGCGTTGAGCCTCACATCCGGAAAGACATCCTGCATACCTTCCCACTCCCACTCTCGCCCTCCGTCTGAACAATTTGCGAATCTTTCGACGAATTTAGGCACACAAAATAATGCACAGTCTCCCAGACCAGGAAAAAGGCGTCCAAACCAGGCTCAAAGACGCCAAATGAGTTCGGAGCTCTCTGTTGCTTTGGTTTCGCAATGGCAGTCTTTGAATCAAACCCCCGCGATGCCTGACGCAAGCTATAGCAGCCGCGTCTTCCGTCCTCTCGGTATAGATCGAGACACATATAACTCTTATGCAAATAACGACATAAGGCAGCAAGGTATTCGCCCAGAGCCGAGACCAAGAATTGCAGAAGCAAACAATTGCACTATTTCGCAGTTTTCAGGATCGCCAGACTTCTGCGGGCCTCAAATTGAGCGTTCTCAGACGTCTAGCTGGCGTCAACAATCATTTCCCCCTCAGAGTCCCAATTACGTACAAACCCATCACCATGCCAGTCATCGACAGTATTTCGATCAGGAAGATGTCGCTGCCCAAACTGCTTTACTTGATAGACTTTGCCACGAAGTCGTTCGCAGTTCTGAAATAGAAAGAGATGAAATTGCTCAAAAAGAGACCTTCAGACAAAGGGTTGAAAGAATTTGTCAGACAACCATTTCTGATTTTGAACAGAACACCATGGGCTCGCATTACTTTCCAAGTTCGTCTGTTGAGCTCAAATGCTTTGGAAGTTTGTCATCCGGATTCGCTACAAAAGCCTCAGATATGGACCTGGGACTATTTTCTCCTTTTTCCAGCATGCAACCGGACGTGGCAGGGTCGATGATACCACGGATGCTGGAGAAAGCATTCCTGGACGCGGGACTTGGCGCCAGGCTACTCAGTCGGACAAGAGTCCCAATTATCAAGCTGTGTGAAAACCCACCCGAAGAGCTACGCCACGCGTTGCTTTTGGAACGACTGAAATGGGAACACGGTACAGGGGATGCAGATGCTTCAGAAGACCCAGAGGAATATGAGCCAGACTCAAAAGCTAACGAGAATGCCGGCAACCTGACGACGGGCAGCCACGGGACTGAGTCTGCGCCACCGGTAGAGTTTGGATCTCCGGCGAGGGATAATGGTGGAGGAGACGAGCGCTTCCAGTTGAAACAAAATGCTCAAAGCTCACTTCGAATGCATTATGCCTTGGCTAAGAGGGTATTGAGAAGAGCTGGGGGTCGTGATGTTACAGCATCCAATTATCATGAATTCTCTGATATGGAATGGGTGACTCTCAAAAAGGTCTGTCAGGCGTTTGTGCATGGATTATGCAACCCGGAGCTTCGATGCCGATTGGAATCGTGTCCCTCATTGTCGTTCGGGACATCTTGGTCAGCGACAGGCTATCGATCTCTTGCGGGGATTTGTGACCAGGCAGAAGGCGAGCAGATATGTTTGGTGTGGGAAAATTGGTCTTCGAAAACGCTCATCTGTGATTCAGATGCGCAGTCTATGGAGGCCATGAGTACTTGGAGGGATATCCAGCAGAGAACAGATTTTGGAGCTAACCCCCTTGCTTATAACCGAGATCTGCATTTTGCATTCGAGAGGATGAAGCGGCTACCACTAGTCCAGCTGTGTCGACTAAAGCAAGATGTACATGAATCCCCAGCACCGTATCACTCCCGAGCACGAGTCATCGCAGATAGCCTTGTCAAGATGGATATGAACACGTCAGATTTAGCGCTGAAAGAGGTTGCGCTGCGGTACATTGCAGGAATCAATGACGACAAAATTCGTGGGGAAATGATGAGTCTCTCAAATCAATCCCAGCAACCGATGGATCTTGAGGAGCTGGGACAGAAACACAAGTGCTTAGATCTTGCCTACAAACTCGAAATGGCGACTGATAACAATTTTTATGACGAAAGGCTTACTGGAGTTATCAAAGACTACATCAAAATATTGCGAACACCACTGGTCAAGGTTACTGGGGATCAGCAAATTGCTAGATTCATTATTCCAGTAACACAGGTTACGTTGCCATTGCTTTCCTCTATACGGCTCCTCCGGGATCCCCATAAGTTGGCAGACAAACAATCACGGAACAAATACCGAGATGCCCTGGAATTTCCATCTGGTGGAGTCGGAGTTCAATGTGATATCAATTTCTCGGCACACCTCGCTCTCCAAAACACTTTGCTGCTCCGTTGCTACTCCCTTACAGACTCCCGAGTTCGACCCATGGTCTTGTTCGTCAAAAGGTGGGCTAAAGTTCGCGGGATAAACTCTGGATACCGTGGCACATTGGGAAGCTATGGCTATGTGTTAATGGTGTTGCACTATCTTGTCAACATTGCAAAGCCATTTGTGTGCCCCAATCTCCAGCAGCTCACCCCTCCCATGGCCACACTTTCTTCCCCTTCCAGCAGCCCGAATGTGCCAACGTGTCAGGGATATAACGTCGAGTTCTGGCGTAATGAGAACGAAATCATGCATCTTGCAAGCGGTCACCAGCTCAACCAAAACACCGAAAGTATTGGCCAGCTGCTTCGGGGTTTCTTCGAATACTATGCTCAAAATGGGCCATTGAGTCGCGGGTTTGGCAAGGGATTCTGTTGGAGAAGGGACGTAATTAGCATTCGTACCTTTGGTGGCCTCGTGACGAAGCAAGAAAAGGGCTGGACCGGGGCTAAAACAGTGTATGAATGCCAAATCCCTACCGGTGATGCGATGAAATACTGCGGGGAAGAGCTTTTGTCACCAAAGACTGCGTGCTCAGACTCAGCTGGACCGAAGACAACCCATCCTTCAGTGACGAACAGAAAGCACGGACAAGTGAGAGAAGTCAGGCACAGGTATTTACTTGCCATTGAGGATCCTTTCGAATTAGATCATAATGTCGCTCGAACTGTGACACACAGTGGCATTGTATCAATTCGCGACGAATTTCGGCGAGCCTGGCGGCTTATTAAGACAGCTGGGTGCGAAGGCTGGAGCGAAAACTTGCTAGAAGATGCCACCGAAGCTACGGACGATCACCAATCCTTCATGAGACTCTTGGAAGATATTCATGGTCCTCAAGACCAATGGATGCAAGCCCAGTTTTGAGCCATTGCCTGCCTAGAGCTACCTTATCTCAAAGTAATGTTATTCCGCTACAGTATTAATATACCCCGAAATTATACAAGGTATAGAATGCTTGGATAAGACATTGCGCCTTGCAATTGCAAAGCTTTTTTCGTTTCATTTCATTCACTTTGGATGCAGCGCCTTTCTGTTTTCGGCGACACCCAGTATTGGGAATGGGGATCCTCTTAGAGGCTACAGAACGTGAGCAGATGGTGGCCCTCAATTGTTCTACGCTAAGCGACTTCAGAAAGCCTCGTTGGCTCTTTAACATAAACATATTCGCTTGACATCAGGGGTAGCTTTAAGGGATGATAAAATACTAGTAGTCTATGAGTGCGTAAACACCAACCGCGCGTCTTCATATAATCTCTCTCTGATGAATTGCTTTCAAGTTTTGCAGCAATCTTTTGTTCTTTTATGACCATCCGTACTGACCTAGCTTTCTTCTAACCTTCCAAGCTCAAAACGCTAAAGGGATTATTCTCATCGTTGTTCGTGTTTGTGCCGCTCTTAGCAGACAAAGCGGACTCGGAGTCATCAGTCAGAGTTGATTCGATCTCCTCACCCTCGTTGTCAAGAGATTCATTCCCGCAGAACTTTTTAGTCAAAAATGCATCGAGGGCATACAGTGATCTGCTTTTCTGAAGTTCTCGTGCGATTCTAAGGAGATCAGTTGTACAAGGGTAGAGTTCCACGGGTATCAATTCGGACAGCATTGTGTATAGTCCTGTAACCTCTGGAAGGGCTTCATCTATTTCGGGACTGAATACCGAGCGTAACATTTGCTGAAGGACGCGAAGTGAGTACAGCGTCCCCTGCATCTGTGCTGCAATGTGGACAATACCCCATGCCACACTGGTATCCCCCGATTTTGCGGTCAGGCCGACAAAGTATTTGTCAATAGTCTCCGTGAGCGTTTCTTCCCCTTTCCGAATGGATTCCAACTTGTCCAGAGCCATTGCCAAAAAAACCCAAAATTTAATACCATCACGCTGGATATCAGCCCCGCAACACTCTGCGCATGATAAAATATCGTCCAAATACTCTCGCATGAGATTGGTAGGCAAAAGCCTTACTTGACGACCAGCATGCGAGATGCTCTCGACCCGCCTAAATTCCCGAACTTGAAGGCATCCGTCATTTCGAGGAAGAATATGGCTTCCAATAGAATATGCAAGTTGACGTATTGGGGTGCTTTTGTCCCAGGCGCTTCTCAGACCTGGACATTCCGTCAACGGAGGCAGAAACATCCTGATCGAGGAGTTCATAGACATGCCGGAGCGTCTTGAGTAAAATTCCAGGACAAGCTCAGACACTCTGGGATCCAAATCGTTCAGATTAGGTACTTCCAATCCAACTTTCTGCAAGCAAACAACTTCCTCAGATGTAGTATAGTTTTCTACAAATTCAATATAATCAGCAGATAGTGGTGCTGGTTTCGAGCAAATATCGATTAATCGTGAAAGAGTTGCCTGAGGGACCATTTTGCGTTCATATGCCAGTTGTATTGCTTTTTCGGGGTACGCCAAGCCAACCTTGTCAAATATCTGCCTGGGTGCAAAGCTTAGAAACTTGAAGCAGTGTCCGGATTCGGCGTGTAAGTCTCGGAAGAAAGCGACTTGTCCTTCCCCAAGATTGTGTACAAGCAAATCAGAGTCAGACGTGATCAAGACACCACCGTACTTTGAGACATTAGCTGCGCAAAAGTGGTCGGCTTCACCTGGCACAACCTCCGTTATCTTCCGGTATTGAGTAGATTCTCTGAGACAATTCAACACGGCCGGCACCAGAAAGCAAGGATCTGTCAGAGGGCATACATCCGCCCCTCCTGATCTGTAGATATCAACATCTGCTTCAATATCATCCGCTGCAAGGCATGATACTGGACATCCCTGGAGGTGTGAGACGTAGAGGCGATTCAGTCGCGTAGTAGCCCTCATCATCCTGCCCATGCGAACTTGTAGCTTTGCTCGAGGTAGAAAGCCATCAAAATATAATTTTCTTCTGCTCAAGTATGTCAGACAGCCGCTGCAGTATATACCGGTTCCAGTTGGGGGGGAATATGCATCTCGGGTACTCACTTACATGAGCACGTTGTGCCGGCAAAGCGACTCAAGCCAAGATATAGTGACGCGATTGAGAAGAGCATATGATGGCTGTCTGATACCACCTGCTCTACAAATATGAAGACTGTGGTATGCAAGCGCAGGACCATCTATGACCACAGCCTCATCTTCAAGAGCGGCCCAAGTGGCTAGTGGCCGTAGAGTAGTATATAAGTGCGAGATACCCATTATGAAGATGGTAGTGAGTGAACTAATGCTTTGTATCAAACGTATATCGCTCAAGCGGCTTACGGACAGGTACCCAGATGATTAACTAGGCCCTTGCCTGGATGCAGGTATTCATGGGATCTATACGCAGGGGGTCTGGAAATCCTAAGAACAGGTATTCGCTTGGTTTGTGAGACGTCAGATGATGTGTCTGGCTGCACAAGTGCTGTTTGTCCGCAGTTGGTCGACAGCCTACCTGGGTACCTAGGTAGGTATCTAAGTAGACGTTGTTAGTATTTCTAGATACAAATTCGGAGTACTCCATTGGAATGCCAAATACACAAGATTCCTCATAAACACTACCTCGTGCGTGGTAGTTTGCTAGCTACGTGATACTCAATAGCGTATAGCAAGCGCGTTGAATACCTAGTAGACTTGCGGGAAATTGACATATGCGGGTCGATCTGTACCAATTTGAACTTTCGCAGCGTAAGGAACATGAATGTTTACTCCTTGCCTCGAGGGCACGCACCGACCAAGCATAGACGGACACATTCATTCAGTCGTACTTGAGAATAATCTTCATTCTCCTAAGATCGTACTTTGGAATATGATATATCCATTGACCCTCTGCGCTGGAAGGCTTTAACCTGAACTAGGCATTACACGTAGTGGA